>NC_139516.1:10015408-10416033 GCF_947247035.1 Vipera ursinii | reverse complement strand
ACAGGCTAATGCTAGTCATTAGAATACACTATCCTTAGTCAACCAAAATGGGCAACTTTTAATAACCATAACCAAACAAATCACGTAGATCCAACGAAACCACCCCCAAGAATGCAATTGCCCTGAAAAATATGGAGCCATCTGAATAGAATCAGGACAGGCCATGCCAGAACTAGGACCAAACTGTTTAAGTGGGGGATGTCCACAGTGTGACTGTGGTGCACCAGAACAAACAATAACACATATCATTTGAAGATGTCTTCTCAGGAAATTTCAAGGCACCTGGGATGACCTCATCACAGCCACGCCAGAAGCAGTTAGATGTTAAGCTTCTTTATATATTGCACCATAACATCTGTCCTATTGTAACTCTATGGCACCACATTATGGCAATTTTATCATGGCTTTACCCTAATTTAATATTTTATCTCATCTATTGTATTGTCCACACATTTTACATACATGTATTTGCTGATGCCTTGTTTATATTTGTGTTGGTATGTATAATGTGTTTTATCAGTGCTGTTGCATGTCTTCTTTAGCTGCTATACACTAAATGAAATAAAAAATAAAAATCTTAGTCATGAGACTAGAAGCTACAGATCTTAGGGAGGGTCACTTGTTTTTATCTGAAAGGAGGTTTTTCCACACCTCTTCCAATATAATTGATTTCTAATGCAAGAGCATTACGTTAAGACAATGCTTCGTTTCGATGGGCAGGGCAATCTTCAGCCTTTCAAGGTTGATGTCAACTCTTGGAGATGAAGCAGGTCACAAAACACTCATGAAAGAATTCCAGGAGTGCTCTTGGTTGCAGTAAAATAAAATAACAGAGTCTAAAAAGCCTGTCGAAATTTCTTTCTTATTATGTTGAGTTTCTTTTGCACAACTTCCTTTTTCTCCAGATTTTCTCCCTTTAACAGCTCATTCATTCTCAAAGCTCAGCTCTAAATTCTTTTACAGCAGGTATACATGCATTACTCATTTCATAATTCACCCATTTCCATTGGGCTTAAGACATTTTTTAAAAAAGCCCACATAAATCCTTTAAAAGAAGTAAAACATGGATGCATTTTGCTACCGTCTCTGCCACAATGTTTTTAGACATTCCAATTTGGTCAACAGCTTTGATATTTCTTGACTCCCTTTCAAGTACTAATGAGATCCAGTATTGGATGGATTCTGAACCCAGATGACACTGGCTCAATATAAAGATTTGTTGAGATATCAGGGCCAGGCCCATGAAGTCACTCTACTTGAAGAAGACTTAACTAAGCAAGATTCATTTATTTAATTTTAGGCCATCTGGCTCCAGAATGAGTCCGAGCAGCTTACAACTTCAAAAGCAATAAGAAAAAAAAGACAAGATCACATAAATCCAAACTACACTTCACATACTATAAACTAGAATGGACACAACCAAGAACAGCCACATTTTTAAAGACTTAGAACATAGAACATAGAAGAATAGAGTTGGAAGGGACCTCCAACCCCTGCTTGAGCAGGGGACCCTATATCATTTGAGACAAATCATTGCCCAATCCCTTTTTGAAAGCCTTCAGAGATGTAGCACCCACAACCTCTGAAGGCAAGCTATTCCATTGGTTGAATTTCTTCTTATGAATGAAGGCGAATATACGTGTCCTGGGATAATCTTGCAGGATCCAATCTGAGTCAGTCACCGGGACTAGAGGTTTAATCTTCCGAGCTTTCAGATTTATACAGAAGCCCAACTTCAGAGAACTTGTCTCTAAGCTAGAGGGAAGTTCCCTGAAGATGGGCTCCAGCACAAGTCCGAAAGCTCGGAAGAAAATAAAAACCTCTGGTCCCGGTGACCAACTCAAATTGGACCCCAAAATTTCTCCTTAGTTCTAGGTTACTTTTCTCCTTGGTTAGTTTCCAACCATTGTTTCTTGTCTGGAATACCATCAGGATGGGATGGGATGGGAATCAGATGGATCTCTAGGGGAAAATGATTCCAGATTACAGACACCACAACAAAGAAGGCACACTTCCTAAACTTCAATAGATTGCACTGATCTATTGATTGAGGGGACACAAAGTACACCAACTCTGCCCAGGTTTACTATATAGGCCAGAGGTCCCCAACCTTTTGGGCACCAGGGACCGGTTCCGTGGAGAGAGGTTTTTTCCACGGACCGGAAGGGGTATGGTTTTGTGTGCTGCTTGCATCTTGCAGATGGGGCTTTGCTGGTTTGTGCGGACAAATTGCTGGTGTGCCGCAGCCTGGTACTGGTCCATGGACCGGGAGTTGGGGACCCCTGATATAAACAGAAACCATGGAGATACAGGTAATCCTGTATCTCTGCTCATTTAGCGACCGTTCAAAGTTCCAATGGACCTATCTGAGGGGTTACTTACAATTTAGATTTGAAGTTGGGCACTCCACAACCACATTTACAGTTGTTTGCATATGACTGCATTTTACAATGGTTTTGCTGAAATCCAGCATTTGTTTCTGGCTTTTATGGTTTTATGGCCATAAAAATTTTACAACTGCCACAAAAAATGGTCCTAAAATCAGTTCCCATTTTACGACTGTCACGAGTTACAACCTTGATGGGCAGGCTTCATTACAGTTGTAACTTAAGTACTACCTGTAGATAGATAATAATAAGACCCTATTGGAAATTGTTCTTCAATATTTAGTAGCTTTCTCTTTTCTATGTTGCCTCAGTGTATAAAGTCCTTTTGAGATTTCTCCTTAAATGTCATGCCTATTCTTTCTTTGACTTAAAAAGAGGAGTCACCTGAATTATCTCTGACATTAGAGATAAGAAAGCAAAAAACAGATCAAAGCAGTGTATAAACAACTGAATAGTTTTCAAAGCTACAGTATCTTACCTGATTCTCACTAATCGGATGTAAATATAGTTACACAGCTCTGTGACCATTTACTTGCCATGGCTGTGCTTAATTGAATGGATCCCCAAGGAAGATAATGATAATTGGACTCCACTTCATAAAAATTATTAAAGGGAGATGGTTTTGCAACAGACTGATTTTAAGCTTCATGCTCACACAAGGGTAAAAACTGCTAGAGGAGAAACAAAACAACATCAATCCCACTACGCTAATGGAAGGAAAATATGGGATTCTACTTAGAAATGCAAGAATTGAAACACATCGCGATTCAGAGCTACGTTGAATAAGAAATCAAGTTTAAAGCGAGTTCAAAATCAAACATTTGTATGAAAATACCGAAAGAGCAAAGGAGAGGTGAGGTTTGTTAAGGAATCTTTGAAGATAAAAATGGAATGACTTAGTCAGGGCCTCAAGGATATATTATGTGGATTTACTAGTAAAACAGAGCCAGGTTTGAGAGAGTGACAAAGATGAAAATAAGAAGAACCTTGGGAGTTTTACCTACCCCTGTTTCCCTGGAAGTAAGGCCTACGCCAAAAATAAGCCCTAGCTTGATTTTTGGGGTGGGCCTAATGTAAGCTCTACTCCAAAAATAGGCCCTAGTTCTGAGGTGAGGCATACACCTAAAAATCAAGCTAGGGTGGGAATGGTGGTGTAGAGCTTCCTCACACGCCCAACACCCACTTACCTTGCAGCCAGGCCTCTCCTCACCGGTCCACTTCTTCTGCGGTGTCCCCTGGCCTGCATTTCACAGTGAGAGGTCTTTCTGGAAGGCCTCTGCAGCAGAGAACCGAGCTATGAAGGCTACAGAGGCCTTCCGGAAAGGTCTTTGACTGCAAAATGCAGGCCAGAATGCAGCCGCAGAAGAAGTGGACCGGATGGGCAGGTCTGCTGGTGCCAGAGATGAGTATAAAACCCCCCTGAAAATAAGACCTGATGCCTCTTTTGGAGGACAAAAAAAAAATAAGATCCAGTCTTATTTTCAAGGAAACACAGGTATTAGGAGCTAGAGGAATGAGGAGACCTTGGACAGCTACCAGTGAAGCCATTCGAAAATGCATCATATAACCACATGAAAATGTTAATACCATATACAATAAATGTAACTAAGAAAAGGGCAGACACATTCGTGGATTTTACTGTCCACCATCCCAGTAATTTATATTAATTATTTAATTTTATTATCAGTTTAGCAATGCCTGACTCCAAACTAACTCTGTTCTCAGTTGGCTTCCAACAAGCAAAGTCAATGGGGGAAGCTGGATTTGCTTAATGACCATGTGATTCATTTAACAACTGCAGTGATTTTTACAACAAAAAAGGTTGTATAATTGGGCACAACTCCCTTAATAACCACCTTGCTTAGCAATGAAAATTCTGGTCCCAATTGTACATGTAAGTCAAGGGTTTTCTGTACAACATCTGTTGTCTTTTTGGGGGGATTCAAAGATACAAGGAAGGATATCTTTATAAAATTTAATCCTAAACATAGGCCTTTACTACAAATTGATATGCCGTAATTGATCTTTGGAGAGCAATGGAGGGAGATGCTAATTTTTTTGTTAATGAAATTCTAAGAAAAATGGATGTGGCATTTTCCTTATTTGTTAATGCAGGTAATATTGCTAACCAATCAATTAAAAAAGACAATTCCAGGACAATAGGGAAGTAACAGTAATAGTAGTAATAATAATCATAATCTATAAACATTTGTAATCCCCAAATGAAAAAAATACTTCTAGATCTGCAATAGATTACAAGATTGAAAACACATTACATGCAGGGCAACAATTAAATGATGTTCCCCAAATGATGAAATAACAATAAAGCACAATAGCTGAAAGCAGAATTTAAATACATGCACACAATTGAAATAGTTTCTATTACAATTTAAGAAACTTTTTAAAAAAGTATTGGTATGAAGACAATACAAAGATCCTTAGGTAAGCAAGCAAAGCATGTATCTAAGTGATGAGCCACATATTCCCCGTCTGATTTTGGAGTAGAATTTCCATGGTGCCCTTACTATTAGACCAAATGGGAGCTGTTCAACCAAATTTATTCCAGTCTGTCTAGTACACAGGTCTGCAACCTGTGGCTCCGGAGCCGTCTCCTGCGGCTCCCAGTCCTCTGCCATGTGCAGTCAAAAAAAAAAAAGTGGGACTAAAAAAATTCAACCAATCAATTCAAATATGCAGGGTAGGTGCATATCTCACCTTGGCTCCACTCTTCAGTCAAACCCTGTTCTGCGCATGCACGCATGTATGCGCATGTGCACACATTTTTTGTGGCTCCCAGTTTTTCCTTTTGTGAGGGAACCGGTTCCGAGTGGCTCTTTCACTGTTTCAGGTTGCTGACCCCTGGTCTAGTACATCATTCATATCCAGTGATAGTTACCAGTCAGATGCCTTTTGATAGCTCACCAGAAGAAGACCAGAGTAGGCACTAGGTCAGGGGTCTTCAAACTTGGCCCTTTTATGACTTGTGTTCCAACTCCCAAAATTACTCAGCCAGTTGAAGTCCACAAGTCATAAAAGGGCCAGGTTTGAAGACCCCTGCCCTAGGTGGACAAATTCCTAGGTGGACACTTCACATTTCAACCAATAAATCAAAGAACTGAAACATTCCTAATGATAAAGAGCTCCCAGAGATCCAGGTGACTCCCATGCTGATGACTTTCAGAAAGCTGTTAAAGATCTACCTATTCTACCAGGCTTTAAAGGGGCAAGGTCATGGTAGTGGCCCTTGTTGGATGGGTTTGGGGAGGGCTATACAATATCTTGTCTTCAGGTTACTCATGATCTGTTTTTTGGCTTTGGACTATTTTTGCATCTATCTATCTATCTATCTCCCCTTCATGGATTACTGCCTTGTCGTGGCGAAGGGGCTTGCGTAATTCAATGAAGCTATGAGCTATGCCGTGCAGGGCCACCCAAGACGGACAGGTCATAGCAGAGAGTTCTGACAAAACGTGATCCACTGGAGAAGGAAATGGCAACCCACTCCAATATCTTTGCCATGAAAACCCTATGGACAGTACCAAAAGGCAAAACGATATGACGCTGGAAGATGAGCCCCTCAGGTCGGAAGGCGTCCAATATGCTACTGGGGAAGAGCAGAGGGCTAGTACTAGTAGCGCCAGAAAGAATGAAGCGACTGGGCCAAAGCCGAAAGGACGCTCAGCTGTGGATATGTCTGGTGGTGAAAGGAAAGTCCGATGCTGTAAAGATTTTTTCTCCATAGGAACCTGGAATGTAAGATCCATGAATCAAGGCAAGCTGGACGTGGTCAAACAAGAGATGACAAGACTGAACATTGACATCTTAGGTATCAGTGAACTAAAATGGACAGGAATGGGTGAATTTAATTCAGATGACCATCAGGTATACTACTGCGGGCAAGAATCCCTCAGAAGAAATGGAGTAGCCTTCATAGTCAATAAAAGAGTAGGAAAAGCAATACTGGGATACAATCCTCAAAATGACAGAATGATCTCAGTTCGAATCCAAGGCAAACCATTCAATATCACAGTAGTCCAAGTCTATGCCCCAACCACCGGTGCTGAAGAGGATGAAATTGACCGGTTCTATGAAGCCCTACAGCACCTTATAGAACTAACACCAAAAAATGATGTCCTTATCATCATGGGGGATTGGAATGCTAAAGTAGGAAGCCAAAAGATAACCGGAATAACAGGCAAGTTTGGCCTTGGAGTACAAAATGAAGCAGGGCACAGGCTGATAGAATTTTGTCAAGAGAATACGATGGTCATAGCAAACACTCTTTTCCAACAACCCAAGAGACGGCTCTACACATGGACATCACCAGACGGTCAACACAGAAATCAGATTGACTATATGCTCTGCAGCCAAAGATGGAGAAGCTCTATACAGTCAGTAAAAACAAGACCAGGAGCTGACTGTGGCTCAGACCATGAGCTTCTTGTTGCAAAGTTTAGGCTTAAACTGAAGAAAGTAGGGAAAAGCACCAGGCCAGTCAGGTATGAATTAAATCATATCCCCGTTGAATATACAGTAGAGGTGACAAATAGATTTAAGGAATTAGATCTGATAGACAGGGTGCCTGAAGAACTATGGACAGAGGTTCGCAACATTGTACAAGAGGTAGCAACCAAAACCATCCCAAAGAAAAAGAAATGCAAGAAAGCAAAATGGCTGTCTGAGGAAGCTTTGCAAATAGCTGAGGAAAGGAGGGAAGCAAAAGGCAAGGGAGAAAAAGAAAGATACGCCCAATTGAATGCAGAATTCCAGAGAATAGCTAGAAGAGATAAGAATGCCTTCTTAAATGAACAGTGCAAAGAAATAGAAGAAAACAATAGAATAGGGAGGACCAGAGATCTTTTCAAGAAAATTGGAGAGATGAAGGGAACGTTCAATGCAAAAATGGGCATGATAAAGGACCAAAATGGCAGGGACCTAACAGAGGCAGAAGAGATTAAGAAGAGATGGCAAAATTACACAGAAGAACTATACAAGAATGAGCTTAACGTCCCTGATAATCACAATGAGGTGGTCACTGACCTCGAGCCAGACATCCTAGAATGTGAAGTGAAGTGGGCCTTAGAAAAGCTGAGCAACAACAAAGCTAGTGGAGGTGACAGTATTCCAGCTGAGCTATTCAAAATCTTAAAAGACGATGCAGTAAAAGTGCTACACTCAATTTGCCAGCAAATTTGGAAAACTCAACAGTGGCCACAGGATTGGAAAAGATCAGTTTACATTCCAATTCCAAAGAAAGGCAGTGCCAAAGAATGTTCAAACTATCGCACCATTGCACTCATTTCTCATGCTAGTAAAGTTATGCTTAAAATCCTACAAGCTAGACTCCAGCAGTATGTGGATCGAGAACTACCAGAAGTACAGGCAGGATTTCGAAGAGGCAGAGGAACTAGAGATCAAATTGCCAACATACGCTGGATCATGGAGAAAGCTAGAGAGTTCCAGAAAAACATCTACTTCTGCTTCATTGACTATGCTAAAGCCTTTGATTGTGTGGATCATAACAAACTCTGGCAAGTTCTTAAAGAGATGGGAGTACCAGAACATCTTATTTGTCTCTTGAGAAACCTATATGCGGGCCAAGAAGCAACAGTGAGAACTGGACACGGAACCACTGATTGGTTCCAAATTGGGAAAGGAGTCCGGCAAGGCTGTATACTGTCGCCTTGCCTATTTAACTTATATGCAGAGCACATCATGAGAAAGGCAGGGCTAGATGAATCAAAAGTTGGAATTAAGATTGCTGGAAGAAATATCAACAACCTAAGATACGCAGATGATACCACTCTAATGGCAGAAAGTGAAGAGGAAATGAAGAGTCTCTTGTTGCGAGTGAAGAAGGAGAGTGCAAAAGTTGGGTTGAAACTAAACATTAAGAAAACCAAGATCATGGCATCCGGCCCTCTCAATTCCTGGCAAATAGATGGGGAAGAAATGGAGGTAGTGACAGATTTTATTTTCCTGGGCTCCAAGATCACTGCAGATGGGGACTGCAGCCAAGAAATTAAAAGACGCTTGCTCCTGGGGAGGAAAGCCATGGCAAATCTAGACAGCACACTAAAAAGCAGAGACATCACCCTGTCAACAAAAGTGCGTATAGTCAAGGCTATGGTCTTCCCAGTTGCAATGTATGGCAGTGAAAGTTGGACCATAAGAAAGGCTGAGCGCCAAAGAATTGAAGCCTTTGAACTATGGTGCTGGAGAAGACTCCTGCGAGTTCCTTGGACTGCAAGGCGATCAAACCGGTCAGTCCTAGAGGAGATCAACCCTGACTGCTCTTTAGAAGGCCAGATCCTGAAGCTAAAACTCAAATACTTTGGCCACCTAATGAGGAGGAAGGACTCACTGGAGAAGAGCCTAATGCTGGGAAAGATTGAGGGCAAGAGAAGAAGGGGACGACAGAGAATGAGGTGGCTGGATGGAGTCACTGAAGCAGTAGGTGTGAGCTTAAATGGAGCCCAGAAGATGGCAGAGGACAGGAAAGCCTGGAGGAACATTGTCCATAGGGTCGCGATGGGTCGGACACGACTTCGCAACTAACAACAACAAAATCTATCTATCTATCTATCTATCTATCTATCTATCTATCTATCATCTCTGTCTATGTATCATCTATCATCTCTGTCTATCATCTATCTATTATTTCTGTCTATCATCTATCTATCATCTCTGTTTATCTATCATCTGTCATCTCTGTCTGTCTATCAATCATCTATCAATCATCTCTGTTTATCTATCATCTATCATCTCTGTCTGTCTATCAATCATCTATCTATCATCTCTGTTTGTCTATCTATCATCTATCATCTCTGTCTGTCTATCATCTCTGTCTATCATCTATCATCTCTGTTTGTTTATCATATATCTGTCATCTCTGTTTGTCTATCATCTATCATCTCTGTCTATCATCTATTATCTCTGTTTATCAACTATCATCTCTGTCTGTCTATTATCTATCTATCATCTCTATTATCTATCTATCTATCTATCTACTCTCTCTCTCTCTGTTTGTCTGTCTATCAGTATTTATATGACCCTCCACTTGTCCTCAGTGATTCAGTGATTTTGTATCAGTGATACAAAAAATAAACTAACTTTAAATTGTAAGCTGTACAAAGTTGTTGAGTCAGGCAGCCTATAAATTATATTAATTAATTAAAAATAAATCAAATAATTCATCATGCCCCAAACACCTGTGGAAAAGCTCTGTCTTCAGCTAGTTTCAGAATGCAGCTGAGGTCTAATAAAGCAACTTAATGCACGGTCCTGACCCTTTGTGCCTGACAATCCACAGAATTTCAAACAGCCTACAAGACTGTTGTAAATGGGAAAGTATGTTATTAATGCTATATTTATACTTTCCAATCTCAGAATGAAAACATAAAATATCCTATAATCTTTGAATGCTCTTTCGCAGTTATTTTTTTTCTTCTTTGGTGCCATTTCCTCTTATTTCTAACTTACATCCTGACCTTAGCTGAAGGCACAAGAAGTTCAACATTAATTGTTTATGATGAACTGAAAACCTCTAAGAGCAGCAATTATTGTGGTATATTAGTCCTGGTAGCATTTAACTTTGCAAGCCCAAGCAATAAAAATATAAATATAAAGGTTTTAGATGTTAATGTGGCCAGATACAATGTCTAACACAATCAAAATTATTGAAATTTTTCCACTTGGAAATTTATACATTGCCATAGCAAGCTTTCCTGTAAAAGAAAACAGTTGATTAACCCTAAACTGAATTTTGCTGTCATAAGATTTCAGGATAAACTTGCAGTTAATGTTACCATAGAATATGTAGAAACAATGTCATCTTGTTTCATGTGGATATTGCCATTCTATGCTGACATAACCTTTCATAGCATGTTATTGTAACAAGTAATGTCAGTCATTAGTGAAAGGTTTTCTTTTATTAACCTAGGTTAATATTGTTGGGAATGAATTCTGTACCTTCAAGTGATTTAATTATGATAATGCACAGATAAGAAGAATTGAAGCTCTGATAAGAAAGGGTGGATGAGAAGAAGACAAAAGCAGCTTTAAAAAATTAGATCTCTCGTATCTAATGTCCCTCCCTCACTTTTTTCCAACCTGGATGTGAAGATCAGAGTTAAGGGAACTAAGTTATAAACACTAGCGTTTGTAACAAGACAAGACCTAAAATTTACAATACAACATAGAACATACAAACGTCGATGGCAGGAAAAGACCTAGTGGTCCATTGAGTCTCTCCTTTAAGGGTTTTGTTTTGTCTTGTTTTGTTTTATTAAAAACTTTGTTGGATGATGGACATGTGTTTATCTCAAGCATGTTTAATCACAGTTACCAATGATTGATCGACATCCTCTGCTAGTGATGATGGCTGATAGCAATGAACATGATGGCACAGTACAAATTACAGGTAGTCCTCAACTTACGAGTGACCAAAATTAAAACAGACCCCCCCAAAAGGGAACTTATGGCCCACGTTTGTGGAGACTCTCAGTCATCCAGGTCATAGTTTATTTATTTAATTTATTTATTTTATTTTAATTCCATTTATATCCCGCCCTTCTCCGAAGACTCAGGGCGGCTTACAAGCTTAGCAGTAGCCTTCATTCTATGTATATGCCTGCTTATTAGGGCATATTATTATTATTATTAGTTGTCTCAAAGGTGCTTTTTCAAAAGGCAAACTGGACTGTTTTTTTTCCTTGAGGAAGAAGAAAGTCTTTTGCTTCTCATCCAGGAAGCTTCTTGGAGAAGAACTGATGAAGTTTCTTGGATGAGAAGTGAAATGTTTTCTTCTTCCTCCTCAAGGAAAAAAAACCCAAACAATTCAGTTGTCTTTTAAAAAAGCACCTTTGAGACGACATATGACCCAGTTCTAAAGTTCCTATGCTCAGGTTTCTCCACCCAACCAAACAAACATGTGTGCTCATGTGACTGTATGTTGGGTGCTTGTCAACCAGGAGACATTTGCAGCCATTTTCAGGGTCCATGGTCACAATAGTTTTGACAAATCCAGATTGACTTCTGGTTTTCGGCAAAAGTGGCCCAAAGGAAACAAAGGGTTCACTTTATGATGGTGAGATTCATTGTATTAGTACCGCTTTATAAAACCCTAGTAAGACCACACCTGGAATACTGAAGCCAATTTTGGTCAACATGTCACAAAAAAGATGTTGAGAGTTTGGAAAAAATTCAGAGAAGAGCAACTAAGATGATCAAAGGCCTGGAGACAAAAAACATACGAAGAATGGCTGCAGGACTTGGGTCTGGCTACTCTAAAGAAAAGAAGAAATAGGGGAGACATGATAGCAGTGTTCCAGTATTTGAGGGGCTGCCACAAGGAAGAGGGGGTCACGTTATTCTCCAAAGCACCAGAGGGCAGGACAAGAAACAATGGTTGGAAACTGGTCAAAGAGAGAAGCAACCTGGAATTAAGGAGAAACTTCCTGACAGTGAGGACAATTAACCAGTGGAATAGCTTGCCCCCAGAAATCGTGGGTGCTCCATCACTGGAGATTTTAAAGAAGAGACTGGACAGTCACTTGTCTGAGATAGTATAGGTTCTCCTGCTTGAGCAGGGGGCTGGACTAGAAGACCTCTAAGGTCTCTTCCAGCTCCTATTCTATTCTATTCTATTCTATTCTATTCTATTCTATTCTATTCTATTCTATTCTATTCTATTCTATTCTATTCTATTCTAATGATTTTGACAATCACTTTATGATGCCAATGAATTCAGGGGTTCTGCAGCAGCTGTAACTTTGGGATTGGGTCATAAGAGCCTTGGTGGAGCAGTGGGCTAATGCCTCCTTAAGTAACACCACCTGCCTGCAATTAGTGCAGGTTCGCGTCCCACCAGGCTCAAGGTTGACTCAGCCTTCCATCCTTCTGAGGTAGGTAAAATGAGGACCCAGATTGTTGGGGGCAATTAAGCTGATTTTGTAATAATGCCACTTGGGGGGTGTGTGTGAAAGCCCTAATAAGCAGGCATATACATAGAATGAAGGCTACTGCTAAGCTTGTAAGCCGCCCTGAGTCTTCGGAGAAGGGCGGGATATAAATGGAATTAAAATAAATAAAAAAATAAGTAGCTTTGGGGGCAGCTGCCATAACTTAAAATGGCCCACTAAGTGACCAGTTGTTAAGCAAGAACCACCTGCACCTGCCATAACATAAGGTAAATTTTCTTAATTTAATCTTGGCTACATTTTTTGTAGTTTAGCATGCTTTACAAAGCCAGCTCAGATTAACAGACTAATAGAGTTGGAAGGGACCTTGGAGATCTTCTAGTCCAACCCCCTGCTCAGGCAGGAAGCCCTATACCATTTCAGACAAATGGTTGTCCAATATCTTCTTAAAAACCTCCAGTATTAGAGCATTCACAACTTCTGGAGGCAAGTTGTTCCACTGATATATTGTTCTCAGTGTCAGGAAATTTCTCCTTAGTTCTAGGTTGCTTCTCTCCTTGATTAGTTTCCATCCATTGTATCTTGTCCTGCCTTCAGGTGCTTTGGATAATAGGTTGACACTTTCTTCTTTGTGACAACCCCTTAGATATTGAAACACTGCTGTCATGTCACCCCCAGTCCTTTTCATTAAACTAGACATACCCAATTCTTGCATCCGTTCTCCATATGTTTCACCTTTGTTACTCTTCTTTGCACTCTTTCTAGAGTCTCAGCATCTTTTTTAAAATTGTGGCGACAAAACTGGATGCAGTATTCCAGGTGTAGTCTTATCAAGGCATTACAAAGTGCTACTAACACTTCATGTGATCTTGATTCTATCCTTCTATTAATACAAGTTCCCTTGGTTAATTCATGGATTACCGAGAAGGAATTTAAGCAATTTCCCCACCAAATCTGGGTGATATAGTTTGTCAAATTTATTTCTAAAAATCCTTTCACCACCTTCTTCAGCTGGTTGCTTTTTTCCATTATTCAATAAATAAAATCCTGCTAGAATGGGAGAAAGATGTTAAGTATGCAACTGGAAAGCTCTCCAGGTTTAAACATAATCTTGACAATTTAAATCTGCTCCCTCCCACCAGCTACTTACGAGGCTTTGTATTTCAGTAGAAAGCATAATACTCATCCAGTTTCAAGTTAGAGAGAGTACTTGTTCCTCTCAAAATGGGTTTAAGTTTTCTTTTCATAAATCACATATCTCCTCTGCCCCTATCCCACTTGCCCCTTTAAAAGAATTATTGTATAAAGCTGTACCAGGTCAAGTGAAATAATTAAACCCAAGCTGGTCCCACTAATTAACTACAGACCATGGTTAGGTATTAGCATTTAAGGATAGAATTAGTCTGTTTACCCTTTGAGGTATGGAGATGGGAGCGTTCAAGTAAGGTAGACATTTCATATTAATAGCAGTGGAGTTGCAAGGTAAAAAGTTTTTCTCTATTACTGTGCAGCCGAAGGAGATACTTCTCTTTTAGGTTAACACCGATCTTTAAAGTACAGATAGTCCTTGACTAACAACAGTTCTTTTAGTAACCTTTTGAAGTCACAATAGCACTTTAAAAAGTGACTTATGACAGATCTTTGCACTTATAACTCTGGCAGCATCCCCATGGTGACATGATCTGAAATTGGGTACTTGGCAACCAGCATGTATTTATGATTGTTGCAGGATCTTAGGGTGACATGATGACCATTGGCGACCTTCCCAACTGGCTTCAGACAAGCAAAGTCAATGAGGGAATCCAGAATCATTTAACAACCATGGCAAAAAAAAACACCAAGATCTTGATTGGAACCTGTTTCTGATCTGGCCTGGGCATCTACACTAATATTCCTCAACAAATCTTCCTTATGTTGGATTTTTTTACATCCCTAGCCAATGGTCTGAAGCAGTTAGATTTGGTATGAATATAGAGGGGTAGGAGGTGACCAGGCTGAGCCCAAGGGTGGGATCCAATGCATCATCAGTTTGGAGTCTCTACTCAAAGTAAGTAAGGGACCTAAGTCCAGTCCCCTTGAAGTCCATTGATTGTTATCTGGCATCAATTCTACTTGATCGTTAGTAGCTCAGATTCTTGTGTAGAGGTAACCTAAAATAAACCTGTAATGTTTTTGAACTCTCTCCTGGTTCCTGACTTCTTCCACTTGACAAGAAGTTGAATACAACATTATCAGATAGAGCATGGGTGTCAAACTGGATTATGTCATGTGACATATCATGATGTATCACAATGTGTTGGGGTTTTTTTGCCTTTGCGGAGCGGGGTAGACGTGGCCTACATGTGACATATCCAGCCTGCGGGCCGCCAGTTTGACACCCCTGAAATAGAGTGTTAGATCCTGTTCTTCTCCTGGTGTTTCTTGAGTGTGGAAGAGCTTTTCTACAACAAACTTTCAAGGTGTTTCAGATTGAGAAATAATAATTCTACTTTTAGACAGGCCAATGAAAGTAACCTCCTAGTGACCTGTGGAAGGGTTGAGGCTGGGAAAATATAGTGGAGACGAAGGTGGGAATGAGAACGTTTCACCACCCGGAGACCCTATCCTTCCACAGTCATCTTTATTTTTTTGCATCAGAAATTGTGGCACTAAAATACAGCCATTGAGGTGCAGCAAGACAGAGGTATCCATGGGGCTGAATGGGAGTGTCAGAAAGTCAAGGTGGGGCACATAAATGGGAGGCTGGGTTCTACAATCAGCTGCCAGCATTCCACAGATTTACCTATCTCTACTGTTGGAGACAGGGAGCGCGATGTCTCAGCGGTTCAGCAGTTCGAAAGTATGCAAATGCAAGTAGATAAATAGGTGCCACTTTGGTGAGAAGGTAACAGCGTTCCATGCACCTTGGTGTTATAGTCATGCTGGTCACATGACCGTGGAAGACTCTTCAGACAATGCTAAGAAATGGCTAAGAGATGGAGATAAGAGTTGGATTCAAGTGGAAAGAGGAAACCTTTACTGTTGGAGTACACGTCCTTTCCCATAATATAAATCTACATTCATACAGAGGTGTAGCTATAGCTGTCACCTTTGTAGTAGAGGATGATCTATTCAGCTTGGATTGCATGCGGACCTGAAAAATATTGTGCATTTGTATCTTTAATAAGCATTAGATGAGTAGAAATCAGCAAGCAACACCAACACCAAGCAAACTCAGCAGGTTGCCTGAATGCACACCTTAGATGACCCTCTGTCTTGATTAAGCACATTATGTGAATTGAATTGAATTGAATTGAATTGAATTTATTAAATTTATATGTCGCCCTTCTCCCTAAGGACTCAGGGCGGCTCACAACAATAAAAAGTTTAAAAAAAACATAAAATACAAAATTTAAAAAAGAATTAAACAATAACTGTAATAAATACATAACAATGTAGCCATGAAGTGAATTTGACAGATCATACCACCTATAGTTCATCTTCTCCATTAGTTCTTGATGAGTTGTGCAAAGCTAGTCTCACTAACAGAGATTTTGTCTTTTTAAGTAATGTGCTCAGATTTTGTCACCTCCACCTACCAGCATGCTTAGGGAAACAGCTTTTGTGCCTATTCAGTGTTAATGTAAAAGAGACTACTATTTAAGACAGATGCACAATAGAGAGAGAGAGAGAGAAAGAAAACCATCAAAATGAAAATTGATGAAAAGCAAGCAATTTTAATCACTTGAGTGAAAGCACACTGTGTTTAATGCTCCTTCTGCTATAGTTTTAGGATGTACGGTATTCCTCAAAACAAGGAACAAGTAGAATTATGTTTTTAGGAAGCCTATTTTCTAGCTGCTATATTCCAGTGCATTCCAGGTAGTCCTCAATGTATGTCCATTCGTTTAGTGACAATGGTGTCAACGCTGCTAACATCGGATGTTCTTGCTTTGACAACAGATGGAAATGCAGCCATTTTTCACTATTGCTCTTAGAGTTAGTTGATGCTGGGAGGGGGAATGTGGATGAGAGTCCAGCTAGTCATAACAATAATAACTCAGCTGTGGGAACCCAAAGTCATTGGGCCCAGAGTTGATAGAGTTTTGGCGGGCTAGAGAACTGGGGAGAAAGCCCGGCTTCAAGCTAATTGGGGAATGTGATTTATGACTGTTTATTGGAGGAGGGAATTGTGCTCTGTTACTTTGTATCTAGGGGAGAGGAATTTACTTTTTGGTTCCGACTATGTAGTGCCAATACTTTGTTTTTCGAATAAAAGATTCTTTAAGGTAAACAATGCCTTGAAGTTCTTTTGAAGAGTTTCATCTGTCAGAACTATGACAAATGGCACTGAAAAAAGTGACTTCTGACTGATCCATGCACTTACGTCTGTCACAGTGTCCTCATGGTCACATGATGGGATTTGGTCATTTGGCAACCAACATGTATTTACAACAGTTGCAGCTTCCCAGGGTCACACAATCAACATTCACAACCTTCCTAGCCAGTTTCCAAGGAGCAAAGTCAATGGCGGAACCTGGATTTGCTTAATGATTTCACAATCCATTAACAACTAATGATTTACTTAAGGACTACTGAAAAAAAGTTTTGTCTTCCTAGATTCAGGGGTGTCAAACTCAATTTCACTGAGGGCCGCATCAGCATTGCGGTTGCCCTCAGGGGGCCGGGTGGGTGTGGCCTGGGTGGGCGTGGCCTACTGGGTGGGCGTGGCCAACTCTACATCATTCACATCAAGGGTGCCTATGGGGGCCTGGGCAGGAGTGGGACAGATCTGAGGGTCTCTGGCAGGAGGAGGGTCTCTGGGCCAGGGCCAAGGCAGTGGGGGCCGTTCCCTCACTGTTTCCAGGATGGCTTCGCGGGCCACATGAAACCACTTCGCGGGCCGGATCTGGCACCCGGGCCTTGTGTTTGACATGTCTCTCCTAGAAGCTCTTCCTCCTTTCCTTTAAAGCCATTCCCCATGTCTCCACATTGTAAGCATTCTCTCATCCTGCATTAATAATTTCTCCTTTTTTCTCAAATTAAAAAAATTACTTTTAGGATGGCCTTAGAGGATTTCACAGTTCACCTACAACCTGGGGTCTCTGATAATGTGCCTTTTCTTAAACCGTCTGCTCTTCTCATCTCCTTAATGGAATAACAGTGTTGGAAAGGACCTTGGAGATCTTCTAATCGAATCCTCCTGCTTGAGCAGGAGACCCTATTCCATTCTGGACAAATAGTTGTCCAGTCTCTTCTTAAAAACCTCCAGTGATGGAGCCTCCACAATTTCTGAAGGCAAGCCATTCCATTGATTAATTGTTCTCACTGACAGGAAAGTTCTCCTTAGTTCTAGGCTGGTTCTCTCCTTGATTAGTTTCCATGTATTGTTTCTTGTCCTGTCCTCAGGTGCTTTGGAAAATAGGTTGACTTCCTCTTCTCTGTGTAAAAAGTTAAAGGTAAAGGTTCCCCCGCACATGCGTGCTAGTCGTTTCCAACTCTAGGGGCCGGTGCTCATCTCCGTTTCATAGCCGAAGAGCCAGCGCTTGTCCGAGGACGTCTCCGTGGTCATGTGGCTGGCATGACTAGACGCCAAAGGCGTACGGAACGCTGTTACCTTCCCACCGGAGTGGTCCCTATTTTTCTACTTGCATTTTTACATGCTTTCGAACTGCTAAGGTTGGCAGAAGCTGGGACGAGTAACAGGCGCTCACTCTGTTACGCGGCACTCGGGATTCGACCTGCCAAACTGCCGACCTTCTGATCGACAAGCTCAGCGTCCTAACCCACTGAGCCACCGCGTCCCCTTCTCTGTGACAGCCCCTCAAATATTGGCATATTCCTATCGTATCACCCCTAGTCCTTCTCTTCACTAGACTAGACATATCCTTGGCTCTTGTCATCTAAAATAAAGAGGACACTACTATTCTTAACCTCTTTTATATGAACTACTAATCTATTTGAAGGCCAGGGTGTTTGTTGGATATCCTAAAAGATGCTCTTGTTTGCTTCATCTGTTTCTCTGGCACATTTGCTGCAATGCTTTCCATATTGCAATCTGCCTCTTCCATTCTTCAGTTTCTGAATGCTGACAGCGGGAAAGTGCGCCTTCTTCCTCCTCCATTGCCAGGAGCAAGCTTTGTGGAGAGAAAATGAGAACCAGATGTTCACAGCAGGATGGCAATGGGCACAAGCAAAGTCTTGGCATAACAGTTTATCCTTCTAACTGAACTGGCTCATGTGGAGCCTATCAAGATGTCTTCTCCTCTGGGTAGAAGTGGCCAGAAACAGCAAGCCTTAATTGCTACAACACAGCTGTCTATCAAGATGGCTTCAGCGTCACATACCTCAGCCTCCTTGGTGATCAAGAAATGGCTACAAGCTGCCCAGGACAAGGACAATTTTAATTTTTTACCAGCCCGCCCACCGAGAGACAGTCAACTTTTCCCACATAACTTACTTGCTATAAAACAAGCAAGAGATGATACAGGGCCATGAAACCAGGCATTAGTTAAGAGATCGATAAACCTAGTTAAAAAGAGGCGGGGGCATTTTAAAGGCTGCACTATTTCTCTTACAAGGTTTTTTTGTCTCGGAATTGCTCAGCACCTTGTGTTATTTTCTAAGTGCAGCTACACAATTAAACAGGCTATAATTGTGTGGATGACTATTGATCATTCACTAGGACAACAGAAGACGATCACGGTATAGATTCTTGTGGAGGAATGAAGACTTGGCCTGAGGAATGAAGCATTATCCTGAGGGATAGAGGAAATTGTGAGATAGGATTTGCCAGGTTTTTCTCTTTGAGGTTTTCTTGTCCTTTTGTTTTTATGCCTGTATTTCTTGTTTCTATTTTTATTTAAGCCACCCAGAGTTGATTTTAACATACCGTAAATAAATCAATTAGGATCAGCCAAGATCACCTAGGTCAGTAGTGGTGGACCTATGGCACGCATGCCAGAGGTGGCACTCAGAGCCCTCTCTGTGGGCATGCGTGACGTCACCCCAGCCCTGCCTCCCACCATGGCCCCCTCCTCACCAGCAACCCCCCCCAGAGGAGAGTCACCCCCGAGTGTAGCCCATGTGGAGTAGTGCAGCCAAGGACATGGCAGCCAAGGCAAGACTCCACCCTCGGACCCTGTTTCACGCAGTTGATACTGCAAGGCGCGGGTGGAGGGCGTGGGCCACCTGGGCGATTTATGGCAGGCTGTGGAGGTGGTGGGTGGCCCTGCGGGCAGGCGAGGGTTGGGCAGAGTGGGGCAAAATGGGCGGGGCAGGGACAGAGGAGGTGGGGCAGTTTTTGGGCACCCGGTCTCTGAAAGGTTTGCCATCACTGACCTAGGTGTTTCTGCTGGCTAGGATACATAGCAATAGTAGGTGGCAGGCTGCCTCGTAGGTTTAGAAGGTGAAAAAAAAAGATACCGCAGAGATGAGTTTAAAATAATGCAACCCTCAGCAGAATAATTTCATGCAGAGATTTCATTTCATTAAGCATTCTTCTTCTTTCCTGCTCCCCCGTATGCCAAGTCAGCAACTGTAAATGCTGCATTTTTATTGCACCTGCTTCCTGCTGATGGACGTGCAAGCAGCCAACAGTGCATTCGGCCACATGCTCAGAAGTTGAAAGGTGTTATTATTCACAGGTAGTGCAAGAGCTGTGAAGTTATTGTTGAAAGTTGCCTGTTAGTGCATTATCATCTAACATGAGGCAGTTACCCAATAGACTGTGGTATTTTCTGGTGCTCTGTGTTGGTTATTTTAGGAGCCCGAGAGATAGGCCGTAATCCTGCATTAAAAATTTCTTAACCATCCCTGAAATATTCTCCAACAGTCCCCAGGTTGATAAATAAGGAAACAAAACTGAGTGATTTTGCCAATAGAGATGTTTGCCTCCCTCCTGACTTCTGGTTGAAATATGAAATAATAATCCAGACAGTTGCTGGACTGTTATTGAAGATGCTATTAAGGGAGAGATGTCAAACTGCCAGTCTTTTGTCATTGGATCAGCCACTGGTCAATAAAATGGGTGATTCTCTGGTATGGAGACAAGTAGATGCCTAGGGAGAGAGGCTGGGGGTCTAATCTACCAGGTCTTTTCCCCCTCTGGAAGCCTCGGTGCAATTAATTACAGGTAATTCTTAACTTACGCCCATTCATTTAATGACAGTTTAAAGTTACAACGGCACTGAAAAATGTGACTTACAATTGGCACTCACACTTAGACAACCATTGCCACATTCCCACGGTCACTTGATCAAAGTTTGGGGGCTTGGCAATTGGCTTTTTTTTTTTACAACGATTGCCGCAATCCCAGGTCATGTGACTGCAACCTTCCCAGCCAGCTTCTCAGTGGGGGAAGCTGGATTTGCTTTAACCACCAGGTAATTCGCTTAACAACTGTGGCCAAAAAAGGTTGTAAAATCAGGCCTGGAATCACTGAACAACCACTTTGTTTAACCACAAAAATTCTGATCCCAATTGTGGTCATCAGTTAAGAACTATCTATATATGGCTTGTACAGGGGATTGTATTGCAAAGACTTCCCCTTCCTATATAGAAAATGCAGAATAACAGAGTTGGAAGGGACCTTGGAGGTCTTCTAGTCCAACCCCCTGCTTGATCCCATGCCATTCCAGGCAAATCGTTGTCCAATCTCTTCTTAAAAACCTCCAGTGTTGGAGCCCCCAGAACCTCTGGAGGCAAGTCGTTCCACTGATTAATTGTTCTTACTGACAGAAATTTCTCCTCAATTCTAGGTTAGCTTTCCTCGATAAGTAGCAGAATAACAGAGTTGGAAAGGGACCTTGGAGGTCTTCTAGTCCAACCTGCTGCTCAGGCAGGAACCCCTATACCATTTCAGACAAATGATTGTCCAGTCTCTTGTTCAAAATGTCCAGTGTTGGAGCATTCATCACTTCTGGAGGTTGTTCCACTGATTAATTGTTCTTACTGCCAGGAAATTTCTCCTCGGTTCTAGCTTAGGTGTCTTCCATCTACTACTTCTTCTCCTGCCTACAGGTGCTTTGGAGACTAGGTTGACCCTGTTTTCTCTGTGACAGCCCCTTAGAGGGTTGAGCTATTCTAGGTTTGTTTTTTTCTTCACTATCACTGTGGTTGAAGTCTTATCTATACGACAGTAAGATGATGAAGATTGCTCTATGTTTCTCTGTTAATTCTGTTAATCTGTTAAAAGCTGGCAGGAATAGCCAACCCTCCAGAAGATAGGCTTAAGATACAGAAGGATCTTGACAGACTTGAACACTGGGCGCTATCTAACAAAATGAAATGCAATGGTAAAAAATGTAAGGTTCTACATTTAGACAAGAAAAACCAAATGTACAGGTACGGGGCAGGGGTAGGCAGCCTTGGCTCTTTTATGACTCGTGACTTCAACTCCCAGAATTCCTGAGCCAGCATAGCTGTTAAGTGAATCACTGCAGGTGATAATTTAGTAGATGCTTGTTAAGTGAATCTGGCTTCCCCATTGATTTTACTTATTATTATTTATTTATTTATTAATTTAATTTGTATACCGCCCTTCTCCCGAAGGACTCAGGGCGGTGAACAGGGCAATACATAATAAAAAAACAAGATACAAAAATTAAAAAGTAATTAAACAGCAATGCCCGTAATAAATTAATACAAATTAAAAAGTTAAGATCACTTTATAAAACCCGACCCCATCCCATCAGGCCAGGCCAGCTTGTTCAAAGAGGTAGGTTTTAAGATCGCGCCGGAAGGAGCGGAGATCAGATGCCATCCGGAGCTCGACCGGAAGATGGTTCCATAAATCCGGCGCACCCACAGAGAACGCCCTCCCCCTGGGGGCCACCAGTCGGCATTCTTTGACCGGTGGCACCCTGAGGAGGCCCTCTCTGTGGGAGCGTACTGGGCGGAGGGAAGTTGACACCCAAGGTATTCCGGACCCATGCCATGTAGGGCTTTGTAGGTCATTACTAACACCTTGAATCTCACCCGGAAGACAACTGGAAGCCAATGCAGCTCGCGGAGCAGAGGTGTGACATGGGAGTGTCTGGAAACTCCCAACACAACTCTCACAACTCTCTTGTCAGAAGGTTGCAAAAGGTGATCACATGACCTTAGGACCCAGCAACGGTCATACGTATGAGTCAGCTGCCAAGCGTCTGAATTTCAATCACGTAATCATGGAGATGCTACAAAAGTGGTAAGTGTGAAAAACGGTCATAAGTCACTTTTTTCAGTTCTGTTGTAACTTTGAACGGTCACTAAGTGCCTGTTGTAAGTCGAAGACTACCTGTATATAGATATATCTTAATAAACTGTCATATCCCCAATCCCAGATCTAAAACTGTCTCCCAAACACTAAGATCACAATGATCAATCTGTACCTTTTGCATGCAAAGATCTAGTCTACCTCCATCCCTTATTTGGGCAATGAAATATGTTGGTATAATTAATTTTGGACATGGATCCTTGGAGAAAGTCTAGATATCACCTCTCTTTGTGCCAGCAACTCTGGCCGTGTCTGTATCATCTTATTACAGGCTATGAAACATGGTTGTATAATCCTTTGGGGTAATGAAATGAAGACACAATATTAATAGAGAATGGAGTGTGAGCACGCGAGAGAAAATTAATCTAATTCAGCTACGTTCTGATTTTGAATTATATCTGCTCACAAAGGCAGGCTATCGTAACAGCTGTTAATATGGTAGAAAATCACATTAAAGGGGAAACAAGACAAGAGTTGATTATATCCAATTCTGTTTCACTTGCGCCAAAAGTATTGATCAGTTTTCAGCGTAGGACTAAAATTGGGCTAAAGCTTTGTCTGGGAATTTGGTTGGTATGACAAAATTTAGCCCTGGGATTTGTCAAGAGGGCATCCTACGTATGTATGTGCAGCATGTCTCCTTTGATGTTGCTTTACCTATAGATACAACTGCTATCTTTGTTTAACCTTCATGTAGCATTTGCAAAATTCTCTAAGTCAGTAAATATAAAAGAGACAGGAAGTCACTAATGGCTTTCAAAAGACCATCCTAACCCAATGGGGATTTGGGGAAGAGCGTTAGTAGGCTAAATTGCCTTTACCACTGATTGACTCTGATTAGAATTGTTTATTTGATTTTAGTTATGATTGTTTATGTGGGAATTGTAGGAAAACACGAGCTTTTATGTCTATTGTAAATTACTGGAATTAATGGTTTGTGTGTGTGTTTCTTTCCTTCTTCACTTCCTCCTTTCCTCCCTCCCTCCCTCCCTCCCTCCCTCCCTCCCTCCCTCCCTCCCTCCCTTCCTTCCTTCCTTCCTTCCTATATTAGAGTAACTTTGACAGAGAAACCCCTTCCTATATTAGAGTAGCCTTGACAGAGAAACCCCTGATCAGAAAAGGATGCTCACATCTTTTAAAGAGACTTTCTCCTGTTTGAGATGGTATAGGTCCTCCTCAGTGGTGGGATTCAAACAGGGGAACAACCGGTTCTCTGCATGGATGCCGCTTCCGGAAGTCCATTCTGGGCCTGGGCAAACAAAAAAGTAGCTACCAGTTCTACCGAAGTGGTGCGAACCGGCTGAATCCCAGGACTGGTGCTCCTGCTTGAGCAGGGGGCTGGACTAGAAGACCTCCAAGGTCCCTTCCAGCTCTATTCTAATTCTAATTCCTTTCTTGTGCCTTTGAGTCAGTGTTAATTCCAGGTAGTTTTCCTGACAGCCCCTTCAGTTTTCCTGGCAAGAATTTGGAAGTATTTTGTCATTGCCTCCTCTTTCCTAGGGCTGAGAAAAAGAATGCCTGGCTCCAGCTGACTTTGTGCCTAAGGCAAGACAAGAACTCACAGTCTCCCAGTTTGTAGCCTGGTGCCTTAACCACTAGACTAAGCTGGCTCTCTTAAAGCAATTCTTTAGTGTCTCTTTCAGAGAGCCAGTGGTAAAAGTACTGGATTAGTAACCAGGAGAATATCCATCCTAGTCCTGTCTTAGACACGGAAGCTGTCTGTGTGACTCTGAGCCAATTATTCTCTCTAAGTCCACCACATAGAGTGGTTGTTATGAGGAAAACCAGGAGGGATCATTACGTATGATTCCTTGACTTGTACAAAATAAAGGCAAGATATAAATCTGATAGTAACGGGTAGACATACTAATAAATGTGTGTATCTATCTCAGTGTACAAAGGTTGCCCTCGACTTTCAAACAGTTCGTTTAGCAACCGTTTAAAGTTACAACAGCACTAAAAAAGTGACCTTTGACCATTTTTCACACTTAACGACCGCTGCAGCATCCCCATGGTCACATGATCGCTTGGCAACTGACTCATATTTATGGCGTTTGCAGTGTCCTGGGGTCACGTGATTCCCCCTCTGGCAACCTTCTGACAAGCAAAGTCGATGGGACAAGCCAGATTCACTTAACAACCCTGTTGCTAATTTAACAGCTGCAGTTATTCACTTAGAAACTGTGGCAAGGAAGGTCGTAAAATGGGGCAAAACTCACTTAACAAATGTTTTGCTTAGCAACCCAAAGGATTGGGCTCGATTGAGATTGTAAGTTGAGGACCATCTGTATTTAGAAATACATGTAGTCCTAGCTTAATGGCCACAAGAAAAATTCATTGGCAGTTCCCTCCCCTCCATCCAGGACATAGCACAGAAGCGTTGGTTGAGCAGGGTCCGTAAGATTATCTAGGATACTACTCATCCTCTTCATGACTTGTTTTCCTTGTTACCTTCTGGGAGGAGGCTTCGTGTTTTCTGCAGCAGAACATCCAGATTCAGCCATAGTTTCATTCCATACAGCATTAACCTTGTGAACGGTTGCTGGAATTGGGTATGTGTAGTTTAACGAAGAGAAGGGTGAGGGGGGACATGATAGCAGTGTTCCAATATCTCAGGGGCTGCCCCAAAGAAGAGGGAGCCAAGCTATTCTCCAAAGCGCCTGAAAGCAGGACAAGAAGCAACGGATGGAAACTAGTCAAGGAGAGAAGCAACCTAGAACTAAGGAGAAACTTCCTGACAGTTAGAACAATTAACCAGTGGAACAACCTGCCTCCAGAAGCTGTGAATGCTCCAACACTGGAAGTTTTTAAGAAGAGACTGGACAGCCATTTGTCTGAAATGGTATAGGGTTTTCTGCTTGCTCAGGGGGTTGGACTAAATGACCTCCAAGATCCCTTCCAAATTATTATTATTATTATTATTATTATTATTATTATTATTATTATTATTATTATTATTATTATTATTATTATTATTATTATTATATTGGATGGAGTCACTGAAGCAGTAGGCGTGAGCTTAAATGGACTCCAGAAGATGGTAGAGGACAGGAAGGCCTGGAGGAATGCTGTCCATAGGGTCGCGATGGGTCGGACACGACTTCGCAGCTAACAACAACATTATTATATTATTATTATTATTATTATTATTATTATTATTATTATTATTATTATTATTATTATTATTATTATTATTATTATTATTATTATTATTCTCAGGCTTCCTCCTTCCGTTATATATTCAAGATGGACAGTGTTTAATATTTATTTGTTATGTAATGTAGGGGTGTGGGTCTATACATAAGTTCTACATAGTATGGTTAGGTGTGTGTGTCATGTATGTGTTTCACTTTGAGAGCGGGCAACTAAATTTCATTTTTGACGTGTCCCATTGTGCCCAAGGTATAAAAAAAAGACAATAAAGGTTATCTTATCTTATCTTACAACTGGGCTAGTTAACTCCATCGCTCAGGAAGGCAGTCACTAAGCAAAATATCATGTCAACATGATGGACTTACGAAGTCACTCCCATTGCAATTGTTAAGCAGATCACTCATGTTAAAGCATAAAATCAAAGTGACCCCAACCTGCAGTTTTATTGAAGTCTTCTCCCTTGACGTTGCTGGTCAGAAGTCAGCTGTGAAGTGTACCAATGGTGATCGCATGACCAAGGCACACTGCAACAGTCATAAATGGTTGCATAAAGGTAAAGGTAAAGGTTCCCCCACACATGCATGCTAGTCAAAGCCGAAGAGCCAGCTCTTGTCTGAGGACGTCTCTGTGGTCATGTGGCCAGCATGACTAGACGCCAAAGGCGCACGGAACGCTGTTACCTTCCCACCATAGTGGTCCCTATTTTTCTACTTGCATTTTTACATGCTTTCAAACTGCTAGGTTGGCAGAAGCTGGGACGAGTAACAGGCGCTCACTCTGTTACGCAGCACTCGGGATTTGACCCGCCAAACTGCCGACCTTCTGATCGACAAGCTCAGCGTCCTAACCCACTGAGCCACCACATCCCTAAATGATTGCATAGCTGCCCTGAAACTTTGATCATGTGATTGGAGGGACCCTGTCAAAATTTTGAGTGCAAGGACCAAGCATAAAGTTAACTTTTTCAGCAGACTTGTGACTTTGTATGATTACTAAACAGGACAGTTGTTAAGGGAAGACTTCCCAGAAGAGCGAGAATTGAAATAAATATAGGATGCAAAACATGAGGTCTGTTACAAACAGGCCAGATAAGCTGGCAAATGTACTGTATAAGAGAGATTAAAACTCATTTTTTGATTGGCAAAACAAAAGAGCTGTAGAGGTGGTTCCCTGTCACTTGATTTTCCAGTTTGTTCTTTCTGTTTTGACATAGTTGGACGGAGGGGAATAATTACAGCCATGTTTAATTAGGCATAGCTATGTAAATTTAGCATTTCTACATGATTATAAATGTCAAGAGAGTCGTAAGACAAGGAAATTTGGTGTATTTCTAAAATGTCTCTATTGCTAATCCTATTAATCTGGAGCTACAGCCTAATTAGGGTACTTATGAACTAATAGGTTGGTGAACAATACAGTACAGTTCTGTTTCAAAGGTGGAAAAAAAGCATTTGGTGGAAATTAGGGTTTGATTTTTTTTTTCATTAACAGCTTTCCCCATCTGGTGCCCTTGAGAAGTCTTGTTTCTCGTTCTCATCATTACCTATCCATTTGAAACTGATTAGGAGGAAAATGGGAATTTTGGTCTAGTGGTTGCGGCATCTGAGCAATCTTTGGTTCTCTCTGAACTGGCTTGTTTTCTTGCAGACGTTTCATTACCCAGACTAGGTAACATCATCAGGGCTAGTAAGGAGTGGGGTTTGCTGTCAGTTTATATTCTGGTGCTTTGCCTGTCATTGTTGGTGGTTAGAGATTCTTTGCTTGGGCTGTTTGCTGTTGGCTTCTTCGGCAGTTTCTTGATTGGGGTATTGTTGGTCTGATGTCAATCTTGGAGTTAATCTATGCTGATCTGGGTGCTGATTGCTGGTGGAGAAGTGCTTGGGCTAGTTGATTGTCTCTTTTGCAAAGTCTATAGATGTTATTAGGGACACGGTGGCTCAGTGGGTTAGGACGCTGAGCTTGTCGATCAGAAGGTCGCCAGTTTGGCGGGTCGAACCCCAAGTGCCGTGTAACAGAGTGAGCACCTGTTACTCGTCCCAGCTTCTGCCAACCTAACAGTTCGAAAGCACATTAAAAAAATGCAAGTAGAAAAATAGGGACCACTACGGTGGGAAGGTAACAGCGTTCCGTGTGCCTTTGGCGTCTAGTCATGCTGGCCACATGACCACGGAGATGTCCTCGGACAAGCGCTGGCTCTTCGGCTTTGAAACGGAGATGAGCACCGGCCCCTAGAGTCAGAAACGACTAGCACGCATGTGCGGGGGAACCTTTACCTTTTTTTATAGATGTTATTAATGTCTATGTGTCCATTGATGGCTAATTTGTCAGAGTGCCAGGCTTCTAGAAACTCCCTGGCGTTTTTGGACTTGGCTTGGCCTAGGATGGTCATATTTTTCCAATTGAAACTATGGTTAAGTCTGTCTATATGTTGTGAAATTAAAGAATTTTCATCGTGTCTTCTGACAGCTAGTTGGCGTTCATGCCAGTCTTCTGCTTGTTTGTCCTACATAGTGGCTGTTGCAGTCATTACACTGTATGACTCCTGGTTGTTGTTTTTTTCTTCTGGGGTTGCAGGCACCTGGCTAGAAAGCAGGAGACCATGAGTTCTAGTCCTGCCTTAGCCATGAGAGTCCTTGACTTACAACCATTTCTTTAATGACTTTTGAAACTTACAATGGCACTGAAAAAAGTGGCTTATGATTCCAATTTATGACTGTCGTTGCATTCCCATGATCAAAATTCAGGTACTTGGTAACTGACATGTATTTGCAATAGATGCAGCATCCTGGGGTCATATGATCAATGATTTCCACCTCCCCAGCCAGTTTCCGACAAGCAAACTCAATAGGGGAATCTGCATTTGCTTAACAACCATATAATTCACTCAGTGCTTTTTTTGTAAAAGAAAAAGGTGCTGGAACTCACACATGTCATACAACCTGCCTTGCCTACCCTACAAGGCTCCATCCAAAAAAGGTGCTAGAACTCCGTTCTGAGTGTTCTATGAGAAAAAAAGCCCTGGATTCACTTAACAACTGTGACAAAAGAAAGTCATAAAACTACATGCAATTCACTTAAGAACCACCTTGCTAAGCCACAGAAATTGTGATCCCAAATGTGATCGTAAATCAAGGACTACCTTTACTCTGTACACCAGGGGTTCCCAACCAGGGGTGCTCGCACCCCCTGGGGGTGTGAGACAATATTCCAGGGGGTGTGAAAATTTGGGTTTTCAAAATTATAGTGTATATGCAGAATTTGTTGCCATTATTTCAAACTTTTGTAAGGGGTGCGGGAATATATCGGAAGTGTTCTAGGGATGCAGGGTACAGAAAAGGTTGGGAACCACTGCTGTACACTCACCCTCTGGCATTTGAGTGGCGAAAGACAACTTTTAAAAGTATCTGTATGATCATTTTAGATCCGCACAATATAAGGAATTACATTTTAGGCACCATTTTCACAAAAGTAAAGATATATTTATAGCTTTGTTCCATTGCTGATGGGTATCATTAAGAGCCATTATCAAGCCTAATTAATATATTCACATTATTCAGATGGAGGTAAAAGATTTCTTTGTGGTGAAGATGAGAAAAATAGAAAACCTTCCCCTTTTGTGTGATATGAAAAGCATCAGATCCTGTGTAAGGTGGTTTGAGAAGGGGAACTGCATTCTGTTTTGGAAAATATCTTTTCACGATAGTTTTGCTTGAATTGATGCCATAAAAGTTGCAGCTTAAGTTTTTAACTAAATGAACTAACTTTTCATGAGTACAGAAGATTTTAAAAAATAGCACTAGTAGTTGCGTCCTTTGAGTAAATACAGGTAGCCCTTGACTTATAGCCATTTGTTTAGTGACCAAAGTTACAACTGCACTGAAAAAGTGACTTACGAGTCCTCACACTTATGACCATCCAAGCATCCTCATGATCAAAATTTGTGATCAAATTTGGGCAGCAGGCACCTGGCATGGATTTACAACCATTACAGCTTCTTGGGTTTACATGATCACCATTAGTCTCCCATCCAGCTTCAGACAAGCAAACTCAATGTGGGAAGCTGAATTTGCTCAATGACCACCTGATTCATTTAACTGCAGTGATTTGCCCAACAACATGGCAAAAAGGGTCATAAAATTGGTTGCAACTCACTTAAATACCACCTCGTTTAGCCACAGAAATTCTGGGTCCGATTGTGGTTGTAAGCCAAGGACTTGTTTATGGAGATTCTCCATAATCCAGGTCATAGTTATCCCAAAGTTGCTTTTTTTCATGAGGCAACTGGACTTTCTTGTTTTTCTTTGAAGACGTTTTGCTTCTCATCCAAGAAGCTTCTTCCGCTCTGACTGTATGGTGGGGAATGGAAGGATTTATATTTCTTGCAGACAGCTGGTCATTTGCATTCTTTTAGTGAATCCTTAGTGCTACCTAGAGGCTTATCTGTGTCTTCAGGATCACCTGAGTGGTGCAAATAGGTGTGGAGCCTTCTTGGAACTGCTGAAAGGACTGTGTTGCAGACTGGAGATAGATGATGCCGTATCCCTCCCCCTCTGTTGAGAGAGGGCTGTTAAATTTTGACATAGGTGGCCTCTTTGACCCCTCTTTCATACCATCTTTCTCTGTCCAAAATGTGGACTTTGCTCTTTGTCTTTTAAATTCAGATGGACTGCTGACTCTTGTCCTGATGGGTTGGTTCTCCTATGTTGTGCCATGCGTTTATGAAGTGGTTGTTTCATTTACCCAATGTACAGATTGGCACAAGGCTCACTGCACTGTATTGCATATAACATGTTGTTCAGTTTGTGTCTGGGTATTTTATCTTTGGGGTGGCCAAGCTTCTGCCTTAGTGTATTCTTAGGTTTGAAGTGTGGATGGATGGATGGATGGATGGATGGATGGATGGATGGATGGATGGATGGATAGATAGATAGATAGATAGATAGATAGATAGATAGATAGATAGATAGATAGATAGATAGATAGATAGATAGATAGATAGATGGATGGATAGATAGATTCCAAGTGTTGCCTATCATATCACTGGAGTAAATGGAACTGAACTTTTCCCCTCAAAAATAGAAAATTGTCCTGATCAGGGGTTTAATGTTCCTCCTTAATCCCTGGGGAAAAAAAGTCTAATATGGATGGGAATATATGCAATTAAAGGGTTTTTAAAATGTGAATTTGATGCCTTAAGCTTTCTAACCCATAAATCCTGAAACTCAAAAATGGGAGAGAAGGATAAGGTAATTTGGCCCAACAGACTCAAGGATGCTCTAAGATCTGGACTTGCAAAAGGCAAACAAGAGATTCATTTTGGCCCGGAAGCCTCCATGTCTCCTCTCAGATGATAATTTATCGGGATATTATCCTCGTGAAGATCCCTTTCTCCAAGATTCATTAAATGCATTGCAGTCTGCTAAATCACTGTTTCTCAATCTTGGCAAATTTCAAATGTGGACTTCAACTCCCGGAATTCCTCAGCCAGAGTTATGGTTATACTTTTTTGGACAAGACTTTGAATAAAAATAAAGGTTTCCCCTATCCAGTGTCCAACTTTAGAGGGCAGTAATTGTCTCTGTTTCTTAGCCAAGGGAGCCAACATTGTCTGAATATGCTTCTGTGGTCATGTGGCTAGCATGACCATTCGCCAAGGCCCACAAAATGCTGTTACCTTCCCAACAAAATGGTGCCTGCATTTGCATGCTTTCAAACTGCTAGGTGGGCAGGAGCTGGGGCAAGGAATGGGAACTTACCCCATTGCACTGCGCTTGGATCTCAAACCTGGGCTGTCAGCTTTCCAGCTGACAAATTCAGTGTTTTTAGCCACTGAACCCCCTTTTCAAACCTATATTATGAATAAATTATACAGTTCTGATCTCTACACCCCAAAGAGAATAGTCCCTTGCTGAGAAAGGTGGAGAGAAGGTCAATCAAAATGATTAAGGGTTTGTAGTAATTCCTCTTGGATTAAAGGTTACAATGTTTTGGACTTTTTAACATCAAAAAAGGTCAGTAAAGGGAAACATGATCAAGATGCTTCTCAATTTGTTATCTTACTAGAACCATGACTCATCTAATGAAGCTGATTGGAGCAGACTGATGACATGATGAGAAATTCAGGGTTGATTAAAAAAATGAATGAAAATATGAAGATGATCGCTACCCAATAAAGCGATGGCCATGAAGTTGGGAAGAAGATTACTCAGTTTCATATGGCTGAGTGGCAAGCACTGGCTTTGCCCATCCATTTTAAGAGAAGAGTCTGAGTCCATGCTGTAGAGCAGGGGTGTCAAACTGCCAGCCTGCGGGCCAGATGCATCACGAAGAAACCGCGCCCACCCCATTGCCGGCAATGGGGGGAAAGTTCCAATACGTCGTGCGACGTCACCTGACATCGCGAGTTTGACATGTCTGTTGTAGGACAATGTTTTTCAAACTTGGCAACTTTAAGAGGTGTGGATTTCAGTTGCCAGAATTCCCCAGCCAGTATAGGGAATCAGATAAATTTGATCTCAGTTTGCTATATGTATGGGTACTGGATGGAAGAATAAGTGGATGGATGGATAGATAGATAGATAGATAGATAGATAGATAGATAGATAGATAGATAGATAGATAGATAGATAGATAGATAGGCAGGCAGGCAGGCAGGCAGGCAGGCAGGCAGGCAGGCAGACAGACAGACAGACAGACATAGGCAGGCAAGCAGAAGACAGATAATGGATGGATGAGTGGATTGAAAGATGGACATATATATAGAGAGAAACTAGATAGCTAGCTAGGTAGGTAGGTAGGATAGATGGTAGATTAGGTACATGAGAGGTGTGTGTGTGTGTGTGTGTTTGTGTGTGTGTGTGTGTGTGTGTGTGTGTGAGAGAGAGAGAGAGAGAGAGAGAGAGAGAGAGAGAGAGAGAGAGAGAGAGAGAGAGGATGGATAGAGAGATAGACAGATAGATGATAGATAATGCGTTGCAAAAATTATCAGGCTTCTTGGAAAGCAGTTCAAACTGCAGTGATGTTATAGACCTCAGAAGATAAGAGATATTCCTTGCCAGAATGTGTGAGCTATAGAAGGACAGCCTTTTTATATTCCTATTCAAGCTAGCTCTCAGTTGAGCAGTAAAACAGTGATGGAGAGGAGTTTGAATTTTTCTGAACCTTATTTTGAATATTTTGGACCAACTCACGTTCCACAAAGGTACTGGATGCAGCATATCCAATAATCAGACTGTAAAAGTCCAAATCTTAAAATAACTGCTTGCCAAAGCCATTCCTTTGCCTACTAAGATTGTGGATGTCTGTGATTTTCAGCTTCTTATTTTGTGAATCTCAACTTCGTCCTAATTGAGAATTGTGTCCTTAAGATTTCCACCAATTATTTTGATACCTCTTCTATTTTTACCAATAGAAGAGAATATTTGTAGCTCAGGTTTTAACTGTAGGGTCCTTTTTTTGCTCTCTGAGTTGACTGTTTTTTCTTGCAGACGTTTCATTACCCAACCTGGTAACATCAACAGTGCTAAAAGAGAGTGGGGTTTGCTCTCTGTTTATATACAGTACATCAAGATTTGTACTAGACCGACCACCAAGCAGTAAACAATACCCCAATTAAGGAACTACGAAGCATCAAGAACACTTCCATCAATACTAGGACAGAACAGGACAAGCCACTAGTACAGACATGACAAACACAAGGCCCGGGGGTCAGATCCGGCCCGCGAAGTGGTTTCATGCAGCCCGCGAAGCCATCCTGGAAACAGTGAGGGAACGGCCCCCACTGCCTTGGCCCTGGCCCAGAGACCCTCCTTCTGCCAGAGACCCTCAGATCTGACCCACTCCTGCCCAGGCCCCCATAGGCACCCTTGATGCGAACCATGTAGAGCTGGCCATGCCCACCCAGTAGGCCATACGCACTCTAGCCATGCCCACCCAGTAGGCCACGCCCACCCAGGCCATACCCACCCGGCCCCCTGAGGGCAACTGCAAAGCTAAGGCGGCCCTCAATGAAATTGAGTTTGACACCCCTGCACTAGTACATAAACAGAGAGCAAACCAATGAATGGCGTTTGTTTTTTTCTTTTGGTGCGTGGATCTGAAAAGGTGAACAAATTCAAGTCTATAAATTCCATGGTATATCAGCAGAATATCAGCAGACTGTAGTTCCTGGAATCCACACGTGTCCGTTCAGAGCTTAAGCTTGCTCTCTTCAAAAGAAAGTTACTCCTAAGTAACTCATGGGTGCCACTACTAGGAGCATAGGGCAGCAGAAGCGAGGACTTCTGCTTCCCAGGAAACAGCTGGGACAATGGGACATGCCTCAGTGGTGATTTAATTAGAAGTAACTGAAATGGTTTATTTAAAGCTGCGGCCTGTTAGGAATCCAAGATTTACACTTTCATATCAAATAGCATTTGATGATTAATAATTTAAATCCCCTCTTTCTTTTTTTTTACTACTTCTCCTAGTTAGGGGATTCTCTTGACTTTTCAGGGGTATGTTTAGCACTCTAAATAAACACCTAGCTTGTTCTTTAGTTCTTATTTTCTTTTGGCCTCGTATTATCTCCCTTGGCGAAAATGACAATAAACCAAGGAGTAATTTTAATATACTATTCGAGACGGCCTGGCTGCTGGTATCTTATCTGAGCTGCAAAAAAATATGGATTAGCAAGGGACTCCACATTTTAAAAACATTGTTTCTGCAAAGCAGGTGTTTTGGGGGTCCATTTGCATGTCTGACATCATCACCTCTTTCTGTAATAGCCATAAAATACTTCCAATCTCATTACGCTATTGAGTCATTGTCAGCAATTATTTTTAGTAGACTAAATATTGGATTATGCAAGGCTCAAGCTTTCAGAAATGGATCTATTTTCCTTTTACATTTCAGGTTTTGCCCAAATTCATATTATTTTTATTACTGCTTCTCTAGTCAACCTTTTTTTCCCCCTACATTTACCCTTCATGCCTCAAACTTCATCCCAATTCCTTTCAGCATCAAAACTTTTTCAGTTTCTCATTTTTGGATGGATATACAACAATTAAGTTGATTTTGGTCTTAGCATGTATTATACATGCATTGAAACAAGGAACTGCATGTCTTCTGTTACCACCAAGCCTGAAACTCGCATATAAAAAGGAGAATGCGAAAGAACTTAATTGGTGTAAGAAAAAAATTCATTTAGGCAATTATTGTAGGATAAGAAGGGGCAGAACCAGTGGTGGAATTAAGAAAGTAATTGGTCTGGAATCATTACATTGCCACAAATGATCCAGCTGCCTCCCAAATTCCATTAACTCTTATTTAGCACCAATTTAGTATTGACTGTTAATTGACTAGAGTGTTGTATACAGCTAGCCCTTGACTTACAACAGATTGTATAATATGATGATGATGATGATGATGATGATGATGATGATGATGATGTTGGAAGGGATCTTGGAGGTCATCTAGTCCAAGCCCTTGCTCAGGCAGGAAACCCTATACCATTTCAGACAAATGGCTGTCCAGTCTCTTCTTAAAAACTTCCAGTGTTGGAGCATTCACAGCTTCTGGAGGCAAGTTGTTCCACTGATTAATTGTTTTGACTGTCAGGAAATTTCTCCTTAATTCTAGGTTGCTTCTCTCTTTGGTTAGTTTCCATCCATTGCTTCTTGTCCTGCCTTCAAAGTTCAAAGTTCAAAGTTACAACAGCACCGTTCAATGTTACAACAGCACTGAAAAAAGTGACTTATGACAATTATTCACACTTATGAACGTTGCAGCATCCCCATGGTCACATGATCAAAATTGATACATTTGGCGACTGACTCATATTTATGACGGCTGCAGTGTTCTGGGGTCATGTGATCCCTTTTTGCAACCTTCTGACAAGCAAAGTCAATGGAGAAGCCAGATCTACTTAATAACCATGTTACTAATTTAACAGCTGCAGTGAATCACTTAACAAGAATGGCAAGAAAGGTTGTAATATGGAGCAAAACTCACTTAACAAATGTCTCATTTAGTAACAGAAATGTTGGGCTCAAATGTGTCACAAGTTGAGGACTGCCTATGTAAGCTCAAGCAATAAATCTTTGGAACTGGAGCTTAACATATGATTCTGATCCTTTGCTCCTGTCATTGATCTACTTGGATCATTTGCAGCAATGTAAGGATTCCAGACTGGTTACTCTCTTAACTCTGGCCCCTAGCTCTTAAGTAGCAATAAGTTCTTACACATTCCTGGTTCATGGCTAATTTGCGTGGCATTAAATGGGGCCATCTGCAGTTTTGGTGGAGCAATCTTTAAGCAGCTTCCTTTAGCAAGAATTCTATGCTGCTGTAAGGTGTTGCTGTGTTAAATGCCATTTCCTCTGGTGAGAGATTTCTGTAGCCTAGGATGACCTTCCCTTGCAGCTGAATGTGAGGTTCAGATTGCAATTTGCAAAACAGCATCTGCCGGTTTCCAAGTTACTTTTGACAAAGAGACAACGGCTGCCTTTGCGGTGCCCTCGCTGGAGGCAAGACAGCAAGACCAGAGCAGTCAATGGCCCTGAAAATCCCAGGTTGTTCCAAGTGATAAATATCTAAGTGATGACCTCTGTACCTAGTGGCTGCTTTGTAGGGGTCATGCTGCAAAGAAAATGGAATAGAAAACTGCCAAGTGTAAATGTGAAGAAATGCTTGATCTCTTAGTTCTTTGATGCCAAGGGGAGAAAAAATAGTAAAATCTCTTTTAAGTCAAGCTTGACTCCTGTTGTTTTCACAGATGGATCTTTACAGCAGCAGGAAAGTGACTTGTCATTGCCTTAGAATCATAGGATCATAGAGTTGGAAGGTACCTTGAAGTCTTCAAGCCCCCTGCCCAAGGCAGGAGTTTTCATACCATCCCAGGCAAAGGGTTGTACCATTTTTTTCTTGAAAACTTTCAGTGATGGAGCACCCTCAACTTCAGGAGGCAAGTTGTTCCACTGATTAATCATACTCACTATCAGGAAATTCCTCCTTATTTTGAGGTTGGATCTCCCGCTGATGAGCTTCCACCCATTACTTCTTGTCCTACCCTCAGGTGCTTTGGAGAACAAATGGACCTCTCTCTCCCCTGAGGGAGTATCGGAAGATGGCCATGATGTGTCCCCTAAGCCTTCTCCTCCTTAGGCTAAACATACCTAGTTTCCTTAGCCATTCATGATATGATTTAGCCTCCAGACTTTTCATCGTCTCTCTTACTCTTCTCTGCACTGTGTCTATGGAGATTCTCCATCATCCAGGTCATGGATGTCCCAAAGGTGCTTTTTCAGGAGGCAACTGGACTTTCTTGTTTTTCTTTGAAGATGTTTTGTTTCTTATCCAAGAAACCTTTTCGGCTCTGACTGGATGGTGGGGAATGGAAGGATTTATATTCCTTGCAGACAGCTGGTTATTTGCATTCTTTTAGATAGTCGATGAGGCCATTTGGAGGATTAAAGGTAAAAGGTAAAGGTTCCCCCGCACATGTGTGCTAGTCGTTTCCAACTCTAGGAGCCGGTGCTCATCTCCGTTTCAAAGCCAAAGAGCCAGCGCTTGTCCGAGGACGTCTCCGTGGTCATATGGCCGGCATGACTAGACACCAAAGGCGCACAGAACACTGTTACCTTCCCACCGTAGTGGTCCCTATTTTTCTACTTGCATTTTTACGTGCTTTCGAACTGCTAGGTTGGCAGAAGCTGGGACGAGTAACAGGCGCTCACTCTGCTACGCGGCACTCGGGATTCGACCCGCCAAACTGCCGACCTTCTGATCGACAAGCTCAGCGTCCTAACCCACTGAGCCACCGCGTCCCTCATTTGGAGGATTAGACACAGATAAGCTCCAAATGGCCTCAACTATCCTCTAAAAGAAGGCCAATGACCAGCTGTCTATAAGGAATATAAATCCTTCCATTCCCCACCATACACTCAGAGCTTAAGAAGCTTCAAAGAAAAACAAGAAAGACCAGTTGCCTCCTGAAAAAGCACCTTTGGGTCTTCTCTGCACTCTTTCTAAGGCCTGAACACCTTTTTTGTATTATGGCAACCAAACCTGGATGCAAATATGGGTTCACCAGCAGTACTATCACTTCTCGTGACATTGTTGCTATGTCTCTTAGAGCTGCTTTGGGGTTGTTGGTTTGGGTTTTTTGGGGGGGGTGGGCGCATTGGCAGCTGCAGCACACTGTTGACTCACACTTAAGTGGTCGTCCACTAAATGTCTATGGAGATTCTTATCATCCAAGTCGCTGTTGTCCCAAAAGTGCTGTTCAAAAGGCAACTTGTGGTTTGTTTGTTTTTTGCCCTTGAAATAGTTTCGCTTTTCATCCAAGAAGCTTCAAATTTAAAAAGGACAATTTATATCAAATGTACAAACGCTAGTGTTAGACATCTGGCAGTATGAATTTAAATAATGGTTGCACACGCTCTTTTGCCACAGCTGTTAAGCAAATCAGTGCAGTTAAGTGAATCACATGGGCATGAAGTGGATTCCAACTTATAACAGAATAACAGAGTTGGAAGGGATCTTGGAGGTCTTCTAGTCCAACCCCCTGCTCAGGCAGGAAACCCTACACCATTTCAGACAAATGGCTGTCCTGTCTCTTCTTAAAAACTTCCAGTGTTGGAGCATTCACCACTTCTGGAGGCAGGTTGTTCCACTGGTTACTTGTTCTAGCTGTCAGGAAGTTTCTCCTTAGTTCTAGATTGCTTCTCTCTGATTATTTTCTGTCCATTGCTTCTTGCCCTACTTTCAGATGCTTTGGAGAATAGCTTGACTCCCTCTTCTTTGTGGCAGCCCCTGAGATATTGAAACACTGCTATCCCCCCTCGTACTTCTCTTTACTAAACTAGCCATACCCAATTCCTGCAATTATGTGTGGTTCACAACTCAGTATGTTTGTAACTTTGGTTGTTTTTTTAAGAAAATTTTATTGGTTTTCTGGTTTTACATTTAAATATTTGAAAAGCAACGTGGCAGCTGAGTTAGTCAATAATTCAATAACATACAAATATCTTTAGTACAAATCTCAAACTATTACATTAAATGTTTCCTCTCTTTTCCCCTTACTGTCTCATATTTAAATTAATACAATTCTTATTATATTGATTAAATAAAAAATAACTTTCTTACATTTATCAATAATTTTTAGTTTATACATATTCTAGTTGTTTTAACATTCAGTCTTTCTAGACAATCATTGTCCTGGTTAATTTTTCCCAGTTTTTAGTTTCCCATTAATATTTATATTTAACATTTGATATTTATAATTTACAAATTTTAAATAACCCCAATTCCCTTTATCACAATTCATCACAAGATCTAATGTTCAGGATATACATCTTGTGTCTTTATATGTTTGTTTCATTGAATGGTTGCTAAACGAATGGTTGTAAGTCAAGGATTACCTGTATCCCTTTGGAAGAAATGACATTGCAAAAGAAAGCTTGTTCCTAAGAAATTTTCTTTTCAGTAGGAATACTTCATAGATTTGCACTTAGCAAGAGAAAGAATAAAATACTCTTTTGCATCATGCATTCTTGTCTCTTTTTTCCTCTTTTGTTTCCAGAAAGTTCAGCAGTACACAGTCATTGTTCAGGCCACCGATATGGAAGGAAACCTTAACTACGGTCTCTCGAACACAGCGACGGCAATCATTATGGTGACAGATGTGAACGACAACCCACCCGAATTCACTAGCAGCACCGTAAGTATCAATACATCAGCGCAATGATCTATGGACACACAACGTGTTTGTAATTCATGGACGTTTGATATGACTTGTCTCTTGTTTGCTGGCTTGGCAGATAGAGAGCACTTGACAGATAATGGAGGAGTAACGAAGGCTTTCAGCAAATAAAAATGGAGAGAGGCTGTGAAAAAAATGATTCATGACCAAACACAGCTATCTGGCTTCCACTTTGTTCTGAGGCAGTGAAAAATGGCGGGTAGGGGCCAGCAGAGGGATAGTGCCAAAAAATATCACAGCCTTTGCTTCTCTGTGATAAGAGTTGATTCTTCCTCTCAGGGTGTTTCCACAGAAGACATCTTCTCTTTTGCACTATGTGTGTGAATGGCTGAAACTTATTAATGCAATTTATTAAAATGCCAGGCCAAAGCAAAGCATAACAGCTTTAGCCAAGGGAAGCTTTACTTCGTATTGTACAGGTTTGGGAGAACCAATATGATCTATGGTTGTGGCTCAGTCAGCTTACTTCAAGGTGCATGTTGAAACTTGAGCCAGTTGAATAGCTTGTCACCTGAAGGTGCACAGAGTGCATGGAGATTTCCAGAAATCATAATACACAAAATCTTTATTTGTTCATATAGCCACCCAACTCACTCATGGTGACTTTGGATGGCTTAAGAAGTAAAACTCCAAATACAAAACTCAGTGAAACCCTCTGGTGATAACAATCAAACAAACTACGCAATGGGTTCCATATCATCCTGGGGTTCCCAGGCCTGCTGGCAAAACCAGGTCTTTAGGGCCTCAAGAAAGACTATCAAAGTGCGGGACAATCTTTTCTTTGCGGACATGATATTCTACAGCAGGGGTCTTCAAACTTGGCCCTTTTATGACTTGTGGACTTCAATTCCCAGAATTCCTCAGCCAGGCGCCTGGCTGAGGAATTCTGGGAGTTGAAGTCCACAAGTCATAAAAGGGCCAAGTTTGAAGACCCCTGTTCTACAGGGAGGGAGCTACCACAGAGAAGGTCCTTCTTCTTGGTCCCATTAGATGTAATAGAATAATAACAGAATTTACCGCAACTGAGCCCAAAATTTCCGTTGCTTAATGAGGCAGTTGTTCAGTGAATTTTGTTCCACGTTATGATCTTTCTTGCCACAGTTGTTCAGTGAATCACTGCAGTTGTTAAATTAAATGAATCTGGCTACCCCAATGACTTTGTTTGTCAAAAGGTCGCAAAAGGTAATCACATTATCCTGTTGAAAGAAAAATCTTCATCAGGGTCCAGTCCAAGCCTGGAATAAACAAAATGGAGGCTGCTTTAGAAAAAAGGTTGTAGCTTATTGCAGAGCAGAGCCAGACAGAAATGTGGCTCTGGGAAAGCTGACCACATGTAGCTGGGAGTGGCGAGTTTGTATACCTTCTTGGACTTTTGTGTTTGGAGTTGTTCCTGTGGCATAAACTTTAACCTGAGATTCAGTGTGCCCTTCTGGTATTCTGATGGTGGTGGGTTAATCCTATTATGTCTTAAAGGCCATGTCCTGCTTTCCTGGGGCTGGGGCTAATGGCTACTTCCTGTGTTGGATTTCTTGGGTGAGAGGTTGCTGGTTCTAATTCTATCACTCTGCTATTGTTAGCTGTCAGTTTTGCTGCAAGGGATTTCAAAATATGTTGTCTTAAATGGGTTTCTGCAGGCAATATTTGCTCATGAATGAGGCCTCAGACTTTCTGAATGGGATTATCAAATCTGCTTTTCTACAGACCTGGCTTCTGCCTAGTTTCTGCTTGGGGCTGTTAAGAAAAACTGGGCTTGCTTTTGTGCCCTTAAGATCCTTTGGGGAAATATAATATTCTGCCTTTTTTTAATATTCCCCAAAATATTTCCTTCTCGGGGGGGGGGGGGGACTGACCTCCCACAATCCCAAAACATTGCAACTATCATAAGTATGAGTCAGTTGCCAAGTGTCTGAATTTTGATCACATGACTAGGGGGATGGTGCAATGGTTGTAAGTGTGAAAAACGGTCATAAGTCACTTTTTCAGTGTCATTGTAACTTTGAACGGTCACTAAATGGACTGTTGTAACTTGAGGACTAGCTGTATTTTGATATAAAACTTCCCACAAGTACCATGAAGGGAGATTGGCCTTTGGAAATTATGGAAGAACTTTCCTTTTTGAGAAGAAAGAACATTCCAGAGAATGGTAGTGTTAGAAATTCTGCTTATATAAAGCACCACAGAGCAAACAAAGAGTATAGTCACCATGTGTTTTACTCCTCAACTATATTACTGTAACAGGAAACAAAAGAGAATATACCATAGATCCAAACTTGTAAACACTGCCATCTACTGGTTGAATACTACTGTAGTTGTTGCATAGAAATACATTCCAACAATGAATTCTAACAGGTAGAATGTTCTTTGATCGGAACAAAGTTGTGCACACAATACCTTCTGAAGGTAGTACTTCAGTGCTCTAAATAACCCTGTCATCACACTGTCTCTTACTATGAAGAGTAAAAGCTTTTCTTTTGTGTCACCTCTCCTGACTCTGAACTTCCTTGAGTGTCTATTGCATGCAGTAGTTGGAAGGTGAGAGGGAAAGCAGTTTCAAATGACAGGTTAGTGAGTACCAAAGGAGTTTTCTTTCTACTTTTATTTGAGTGAAATGTGGTGACATCTAGTGGTTGTGATTTTTTTCATATTTACTGTACGTTTGTACCTTCTTGTCAAAGATACTGCTCTAATATATAGAAGTTAAAATGTTTATCAAGGGTCTGTGGATATTCATCTACTTCTTCGGTGAAACAAAAGGAAAGTTTACTCTTGCTAATATTGGAAGGAAGGAAGGAAGGAAGGAAGGAAGGAAGGAAGGAAGGAAGGAAGGAAGGAAGGAAGGAAGGAAGGAAGGAAGGAAGGATCTACAGAATTAAAAAGGGCAATTTATATCAAATGTACAAACACTAGTGTTACTCATATGACAGTATGAATTTAAATAATTGTCTCTCAGAAAACAATGAAATATTTTTAACATGAATTTTGCTGCTTTCAGTGTAAAATGTATAGCTAATTATTTCAAATATTGAAAATCTGAAGTCTCCTCTGGTATTTTGAGACACTTTATTCCATTGTCCCAGCCCCTAAAGATCCCTGTCTTTCTCAATTAACTTTCAATTATTTACTTTCCATAGAAAATATCTTGCCTGAGCAAGCCACCACTAGATATTGCTTTATTTTTGCATGCAAGGGGTAAGGGAGGACTGGGTTCCACCCTCAGAATGACACCAAATAAAATTCCTAGGAATACATTACACAATGCACTTCAGCCTCTGGATTCAATGGGATACAACAGCATTCTCCAAGCAAAGGATGGACAGTCACCTGCTAGAGATTCAGTAGGTACAACCAGTCCCCTACGTATGACCACAATTGAGCCCAAAATTTCTGTTGATAAGTGAAACATTTGTTAAGTGATTCTTCTCCCATTTTATGACTTTACTTGCCACAGTCATTAAGTGAGTAACCACAATTATTAAGTTAGGAACATGATTATTAAGTGAATATGGCTTCCCCATTGATTTTGCTTGTAAGAAGGTTGCAAAAGGTGATCACATGACCACCGGGACATTGCAGCCGTCATAAATATGAGTCAGTTGCCAAGCATACCAAATTTTGATTATGTGACCATGCTGCAACTGTTGTAAAGTGTCCCTTTTTTCAGTGCCATAATAAATTTGAACAGTCAGTAAATGAACTGTTGTAATTTGAGGACTACTTGTATACATGCTTTCACTGAGCAGGACTTTGGATTAGATTCTGCAAGACATTCTCCAGACAGTTATCCGGATTGGTGGAGAAGTTACTTGCACTGAGAAGAGAATATGGCTTGACCAATGTTTCTCAACCTTGGCAACTTGAAGTTGTGTGGACTTCAGCTCCCAGAATTCCTCAGTCAGTGCAGGGAGGGGGATTTTACAGCATGCTGGCTGGGGAATTCTGGGACTTGAAGTCCATACATCTTCAGGTAGCTAAGGTTGAGAAAAACTGATATAGACTAATATGGGATATTATCATGGAAGGCGCTGATAAATTCAACTTTTTACTTTTCTCTGGACTAAAAATGCAGAGATAATCTTCTAAATAATGAATTCCTGTCATGTATCAATGCTTCCCAGTACACAAGACTGGCAGTTCTATGCTCGTATGGTTTGGTTATTCTTGAAGCAAATAATGAAATTATTAAAACCGTAAGGAAAACATAGGAAGCCTTTAGAAACTAAATATTATCATTAGACAAGCAGCCGTAGAATGGAATTTTGAAGGTGAAGTTCAACAGGTCAATAGGTCTAATCAGGATGGAGACCATCTAAGAAGGCTGGCTTGATTTTCATGATAAAAAAAATCACGATATGAATATGCAAAATTAAGAGAAAAGCAAAGGCAATTTTGATTTTACGCTAGGCCTAGGAGTGCCAGAATGGACAGTGCTAGACTTGGTCAATTTTTCTTGCAAATTAATGGATCAACACTCTGACCTTGCCAGTTGGCTTCTCACAAAGGCAATGACCACACTTGGAATATTGCATCCAGTTTTGGTTGCCACAATATAAAAAAAAAATGCTGAGACTCTAGAAAGAATGCAGAGAGGAGCAGCAAAGATGATTAGGGGACTGGACACTAAAACATATAAGGAATGGTTGCTGGAATTGGGTATGTCTAGTTTAATGAAGAGAAGGACGAAGGGGTGACATGATAGCAGTGTTCCAATATTTGAAGAGCTGCCACAAAGAAGAGCAAGTCAACCTATTCTCCAAAGCACCTGAAGGCAGGACAAGAAGCAGTGGATGGAAACTAATCAAGGAGAGAAGCAACCTAGAAATAAGGAGAAATTCCCTGACAGTGAGAATAGTTAATCAGTGGAACAACTTGCTTCCAGAAGCGGTGAATGCCCCAACACTGGAAGTTTTTAAGAAGAGACTGGACAGCCATTTGTCTGAAATGGTATAGGGCATGGGTGTCAAACTGGCCGTGTTGCGACATATTGTGACTTTTTTGCATTGCCGGAGCTGGGATGGGCACAGCCTCCACATAATGCAACCGGCCCACGGGCCAGCATTTTGACACCCCTAGTATAGGGTTTCCTGAGCAGTGGACTAGAAGACCTTCAAGGTCCCTTCCAACTCTGTTATTCTGTTATAAGTTAGATTTGCTTAATGCCCATGTGATTCATTTCACTGCAGTGATTTGCTTAACAGCTGTGGCAAAAAAATGTTGTAAAATCAGGTGCAACTCATTTAACCCTTGCTTAGCAACAGAAATTCTCCCCTTACAAATTGTGATCAGAGGTCAAGGACTATCTGCACAGCAAAGGTTTAACATTTTCTTAAAGCAAAGAATGTAACTCAGAACTTGGTTTATTGTGCCAAGAGCTAGATGGTGATTTAAAATACTTGTGCCCCTGAGTTATACCAGAGCGGATGCCACCCAAACAATGGCAAGACATTGTTATATCTGGAGTGCTGCCAGAAACAAAAGAAATCAAGAACTCAACTTTGGCACTAAAGCACCCGAACGCATCTCTCATTGTGTTCTTAAATTACCTGTCAATCACAAAAGGTAGTTGGAGACATAACAGTTTTAGGATAAAAATGTATTGCAAAAGGACATAACCATGCATTGCTGCTACAGTCTGTGTGTTCCACAGCAGGAATTAATGCTTCAGTTCAAAGTAGGATGACAGCAAAGGAAATTGGAGGACCAGAGGCATCCGTGGAGGGTCAGAAAAGTCAGTATGGCAGTTATAGCCACATAATGGAAGCCTGGCTCATTTTTTCATGTGTTGTGCATGCAGCATAAATTAAAAAGGACCATCCAATCAAATATGTGGTCATCTTAATATTTGTGATCCATCCAACGTGACATTAACTGGGAAGAACATACAATGGTATATGGATTAATTTCCCCATATGGACTTGATTATATACAGGTAGATCCCAACGTATAACCTTTCATATAGTGACCATTTGAAGTTACAAAAAGCACTGGAAAAAAGTGACTTGTGACTGTTTTTCATACTTACAACTGTTGCAGCATCCCCGTGGTCACATGATCAAAATTCAGACGCTCATCAGCCGGTTCGTGTTTATGACGGTTGCATTGTCCCTGGGCCATGTGATAACGTTTTGCGACATTCTGGTGAGCAAAGTCAGTGAGGAAGACAGATTCACTTAATAGCTGTATTATTAACTGAAAAACTGCAGTGATTCACTTAATAACTGAGGCAAGAAAGGTTGTAAAATGGGGCAAAACTCACTTAACAACTGCCTTGCTTAACAGTGGAAATTTTGGACTATCTGTATATTTTTTTCCCACTGAGGAAATATAACATCAGCACAGATTCTGGCTCTAGATTATTGTCTTGGGTACGATTATAAATAGATTTGGGGAAATAATTTAAAATATTTCCTAATTGGAGGAAGGGACAGCTCCTCATAAAGGCCACAGTGCTAAATGAGAAATTCTGCAATCGAGAACAATCAATTTAAGGAATAGTCTCTGAGCAGTGATTCTGCCCATGACTGATAATTTTGACAGAAATGATTGCCTGACTGAAGCAGCAAGTTTAGTCATATCCCCACAGCTGTTTATCAAATAGAAAGTTATGCCTGCATAAGAAAGATAAAGAACTAATTATCTTATTACATAAATCTGTGCGTATACAGTATATATCTTGCAGTATGTGATGCTCAAAGAATTAAACCAGCTCAGAATTCATTTCTACCAACGTCTGATGAGCAACATATTAAATCCTATCTGTGCAATTATTTTCTTTAGAGGAAATTTTTAAAACTTTGTTTATAGCTTACCTCTTTTTTGAGAAACAGCTAATGCTAGATTTCATTACATAGGGATAGTTTACTTTTTGGGGGGAATATGATCAGATGTTGCTTATACATAAAAGACATTAAAAAATAATAACCAGGTGTCAGGATCTGTGCTATACAGGTAGTACTTGACCTACAAGCACCTGCTCAAGCAGGAGACCCCATACCATCCTGGTAAAATGGTTGTCAAATCTTTTCTGGAAAATCTCCAGTGATGGAGCACCCCGAACTTCAGGAAGCAAGCTGTTCCGTTGATCAATCGTTCTTACTGTCAGGAAATTTCTCCTTAGTTGGTTCTCTCATTAGCAAGTTTCCACCCATTACTTCTTGTCCTATCCTCAGGTGCTTTGGAGAATAAGTCAATCCCTTCTTCCTTGTGACAGCCCCTCAAGTAATGGAGGACAGTAATCATGCCCCTCCTAATCCTTGTCTTCATTTTTTTGTATTTCCTCAATCCAAGATCATGGCTGGGTTACATCTGTCTTCTCAGAGCTTGAGGTGGAACATGTGTCTCCTCTTCTGCCTGGGAGATGGTTATTAGCCATCTGTGGACACCCGCCTGAGGCAAACCAGTGTTTATTCAGAGAGAAGGGCATATCCATGCCCGTCGACGGTTCCCATAAAGTCTATTTTTATCATATTCAATCAAGAACAATCAAGCAACCGGGAGGCGACGCCAACAAATTTGCATGATCAGACTTCTGTGTCTTAAATGTTAATTAAAAGTTAGCTTAAATTTGTCTACTGTGCAGAACTTTTTTTCCGTTCCTTTTCTCTCTCTCCTCGCCTCTCTCTTTTCCAGTAGCCCACGTGAAGAAAAATATTATGCAGTCAGGCTGAAGTGTTTGTGTGATTAGCAGAGAGAGTGTAGATTCTTGAAGGAGGAGGGAGGGAATAAAAACTCTGGCAATCAAAGCCTTTTTTCCCCCAAAGTAAAAAAGAAAAATGCTTGCCTGTTTGACTTCTCTGAGCCTTAGGAGGCCCCATTAAAAGCCACTTTAAATTTTGCCCTTTGGCACTGCTTTGAGGTAGTCCTGCCGAGCGCTAAAGCCAAAGCAAGAAAGGAACTGCTTAAAAGCAACCTGGCTTGCAGACAACCATTTCTTCCCAGTTGCTGCTTTGCTTAATTACCACTTGGACTTTCTTTAGTGAATTTGGGGATAGAGGGACACCCATGCAGTCAGAAGGCTGTAGAGAGGAATTACGTTAAGGACCAAAGAGAAGAGCCATAGTCATGTTCAAAGGCTGAATGATTCACACTCCCTGATACTTAAACAAAAGGGAGGGAGGGAGGGAGGGAGGGAGGGAGGGAGGGAGGGAGGGAGGAAGGAAGGAAGGAAGGAAGGAAGGAAGGAAGGAAGGAAGGAAGGAAGGAAGGAAGGAAGGAAGGAAGGAAGCTCGGTTGACAAATTGTTAGAATTGTCCAGTAAGCTCATAATTAAGCAAACATTTATGCACATATCCATAGAATAAATAAGACTAGGACAATTGAGCACTAGCAAAATCAATTACTCACTATATTAATCTTTGTGTATATATAACAAAATATATGTTCTGTTCCCCCTCCCTCAAGGTACAAACAAGCAGACAAGCAGGTACAAAGCAAAAGTCTTTATACCACAATATAATTGCTGTCCGATAAAGTCTTGGCAGCAAGCTACCCACAGTCAGCCAAAATAGGCTAGTTATCTCAAATGTTCGCTGACATGATATAACTTCCAACAAGAAAGTCCAAGAAAATCCAGACAAACAAACCGAAAAGCAGAGATGAAGAAGCGTAGGCACGAAATCCAGACCAGGGTTCACACAGGTAGAGAAATCCGACAGACGTGACCAGAAGCTGTGGTGAATTAAATTGTTCGTCACAAAGTTCTGAGAGCAGCCACACCCCCTTTTGTACCTTATGGGGTGTGGCTCAATGACTCAGCTACTCCCTGGCCCTCCTACTCAACCTACATTGCTGCAAACACTTGGCCCTGCATCTTTCTCGAGGGTCTAGCCATGAGTCATCTACACTAGACTGCATTTGCTGCAGCTGCTCGAGCTCCCTCCCAGCCTGGCTACTCCCCGGCTGCTTCTCTCAGCCTTCAGATGGAGACCTTGCCAGGCCTTGCCAGAGAGGAGGGCCCCGGCAAGGGAGGCCTTGCCAGTTCCTCCCCATCATCCTCAGAGTCCTCTTCCTCGGTTAGGACAGGCGCATGGGTCAGGGCCACAACAATACACTTTAGTTGACATCCAAGCCCTCCAGTTCTATTCCATCTTTTCCCCCCAACAATGCATGTGCGCACAACACATACTCTAAGGTAAAAACTAACCTAGTTTCCCACATGACAGTTCCTGACCTATTTGATTGTGTTTAGACAAATACAGCCAGTGGACTTCGTGAAGAGTTTTTTTGTTCCTTTATTCATTTATTCACCCTTTCACTAGTTCTACATGAGACCTTTCCACCAGGAGCTCAAGATAACAGAGCAGTCTTTCTAGTCTTCTTCTGCCACAATGACTATTTAGAGTAAATTGTTGAGGAAGGAGGAGAATTGGCCCAACATCACCGAGGGAGTGTTCAAGGCCAACAGGCAACTGGAATCACCTTAACTATGGTACCATTTTGGCACTCAGTCATGCATCCTGCTAACAGAATAGGCACGGGCAAGGAGGGGGAAAAGAAATAGGAAATGAAATCCAAGGTCCTTTCCAACCTTATTATTATATGTTCTTGTTGTTTTTAGTTGCGAAGTCATGTCCGACCCATCGCGACCACATGGACAATGTTCATCCAGGCCTTCCTGTCCTCTACCAACTTCTGGAGTCCCTTTAAGCTCATGCCTACTGCTTCAGTGACTCCATCCAGCCACCTCATTCTCTGTCGTCCCCTTCTTCTCTTGCCCTCCACCTTTCCCAGCATTAGGCTCTTCTCCAGTGAATCCTTCCTTCTCATTAGGTGGCCAAAGTATTTGAGTTTCAGCTTCAGGATCTGGCCTTCTAAAGAGCAGTCAGGGTTGATCTCCTCTAGGACTGACCGGTTTGATCCCCCTTTCTCTTTGAATCTTAATTCTGAAGAGGCATCGATTCCAGAAGACACTCCAGAAACAGTCCTGACCCATAAAAAAAGTATTCAACCCTGACATATCTGTCTGTAGCGAGGAAAAGGCTGGGAATCTGTGGTGTGATAAAAATAAAAAATAAGCAAAACTTTGGCTTGCATTGGATCCAGCGTTTGCTATTGACAGTGTAACAGCTGAGTACAGCTTGAAAACATGTCACTGGAAGCATTTAAACTTCCTTTTTCCAGTGTTGGTTGAAGGGAAATTAGAAGGTGCTGCCAGCTGAGGGCTGAACTCTTCTCTTTCCAAGCACCTGGTTGGGAGACAGAGGCAGTCTTTTGGAAAGGGCCCACGCTAAATCCTATCTGTCCTTGAAATATACCATCTAGACAAAGCCCTGCATAGAAATGCTACCTTACAAGAGAAACTGACAGCCTTTAGGAGTTCTTCGCCTGGATCTGATCCTTTTCAAACAGTTGGTACCGATTAAGAAAAAAAGAAAGAAAACAAGGGTTTGGATGATTCCCAGAATTTATTTTTATTTTTAAAGCTATCTTGGCCCCAACCTTTATCTTGGATTAATTTTCTTGCATTGTCATTGTTAACAGAGGTCAACGCTGCCCCAACGCTGACCAGCTAGAGGTGAATGGTTGCTGATTAAAGCATTTAATCTGCGTTGGTTCTCCTCCTTTCTCCAGGGTCGATCGCAGTCGGTGTTGGCAGGGGGACAGAGGTCGACCCCGAGGCCTCTCGCTTGCGGAGTCCCTCAGGGGTCGGTCCTCTCGCCTCTCCTGTTCAACATCTACATGAAACCGCTGGGCGAGATCATTTGCAGCTTTGGAGTAGGGTACCATCAGTATGCTGATGACACCCAGCTTTTCATCTCAACTCCAAACAACATCAGTGATGCCCTCGACGTGATGTCCCGCTGCCTGAAAGCGGTCCGGGAATGGATGGGGAGGAACAGGCTTCAACTGAACCCGGACAAGACTGAATGGCTGTACGTACCGGCAAGCCAGGATACTCAGAACATCCCATCCCTTAACATCGGGGACAAGTTACTACCCCCTGTTGATAGGGCCCGCAACCTGGGTGTCCTCCTTGACTCGCAGCTCTCCCTGGATGATCACATAGGAGCTGTGACCAAGGGGGCCTTCTCCCGGGTTCGACTAGTTCGCCTATTACGGCCTTATCTGGACCTGGATGCCTTACGTACAGTCACCCATGCTCTTGTGACCTCTCGCCTAGACTACTGTAACGCTCTCTACTTGGGGCTGCCCTTGAGATCCACTCGGAAGCTTCAACTGGTGCAAAGTGCAGCGGCACGGACACTCTTGGGAGCCTCCCGATACTCCCATATCACACCTCTCCTCCGTGCGCTGCACTGGCTTCCAGTTGCCTTCCGTGTGAAGTTCAAGGTACTAACAATGACATACAAAGCCCTACATGGCATGGGTCCGGACTACCTACGGGAGCACCTTCTGCCAATGTCAGCACCCCACCGCCCTGTGCGCTCCCACAGAGAGGGCCTCCTCAGGGTGCCACCGCTCAAGGAATGTTGGCTGGTGGCCCCCAGGGGGAGGGCATTCTCAGTGGGTGCGCCAGCCCTCTGGAACAGCTTACCAACCGAAATCCGGATGGCCCCCGACCTCCGCACCTTCCGGCGCGAATTAAAAACTTACCTGTTCCAGCAGTCCGGCCTGGCCTGATAGCCCTAATTGGGGTCCCAGTTTGTATTTTACTATTGTTTGTTTTCACTATTGTTCATTCTGTATGCCTACCTTATTCTGTACACCGCCCCGAGTCCCTCGGGAGAAGGGCGGTTTATAAAAACAAATAAATAAATAAATAAATAAATAAATTTAGAACACCTCGTGATTTCTGTAGCATCAATGCAAAATAACAGCACGTCCGTCCAGCTCCAAAATCATCTTTGTTTGCATTGGTTTTGTCACTTTAGGGGAAGGACTGTAGCTTTGGTGAGAGCACGTCTTTGGCACACAAATGTTCCAGATGGAATATTTTGTGCAGAGCAAAAAGAAACCACTTGTTTATTTTTGTTGCCTGTCTTAGTGCGGAGGGCTACAGGAGGGGGGAATGTGATATGAAATGAAGGGGGCTGGGTTTTGTGTTTCAAGGGGCTATTTTTCTCTTGGATTTGCATGCTTATTCACGGTGAAAGCCCAATTCAAGACAGCAGGAAACTGCTCTGTTTAAATCGGATGCTGAGAGAAAGGTAGTCCTCGAAGTAGGACTGCAATTGAGGCCCAAATTTCCATTGCTAAGCAAATCAGTTGTTAAGTGAGTTTTGCCCCCATTTTGCGATCTTTTTGCCGCCATTGTTAAGCGAATCAGTGCAGCTATTAAGTAAATCATACGGTCATTAAGCGAATCTGGCTTCTACCCTTGACCTTGCTTGTCAGACGTTGGCTGGGAAGGTTACCACTGGGGATCACATGACCCTGGAGCAGTGCAACTGTCATAAGTACATGCCAGTTGCCAAGTGTCCGAATTTTGGTCATGTGACCATGGGGATGCTGCAAGGGTCATAAACGTGAAACCAGTCATGAATGCTTTTTCCAGTGCCATTGTAACTCTGAACACTCATTAAATAAATGTGTGTAAGTTGAGGACTACCTGTATTTGAGAGGCTATGTATGGTGTGTTGGTGTTACGTTGTTCACTCCTCTCTACCCACTTGCTGCCAGCCACTGTGAGTCATCTAAAAAAAAAGTGCAGAGAAGAACAACAAGAATGCTTAGGGGGCTAAAGGCTAAAACACACGAAGGAGGATTACAGGCATTGGGTATGTCTAATCTAATGAAAAGAAGGACCAGGGGAGATATGATAGCAATGCTCCAATATTTGAGGGACTCCTGCAAAGATGAGGGGGTCAACCTATTTTCTGAAACACCAGAAGCAAGACAAGAAATAATGAATGGAAACTAACCAAGGAGAGGAGCAAAACTAGAACTAAGGAGAAAATTCCTAACGGTTAAAGCAATCAACCAATGGAATAGCTTGCCTTCAGAAATTGTGGGTGCTCCATTACTGGAGGCTTTTAAAAAGACTGGACAGCCATTTGTCTGAAATGGTATAGGGACTCCTGCTTGAGGAAGGGGTTGGAATAGAAGACCTTGAAAGTCCCTTCCAACTGTTAGTCAATGTTCTATGTTCTATCTTGAACTACATGGACAAATAGCCAAACTTCCAAAGATACTGCAAGAACCCATAACAGCTGTGCTTTCTATGACAGAGGCAGGCAGGTCCTTTGAAACCATTTCCGAAATATTTCTAAAAATACCAAGTTGCTTTCCCTGATTCTGTTTTGCACAGTATCCTACTTGCTTATCTTTAGAAGCAGTGGATCTGATAATTAATATAGTCCCCTGGCACAAATAAAATTCACTGTAGAGGGGACCCCAACATGTTTAGAATGGAAACCAGTTCACAAATGACAATTATTAGGGGTTTGAAAACTCTTTTTAAAAACTACACAAGAGCCAATTATATATGGATACGAAGCAGTAATGCAAACAAATCATATTGCATTATTGTTTGTGGTCTGGGGCTCTTTGTAGAGAGTATTGTTCCCATTAAAGTTCTCCCTGACATATTATCACTCAGCAACTAAGCATTAAAGATGGGTAAAACATTGTGTTGCTACATTTAATGGTCATCGTGGGGCCTCATTCGTGCAGAAGGCCAGGCATTAGAGTTGTTTTTATCTCAGAGCAGATGTGATGTGATTTGGTAGAAATAGGAACATCTGTCCTTCTCCTAGTCAGATCACTCTCTGCTTTAGAACTGACCGGTGCCACCATTCACAATAGGGAGACAGGATCCATTGCATCATTCCAGCTCAGGCATCAGATGAATAGAATAGAATAGAATAGAATAGAATAGAATAGAATAGAATAGAATAGAATAGAATAGAATAGAATAGAATAGAATAGAATAGAATAGAATAGAATAGAACAGAATAATAATGGAATGGAATGGAATGGAATGGAATGGAATAGAATAGAATAGAATAGAATAGAATAGAATAGAATAGAATAGAATAGAATAGAATAGAATAGAATAGAATAGAATAGAATAGAATAGAATAGAATAGAATAGAATAGAATAGGCACCTAGCCTTATGTACCACTTCACAGTGCTTTGCAGCCCTCTCTAAGGAGTTTACAGAGTCAGCCTCTTGCCCTCAACAATCTGGGTCCTCATTTTACCAACTTCGGAAAGATGGAAGCCTGAGTCAACCTTGAGCTGGTGTGAATCAAACTGCTGGCAGTCAGCAATATTAGGCTGCAATACTGCATTCCAACCACTACACCACCACCGCTAAATAAGAGTACAGTAGAGTAGAATAGAGTACAGTAGAGTAGAGACGAGACGAGACGAGACGAGACCTTGGTGGTCTTCTAATCTAGTCTAATCTCCTGCTCAGGCAGGAAACTCTATACCATTTCAGACAAATCATTGTCCAATCTCTTATTAAAAGCCTCCAGTGTTGGAGCACTATTAGTTTTTGGAGGATCCAGATCCAATAGACACACCAGTAAGAAAGGAGATTTTAAGCTTTATTATTAAATTTAGTTGACAGATTTAATGCATGACATACCAAAAAAGATAACAAATCTCCATTCAGCTTTTGGGAACAATAGCAAAAAACAACAACAACAAGAAACCAATACACAAAGCAGTGAGTCTGTATTAAAGCTTCAAACATAAGGAGTGATACCAGGATCTTTTATCTCTATCTTGCATCAGATCAGTGGTTCTACCTCTGTGCCAAGAGGCTGATCATTTACACCTTGGTACCAAAACCTCATGACCTTAGTTATGTGTATCCATGATTGCCAAACCCAACCTTAGATGGATGCTACACCTGTGCAGCATGCAAATTGACAGCATCTGGGATGCAGACCAAGAGTCTGATTACTTTACAGATATGCACATAAATAATGTTGGGGTCCTCCCAAATGTACCACAGCAGTGTTAAGATTTATTCCATTATCTGTTAGCAGGAGTTGGGGGAAACAAGCAATTTACCAATAGAAGAGAAATTGTAGCTCAAGGTTGAACTGTGGGGTTTTTGGTGCTCTCTGAGCTTGGTTGTTTTCTTGCAGACATTTCATTACCAAAGTAGGTAACATCATCAAGCAATTTAGACACCATCATAACTCAGAATCAGCTCTAAACCTCTAGAATCTTCTTAGTATGAAGGAGAAATAAAAAGATATCACTACATTCCTCAAAATCAATGATCTTTCACAATGTCACTACCCAGGTCTGCTAAGGCTTGATCATACCCTGGAATATAAAGATGGCGGCAGTCCTAGATGGAGCTACACCTGAGCAGCATTCCCTATCTGTTCGCTCTTTGCCTTTTTTATTTTCACTCCTTTTTCCTTTCCTACCTGGCAAGAGAAATTTGAACTGACCGCCTTATATATATATATGTTAAATGCTTGTTAACTATTTAGATTACCTTGCTAGGCCCCAAACATGGGACAAATCTTTATTTCCTGTTTCAACCTAACCGAAGGCCATCGACAGGCAGTATCACAACAGTGACAGTTCATATTTGTGTAAATTTTTGTTAGATTGCTAACAAAGAATTAAAGGGAGACTGATATGCATTTCAAACTTATTTGTTTTCATCAGTCAGCCATACCCTTCTGTTAACAAGTCTAGAGGTTAAAACAACTGCCTAATGTGCAATCAGCCCAGGTTCAAATCTCAGAAGGGTATGGCTGACTGATGAAAACAAATAAGTTTGAAATGCATATCAGTCTCCCTTTAATTCTTTGTTAGCAATCTAAAATTTACACAAATATGAGCTGTCACTGTTGTGACTACTGCCTGTCGATGGTTAGGCTGAAACAGGAAATAAAGATTTGTCCCATGTTTGGGGCCTAGCAAGGTAATCTAAATAGTTTATATATATATATATGTAGATCTAGAGTCTCGGGTTTCTTTCCGCGTTCCTTTCATCTTCAGAAAGTTGTGGCGACGTTTCGACGAAATCCCATCCGTCATCATCAGGCCGGAGTGTTCCTCCTGCTGCTTCCAGGAGCAATGCGTGGTCTGGCTGTTCCTTTCCTTCCAACTGCCGGTGGGGCTGTGTTCTGACTGGGTGGAGGCGTGGCTGCTTTCTGATTGGGTCATCAGGCCGGAGTGTTCCTCCTGCTGCTTCCAGGAGCAATGCGTGCTCTGGCTGTTCCTTTCCTTCCAACTGCCGGTGGGGCTGTGTTCTGACTGGGTGGAGGCGTGGCCAGAAAGCAGCCACGCCTCCACCCAGTCAGAACACAGCCCCACCGGCAGTTGGAAGGAAAGGAACAGCCAGACCACGCATTGCTCCTGGAAGCAGCAGGAGGAACACTCCGGCCTGATGATGACGGATGGGATTTCGTCGAAACGTCGCCACAACTTTCTGAAGATGAAAGGAACGCGGGAAGAAACCCGAGACTCTAGATCTACACATACAGACACCTGCGAGAATCTACGAAAATATATATATATATATATATATATATATATATATATATATATATATATATATATATATATATGTATGTATGTATGTATGTATGTATGTATGTATGTATGTGTATATATATATATATATATATATATATATATATATATATATATATATATATATATATAGGGACGCGGTGGCTCAGTGGGTTAGGACGCTGAGCTTGTCGATCAGAAGGTCGGCAGTTTGGCGGTTCGAATCCCAAGTGCCACGTAACAGACTGAGCGCCTGTTACTCGTCCCAGCTTCTGCCAACCTAGCAGTTCAAAAGCACGTAAAAACGCAAGTAGAAAAATAGGGACCACTACGGTGGGAAGGTAACAGCGTTCCGTGCGCCTTTGGCGTCTAGTCATGCCAGCCACATGACCACGGAGACGTCCTCGGACAAGCGCTGGCTCTTCGGCTTTGAAACGGAGATGAGCACCGGCCCCTAGAGTTGGAAACGACTAGCACGCATGTGCGGGGGAACCTTTACCTTTAATATATATATATATATATATATATATATATATATATATATATATATATATATATTCTGAGGTTTTCGCGGGTGTTCGTATGTGGATCTTTGGTTATTCGGGTTTTTCCCCGCGTAGAACTAAAGGTGTAGGGGCGACATTTCGACGGAATCCCATCCGTCATCATCAGGCTGGTGGCTTCTGCTTCCTTCTTCTGGGAGAAGCATGTGGCTGTTTGTTCCTCTTTTTTAAACTGCCAGAGGGGGTGTGTTCTGTGGGTGGAGGTGTGCTCTGATTGGGTGGGGGAGTAAGTGTGTTCTGATTGGGTGGGAGTGTGTTTTGAATGGTGGGTGTGTTCTGATTCAGTGGGGGTGTGTTTTGAGTGGATGGGCTGGTCTCAGCTGCCAGCCTTAGACCTGAGCTGGTGAGTTGTGCTGCTTTTGTTCGGCTTCGTGTTTGTGGTGGTGCCATGTTTTTATAGTGGGTGTCAGTTTGCTTATTGTGTGGTTTGGAGGGGTTTAAAGTGGCTGATGTTGCAGCTGTAGTTAGGTTTCTGTTTTGTGGTTGTGCCTCGTTATCATTGTGGGTACGGATTTGCTTTTTGAATGGTTGTGTGGTGGTGATGTCATGTGGTGTTATCATGTGTTTGGGTCTATCATTCTTGGTGGTTGGGACTCGTCTGTCAATCAAGGCGGGTTTCCAAATGGTTGGTAGGCGAGAGGTATCATCTCGTTTGTTTATGCTGTGGGGGCGTTTTTCTATCTCAATGGCTTCTCTGATTATTCTGTTGTTAAAATGTTCAATTTTGGCGATAGTTTTGGTTTTTTTAAAATCAATTTCATGTCCCGTGGCTTCAAAGTGTTGGACCAGGGATGAAGTTTGTTCTCCTTTTCTGAGTGAGTTTTTGTGCTCTTCAATGCGTGCACTTATTCTTCTGTTGATCTGTCCGATGTATGTGGTGGGGCAGGTGGTGCATGGGATTTCGTATACTCCTTGGTTTTCTAAGCCAATTATGTCCTTGGGGTTTCTTAGGATGGTGGATATTTTTCTGTCTGTGTAGAATGCTGTTTTGATGTTGTGTTTTTGGAGGACCTTGCTGATTCTGTCTGTGGTCCCTTTTAAGTATGGGAGGAGGGCTTTGCCATTTTCTTGTTCTCTGTCTTGGGTTCTTGTGGGTGTCCCTCTTCGGATTAAGTTGGTAATCGTGTTTCTTTGGAATCCATTGGCTGTTAGTACATTAGTGAGAGTGTGTAGTTCGGTTTTTTGGTGTTGTTCGTCAGCTAGGTGTTTCGTTCTGGAGATGAGTGTCTTGGCTACGGAGTTGATCTGTGCTGGGTGGTGGTGTGAGAGTGCGTTCAGATAGCGGTTTGTGTGTGTTTTTTTATGGTAGATAGTGTGTCCTAGGGAGCCGTTGGATTTCTTGTAGACTAAGACATCAAGGAAGGGAAGTTGATTGTTAGCTTCTGTTTCCATGGTGAATTGTATTTTGGGGTGTAGGCTATTGAGGTGTGTGAGGAAGTCATCCAGTTTTTCTTTGCCGTGTGGCCAGATTACGAAGGTGTCATCTACGTATCTGAGCCATAGTTTGGGTTTGTGGTTGGATTTTTCTAGAGCGAGGGTTTCAAAGTGTTCCATGTAGAGGTTTGCGATGACAGGTGAAAGGGGTGATCCCATGGGTGCTCCTTCCATTTGTTTGTATCTTTGTCCATTGTAGATGAAGTATGTGTTAGATAGGCAGTGGTTGGTCAGATCTAGGATGTGTTTTGGGGGGTTGTATTTATTTAGGATAGCTGTCAAGGCTTCTTTGATTGGCACTTGGGTGAAGAGGGATAAGACATCGAAGCTCACAAGTAGGTCACAGGGCTGTAAGTTTAGTTTACTTATGATCTCTATGAAATGGAATGAATCTTGTACGTGTGAGGTGATGGAATTTGCGTAAGGCTGTAGTTGTTTGGCAAGAAATTTGGCTAGATTTTGTAGAGGTGAGCCTATGGAGCTGACTATGGGTCTGAGTGGGGTTCCTTCTTTGTGTATCTTGGGCAGACCATGGAGCTTAGGACATCTGGATGATTTTTCTCTGGGAATGATTGTTTTCTGGATCTCTTCACTGATGGGGGTGGCTTTTATTTTGGATTTTGTGGTTTTTTCCAGGTAGGTGGTGGGATCTGTCTTGAGGAGTTTGTATGTGGAGTCTTGGAGTAGGTTGGATAATTTGGTATGGTAGTCAGAACTCACAACTCACCAGCTCAGGTCTAAGGCTGGCAGCTGAGACCAGCCCATCCACTCAAAACACACCCCCACTGAATCAGAACACACCCACCATTCAAAACACACTCCCACCCAATCAGAACACACTTACTCCCCCACCCAATCAGATCACACCTCCACCCACAGAACACACCCCCTCTGGCAGTTTAAAAAAGAGGAACAAACAGCCACATGCTTCTCCCAGAAGAAGGAAGCAGAAGCCACCAGCCTGATGATGACGGATGGGATTCCGTCGAAACGTCGCCCCTACACCTTTAGTTCTACGCGGGGAAAAACCTGAATAACCAAAGATGATCCATATATATATATATATATATATATATATATATATATATATATATATATATATATATATATATGTGTGTGTGTGTGTGTGTGTGTGTGTGTGTGTGTGTGTGCAGTGAGGTAGTATGTATGACAGGTGGAGCTTGTGTCATGACACTGCTTTCATCATTTTGACAAAAGCATTGGCTTCTAGGGATAGCACTGGTTAACACTTGTAGGGACATGAATAAGAAGATTGTATGAAAACAGGAATTGTATGACTGCAGAAGATGTTCAGAAATCAGATTAAGCTTGAAGCCAACCTTGTATCTGAGCAATTCTGTAGATGGGCAAAGAATGTCAGGTTTCATACCCGGTTAATAAATCGCCACTCTCCAGACACCCAAAATCTTAATTCAGTTTCTCAGCTTGACTTGCCAAATAAGGCCAAGACATAACTCCCTTTTATGACCCTGTAATCTAAAGGATAATTATTCAAGAGTCACTAGAAACAATACTGCCGATAATAACATGGACAGTTCAGTGTGAGTGCGCTTAGATTTTTCCAGCTTTAACCCTTTCGTGTACCTAACAGTAGATAAATAAAGATGGAAAGTAGGACACCAAGTGATCCCTCCTCTATTCTGCATCAGAAAGGAAACTGATTGGTGGATAGGGATGATGATATATCCAATAGCAAAAGAGAGGGGCTGGAATTTCAATACTGATTCGGCCATCTTGATTTTTTGACACATACCGTACACCTCATTGTCCGCTGCTGACTTCTTTACTCTTCATTTTATTCTCCAGGGTTCTAATTAAGATAAAAAATGAGAGAGGAAGGAGGACAACTTGTGTTCGTGAAAATAACTCCAATATATTTGAATTTATGTGGTTGATTGAGATAGCTGACATATAGATGGGATTGCTAACTGCATTTGTAACACCTGTTGTTAAGTATTGGCTAAAACAGAAGTGAAAAATGTTAGCTTCTTAGTTTAATAAGGCAGTAAGTAGGTCTAGGAAATTCTGGTTTATCTATGATTTTTGTGGAGATTTAGGCAAAGCAACTATTATAGATAATTCTCATGTTTCAGACTGTTCTGCTTTTATCGTAACTATTGAGATGACAGACTGCAGATTTGAACTATTTGCTCCAAAAATATCTTAGAAAAAAATCCATCTGGTCTCAGCAATTTATTTAATTTAAGATTTTAACAATTTTCCTTATCTCTTCCAGTGTAACTGGCCTATTGATTTCCCTTTTAAATTTCATGCCATGAAGGTTATTTGAATACTTTTTAAATAAAGCTCAATCTTAGTTTTATCCACTTGTTCAGATACATACAAGATCTGAATTAAATCTTGGAAATGCTGTTGCAATATGTTTTTGTTATTTAAAATCTTTCCATTATATGGCCTGAAAGCTTTTATTATTAAACTACAACGTCTCCTTTTCAATCTTATGGCTAAGAGTTCTGAGATTTTATTAAATGTTTCCCAGCCGATAGCCTTGGTAGGTTCATACATTCATACTAAAAAGTGTAGTTATCTTCTATTAAATCATATATAAAATGTGCTACCATACTTTCTCTTTTTTAAAGTATGGAATATAAAATGAAAATCTTCCCTCCTACCCATAATTTCAGCACTCCTTAATATGAGAAGTTCCAAATACCATATCTTCTTTTCCAGTTGAGCTATCCTTAAAAATTGGCAGCTATCCACTAGTTTTATGTATTTCTGGTAAGAAGATAATCTAAGCTTTCATAGCTTTTCAATGAGAAACTATTCTGTTATTTTTCAGACTGTCACCGGTACCTCTTCTTCAAGAGAAAATACATTTCCGCTCTCACAAAAATAGTGCATTACACAATGTTCCCCCATATTGTTGACCCACATCTTTTCATCACCCATTCCTGTTCCTTCCATCTGGAGAAGCGTTACAGAATGAGGCAATTAAATTAATACCTAGTAAAGACATGTCTGGAGCCTTGAAAAAAGACCAAATACTCATACAGCTTTAAAATAAAATTTTATTCATGGTGGAGCATGAAGAACAGTAACCTAATAAGTGAAATAAGATGAAAAATTCATTTCTATCCAGAGGCATCTGCAAAGAGGAGAGAAGTCAACAAAATCATAATGGCCACCATTTTGACTCTTGAACCTCACTACCGCCCATGGACTTTTGAACCTCACCACCACCCATGGATATCTTCTATACCACACTCTTTAGATCAGAGGTCTCCAACTTTGGCAAATTTAAGACTTGTGGACTTCAACTCCCAGAATTCAGTTAGAACTTGCTTCCAGAAGTTGTGAATGCTCCAACACTGGAAGTTTTTAAGAAGAGATTGGACAACCATTTGTCTGAAAGGTATAGGGTTTCCTGCCTGACCAGGGGTTGGACTAGAAGAACTCCAAGGTCCCTCCAAGTCTTCTATTTTATTCTATTCTATTTCAGAGATTCCCAACCTTTTGAGCACCAGGGACCAGTTCCGTGGAGAGAGGTTTTTCTGTGGAATGGAGGGGACATGATTTCATGTACTGCCTGCATCCTGCAGATGGGGCTTTGCTTGTTTGTGTGGCCTGGTTTCTGGCTTGCTGGGGCCCGATGCTGGTCCACGGACCAGGGGTTGGGGACCTTCTGTTCTATTCTATTCTATTCTATTCTATTCTATTCTATTCTATTCTATTCTATTCTATTCTATTCTATTCTATTCTATTCTATTCTATTCTATTCTATTCTATTCTATTCTTACAATTACGAAAGCTGGACACCCCTGCTTTAGATACTTGAAGACAGCTTCCATTTCTTTCTATAGTCTAACCTTCCTCAGTATGAATGTATGATGTAGGTAGGTAGGTAGATAAGTAGTAGGTGTGTGTGTGTTTGTGTTTGTGTGTGTGTGTATCCAAAGTCTCCAAACTCTCTTACATTTCTCCCTCCATGCCTCTTATCATCTTGGCTACTATTCTCCAGGTATCCTTCACTTTGTCAGTGAAGGAGGTACAAAAGATTAAGCAGTTCCTGATCTATCTCTCCTCCTCCTCCTCTTCCAATTTACTCTGTTTTTTTCAAAAGAGCAGACAAAAGATGAATCAAATTCTCCATAAAGTATCATATACTTATGTGAGAGTTAAACAGTTGAAGAGTTCTCTCTCTATCTTTACCATAACAGGTGGTTTATAGTCAGTGAGTAGAGTACGGGAAATCAGTGGCGTAGCGTGGGTTGTCAGCACCCGGGGCAAGGCAAGTGACGTCACGGCACCGCCGAAAAGACGTGCCCCGCAGCGGCGTAGACTTTCCAAGAAGAGTCGCGCGCATGCGGGATGCTTCTGGGTCCCTCTCGAGGGTGGCTGGGCAGGGCTCTGACCTGCAAGAGCCGCTGCATTCAAGCTCGCACGTGAGCCCCGCTAAATAAAGCCACGCATGCACATGAAGCTGGGCTGGCCGGCCGGCGGGTCCATCTTCGCTCGGCCAAGTCTGCCGGGGCACCTGCGGGGCGCTTGCGGTTGGCCTGAGCCTGGGCGGAGAGTTGGGCACTTGTATTTATTTTATTCAGTTTATGTGGCCGCCCATCTCACCTGCCGGACTCGTTTCACTTTGCAAGAAAGAGCAGCTCGAGAGCGGAGCCAAGCCGACTCTGTGCAGCCCTTGGGGCTCCCTGAGCAGCTCAGTGCGAGTGCGCCCCCCCAGATGTTGCGCCCGGTGCGGCCGGCCCCCCCTGCACCCCCCACGCTACGCCACTGCGGGAAATGGAAGGTCTTTAAAATCCCCCATCTTAATTAAAATGGGGGAAAATGCTAAGATCCACCCCTTTCTGACAGCTCCCCTATTTGTATGATTTATCCACTGGGATTAACACATGGAAGAAGTCAATAGAGTTTAACCTCCTGGCTGCGCATCTCAATCTGAGCCTACACCGAATGCGTGATAGTCACTGTTCAGTGGGACTGTTGTGCCCATGGACAATCTAACTTTGTTTCTTTCCAGCTCATCTGTCAAAATTGAGTGGAATTGTCAGCCTGTAAGTCACCACTACCTTCATATTTATCTAATACGGAGTGGCCTTACTTTATACGTGCGCCTACAAACACACCCACGTCTATCCAAATGCAACCAGAGCTATACCCTAATTGTACTATCATTTGGGGATTAGAAGTTACAGACTAAAACTTAGCTTTGGCTTGTCAAACCCTTTCCAAGATTTGTGATCAGCATATGGGTGAGTGTTTTAATAACATTTTAAAAGACTGAAAGGGGAGAGAGTTGTCTTTTTTCGTGGACCTAGTAATTAACAGCCTCATTTACATCCCAGTTAAATTGACATATCTGAATGGAAGCTGATTGCATTCTATTGAACTCTACTTAGTATTTCCATTTTATGTGTGCATTAATCTCATTGGCTAATGTACACAAAACATAGGTGTTTGCAAAGACAGAGCAGCTTACATGATTTGACTTAATTCCAAGGACATTGCCTTGACTGAAACACATACCATACTTCACAGACAATAACTTCTTTGTCAGGATGTTGCACACAGTAACAGGAATTTGTTTTTAATTTTGGTTCAGGAGTATGAAGTCATTCACATGCCAGGTGAAGAAAAAGGTCTTGAAATCTTTACTGTAACCTTCTCTGCTACTCATTGGAGCAGGATTTCCCAACCTTGTCAACTTGAACACATGTGGACTTTGGCTCCCAGAATTCCCCAGTCAGCATGTTAGGTAAGGAATTCTGGGAGTTGAAGTCCGCACATCTTCAGGTTGACGAGATTGAGAAACCCTTCATTAGAACAACCCTCCTGGTGATGTGATCTTCTCTGACCCAAGCTGAAAAGGATGACTCATGCTTGACTCAGCAGAGTGGTGAATGATTTCAGATTTGCATGTCCTTCTGCCAGCCCTCCTTTAACGGACATTGTAACCAGTGGTGGGATTCAGCCAGTTTGCACCAGTTCGGCAGAACCAGTAGCTAACTTTTTGATGTCCAGGCCCAGAATGGACTTACGGAAGTGGCATCCACACAGAGAATGAGTTGTTCACATATTTGAATCCCACCACTGATTGTAACCTGATGAACTTAAGCCAGCATACCCTGCTTTAGAAATAGGCAAGACTAATTTATTTAAATTGGTCCTAGGATGGGATGGGACGGGACAGGACGGGACAGGATGGGATGGGATGGAACGGAACGGAACAGAACAGAACAGAACAGAACAACAGAACAGAACAGAACAGAACAGAACAGAACAGAACAGAACAGAATAGAATAGAATAGAATAGAATAGAATAGAATCTGGAAGGGACCTTGGAGATCTTCTAGTCCAACCCCCTGCTCAAGCAGGAGAACCTATACCATCTCAGACAAGTGACTGTCCAGTCTCTTCTTAAAAATCTCCAGTGATGGAACACCCACAATTTCTGAAGGCAAGATGTTCCACTGATTGATTGTCCTCACTGGAATTAATTCTTAATTAATTAATCCTTAATTCCAGATTGCTTCTCTCTTTGGTCATTTTCCAACCATTTTTTCTTGTCCTGCCCTCTGGTGCTTTGGAGAATAATTTGACACCCTCTTCTTTGTGGCAGCCCCTCAAATACTGGAATACTGCTATCATGTCTCCCCTATTTCTTCTTTTCTTTAGACTTGTTGTTGTTGTTAGTTGCGAAGTCGTGTCCGACCCATCGCGACCCTATGGACAATGTTCCTCCAGGCCTTCCTGTCCTCTACCATCTTCTGGAGTCCATCTAAGCTCACGCCTACTGCTTCAGTGACTCCATCCAGCCACCTCATTCTCTGTCGTCCCCTTCTTCTATTGCCCTCAGTCTTTCCCAGCATTAGGCTCTTCTCCAGTGAGTCCTTCCTTCTCATTAGGTGGCCAAAGTATTTGAGTTTTAGCTTCAGGATCTGGCCTTCTAAAGAGCAGTCAGGGTTGATCTCCTCTAGGACTGACCGGTTTGATCGCCTTGCAGTCCAAGGAACTCGCAGGAGTCTTCTCCAGCACCATAGTTCAAAGGCTTCAATTCTTTGGCGCTCAGCCTTTCTTATGGTCCAGCTTTCACTGCCATACATTGCAACTGGGAAGACCATAGCCTTGACTATACGGATTTTTGTTGACAGGGTGATGTCTCTGCTTTTTAGTGTGCTGTCTAGATTTGCCATGGCTTTCCTCCCAAGGAGCAAGCGTCTTTTAATTTCTTGGCTACAGTCCCCATCTGCAGTGATCTTGGAGCCAAGGAAAATAAAATCTGTCACTACCTCCATTTCTTCCCCATCTATTTGCCAGGAATTGAGAGGGCCAGATGCCATGATCTTGGTTTTCTTAATGTTTAGTTTCAACCCAAGTTTTGCACTCTCCTTCTTCACCCGCAACACCAGGCTCTTTAGTTCTTCTTCACTTTCTGCCATTAGAGTGGTATCATCTGCATATCTTAGGTTGTTGATGTTTCTTCCGGCAATCTTAATTCCAACTTTTGATTCATCTAGCCCTGCCTTTCTCATGATGTGCTCTGCATATAAGTTAAATAGGCAAGGCGACAGTATACAGCCTTGCCGGACTCCTTTCCCAATTTTGAACCAATCAGTGGTTCCGTGTCCAGTTCTCACTGTTGCTTCTTGGCCCGCATATAGATTTCTCAAGAGACAAATAAGATGGTCTGGTATGCCCATCTCTTTAAGGACTTGCCACAGTTTGTTATGATCCACACAATCAAAGGCTTTAGCATAGTCAATGAAGCAGAAGTAGATGTTTTTCTGGAACTCCCTAGCTTTCTCCATGATCCAGCGTATGTTAGCAATTTGATCTCTAGTTCCTCTGCCTCTTCGAAATCCTGCCTGTACTTCTGGTAGTTCTCGATCCACATACTGCTGGAGTCTAGCTTGTAGAATTTTAAGCATAACTTTACTAGCATGAGAAATGAGTGCAATGGTGCGATAGTTTGAACATTCTTTGGCACTGCCTTTCTTTGGAATTGGAATGTAAACTGATCTTTTCCAATCCTGTGGCCACTGTTGAGTTTTCCAAATTTGCTGGCAAATTGAGTGTAGCACTTTTACTGCATCGTCTTTTAATATTTTGAATAGCTCAGCTGGAATATTGTCACCTCCACTAGCTTTGTTGTTGCTCAGCTTTTCTAAGGCCCACTTCACTTCACATTCTAGGATGTCTGGCTCGAGGTCAGTGACCACCTCATTGTGATTATCAGGGACGTTAAGCTCATTCTTGTATAATTCTTCTGTGTAATTTTGCCACCTCTTCTTAATCTCTTCTGCCTCTGTTAGGTCCCTGCCATTTTGGTCCTTTATCATGCCCATTTTTGCATTAAACGTTCCTTTCATCTCTCCAATTTTCTTGAAAAGATCTCTGGTCCTCCCTATTCCATTGTTTTCTTCTATTTCTTTGCATTGTTCATTTAAGAAGGCATTCTTATCTCTTCTAGCTATTCTTTGGAATTCTGCATTCAATTGGGCATATCTTTCTTTTTCTCCCTTACCTTTCGCTTCCCTCCTTTCCTCAGCTATTTGCAAAGCTTCCTCAGACAGCCATTTTGCTTTCTTGCATTTCTTTTTCTTTGGGATGGTTTTGGTTGCTACCTGTTGTACAATGTTGCGAACCTCTGTCCATAGTTCTTCAGGCACTCTGTCTATCAGATCTAATTCCTTAAATCTATTTGTCACCTCTACTGTATATTCAACAGGAATATGATTTAATTCATACCTGACTGGCCTAGCGCTTTTCCCTACTTTCTTTAATTTAAGCCTAAACTTTGCAACAAGAAGCTCATGGTCTGAGCCACAGTCAGCTCCTGGTCTTGTTTTTACTGACTGTATAGAGCTTCTCCATCTTTGGCTGCAGAACATATAGTCAATCTGATTTCTGTGTTGACCGTCTGGTGATGTCCATGTGTAAAGCCGTCTCTTGGGTTGTTGGAAAAGAGTGTTTGCTATGACCATCGTATTCTGTTGACAAAATTCTATCAGCCTGTGCCCTGCTTCATTTTGTACTCCAAGGCCAAACTTGCCTGTTATTCCAGTTATCTTTTGGCTTCCTACTTTAGCATTCCAATCCCCCATGATGATAAGGACATCATTTCTGGGTGTTAGTTCTATAAGGTGCTGTAGGGCTTCATAGAACCGGTCAATTTCATCCTCTTCAGCACTGGTGGTTGGGGCATAGACTTGGACTACTGTGATATTGAATGGTTTGCCTTGGATTCGAACTGAGATCATTCTGTTATTTTGAGGATTGTATCCCAGTATTGCTTTTCCTATTTTTTTATTGACTATGAAGGCTACTCCATTTCTTCTGAGGGATTCTTGCCCACAGTAGTATACCTGATGGTCATCTGAATTAAATTCACCAATTCCTGTCCATTTTAGTTCGCTGATACCTAAGATGTCAATGTTTAGTCTTGTCATCTCTTGTTTGACCACGTCCAGCTTTCCTTGATTCATGGATCTTACATTCCAGGTTCCTATGGAGAAAAAATCTTTACAGCATCGGACTTTCCTTTCACCACCAGACATATCCACAGCTGAGCGTCCTTTCGGCTTTGGCCCAGTCGCTTCATTCTTTCTGGCGCTACTAGTACTAGCCCTCTGCTCTTCCCCAGTAGCATGTTGGACGCCTTCCGACCTGAGGGGCTCATCTTCCAGCGTCATATCGTTTTGCCTTTTGGTACTGTCCATAGGGTTTTCATGGCAAAGATACTGGAGTGGTTTGCCATTTCCTTCTCCAGTGGATCACGTTTTGTCAGAACTCTCGGCTATGACCTGTCCGTCTTGGGTGGCCCTGCACGGCAAATCATTTTTTCCCAGGCAATTAATGTTCACATCTATGCTCATTTCTTTAGACTAGCCAAACCCAAGTCCTGCAGCCATTCTTCATATGTTTTATTCTCCAGGCCTTGTGACAGTGTTGAGGGAAAAGTCATAAGTCATCATGGTTCAGTCCATGCTGGGAATAAACAACATGGCGACTGCTTTAGAAAGAAGGTTGCAGTTTATTGAAGAGGAGAGCCAGACAGAAAGATGGCTCTGGAAGAAAAGAGAGAGAGCACATGTAGAGAGTGGGTTTTTATACCCTCTGGGGCCTTTGTTTGGAGTTGTTTCCTGTTCCTGTTTGAGGCTTTGTATTTCCTGTATCACGTATTCTGACCTGAGTTTGGGTGTGCCCTTCTGGTATTCTGATGGTGGTGGGTTCATCCTATTATGTCCCAAGGGTCATTTCCTGCTTTCCTGGAGCTGTGGCTGATGACTCTTAGATTTATGATGTTGATTCTAGGGATCTTTCTTCCTAATCCCAGTTTCCTGACTCCAGTCTTTCTGACAAGATTATCTGCATTTCTACAGATCTGGTTTCTGCTTGTGGGAGGGAGACTTGGGGATATTAAGAAAAACTGGGCATGCTTTTCTGCCTCTTTAGGATCCTTTGAGGAAATATATTTTTCTGCCCTTTTAATATTTCCTTCTCTGGGGGACTGACTTCCCACAATAGTTTATACATAATTCCCCATCCTTTGCCAGCTCCACACAATCTCTCACACATAAATTTAGGTCTTTCACCATAGATTCTAAATAAACCAAAAGATGTTATTTTAAAAACCACACAGAGAACAGGGGGGGCGGGGGGAATACATATGATGAAACATTTAGATTTAGGGAGAAGAATACTTTTATATTTGTTCACTTGTATCTTCTTTGTGGTTAAAAGAAGAATTAAACTTACTGTAGATCATTAATGTTTCCCAAGAGACAAACTTCAGATTTTAGTAGCAATAAGATTATTGAATGTGAGAGCAAAACTGCCTATCTAGGGTGATTATAACTTATTTTTATAGATAAAAATATCTAATTACTTTAACAGAATCTGCTGTAGGGGAAAAAAGAAAGAAAAAGATAATTGCAATAACAATTCAGAAAGATTGTTTCCCCCAAACTGAGGTCTACCCAGGAAGCTAAATGGAGTTGGTTAAGTCATTTTGATTTCTTGAACACCTTTGATTGAAGTTTATAATAATTAATTTTTCAGATCCCAGAAGCTAAAAGTGCCAAAGCTCCACAATTTTTTAAAAAAGTAAAAGGGAATTAACAAATTTCAATTTCCTGTTGCCAGAAAGAAAGACAGGGTTAAGGAAAGCTATTCTCTCATTTCAGAATCAAATCAGTCAAAGATGAAATATGTTTCCTCTCCACACCAATCATTTTCATTGACAAATGTCACCATAATTCATGATAGTAAATTCCAGAATCACAGAACTGCCTCTGATTATGCCATTTTCTATGCGTGTTTGTTTGTGTGTGCCTTTAAGCATTATATTTTTATTTAAACCTAAATCCAAAAAGTTACTTTCAATATTATATGTTACCTATCATAAAATTAGAGAATTTTCTTTCTTCTCATCATCCAGCCTCTATTCCCCATCTCAAGGAAAATGCCTCCTTAGTTCTAGGTTCTCTTTAGTTCTTCCACCTGTTATTTCTTGCTCTTTGAGGAGCTTTGGAGATTGGCCTCCTCTAAAAGTTGGATAGAGAAATTTTAGGAAATCCCAGACTGGGTAAACCAGTCTGGGAGCCAGTGTCATCCAAGACATTTTTTGTGGTTATGTGTCCAGCATGGCTATACACCAAAAGAACACTGTTACTTTCCCACCAAAGTGGTACCTATTTATCTACTTGCATTTGTATGCTTTCGAACTGCTAGGTGGGCAGGACCTGGGACAAAGAACAGGTGCTCACTCCATTGGGCAGTGCTCGGGTCTCAAACCTGGACTGTCAGCTCTCCAGCTGATAAACTCAGCATCTTTAATCCCTGACCCATTGCTCCCCCCTGTAATAGAAGAAGGGAATAGTAGATCCTCTTTATTATTTATTATATCTCCTACCATCGGGTAGGAGATATAGGAGTATAGCCAACCGCACCAACAGGCTGAAAAACAGCTTTTATCCGTGGGCTGTTAGGCTTTTGAATGAGAAATAACTTTTGTGAATCTTATGCAGAATTGACTTGGGAGGCCAGTGTGTGGTGTAGTTGGTTCACATGGTGTGGTAGGATGGAGGGTTTGTTGTCACTGTGTGTTGGGGGGAGAGCACAAAGGGAGGCTCAGCTAATCTCAATGTACACATAGTTGTACTTTGACAATAAAGGTTCATTTCATTTCATACTATCCCTTTTACTATAACATATTCTGGAGAGAGAGGTGTTCCCTGAGAAGTTCCTTGAGAATGGGGTGCACATGAGCTCAAAAGCTTGGAAGAATAAACCTCTGGTCCTGGTGACTGACTCAGATTGGTTCCTGCAACATTATTCCTGCCTTCATTCACAACTAAATTCCTTCCATATTGTTGCAAAAAAAACCCACATGGATCTGTTGATGTAAACACAAGAGATTCAGGTTAACACAAAGAAGTCTGTCTCTCTGTCTGTCTGTCTATCTATTCCTCTGGGAATAGCTGGGATACATCTGTAAAAAATATAAGCAAATCATTTTTCCCCAGGCAATTAATGTTCACATCTATGCACTTACACTTGTCTAGAAAATCCCTGAATTCAAACAAATTACCCATCGATTTGTTGATTGATTTGGCAACCTGTCTATGCCTCCCCAATCATGTGACTCTGGGTAGCTGACAACTATAACTCCAAGTTACCTGGGGATGGGTCTCTTTGGAATCAAACATAACAGCTTTTTGGCTGCCTAAATCTCTATTCAAAGAAATGATCTCGTGAGTCACATCAACACCTATTATTAATATTTGATCTTCAAGCAAAGTGGTTTTAATGGACCACGTGCTCAACTTCACTGCTTCCACAGGTTTTCCATGGCCATTACGTGGCCCATCTACCGTAGAGCACAACCTGTTATTTGGCTTGGGCTCATTTGTTATGAGCCATTTCATTTGTAACATCTGTCCGTGTTACACATATCCTGCTGTGATATTCTTCTTCCATAAAACCTCTCACCGTTTTCAACTTCCATTAACGTACGTGGAGCCAGGAGGAAGAAATCCATTAGCCAACAGCCCTGTAATATGTATTATGCAATAATGAGGATGAAATGTCCAAAGAGGAAATGAGATGCCAGTGCCAACGTGCTGAACTTCGAGATGTGTGCAATGAGATGTAACGTTGCCAGATGTTGCTGACAAAAATGTCCACAATTCAATTAAATGGTCTCCAACCTTTGTTGCATTCAGTTTTAGTCAGGAAGCAAACCACAGACAGTAGACTTTCAGCTGCTGGTATACATTCATGCTGGACTCCTGGTAACAGCAGTCTAGGGTCCATCTTTGCTATCATAAAGCAGTTTTGTTGGCAGAATAAAGCAAACAGTTTCTCCTGGCTGGCAAACTCCAAAGTTAAGGCATCAAGCAATTCAAAGGAACCACCTGTTCTATAAATTTCAGCAGCAGCATAACAAAAACTGCCAAGAACAATATCTGTGGCACTTGCAGGATCTGCGTAGCTTATTCTAAGTGTTATGTGCATAAATTGAATATCATGTCTCCAGAGTCAAGAGCCCAACTGGGCCCTAAGGAGAGTTGAAAAGATCATGAATTCCAAATCATCCATAATTAAGAAGTCATCTTCAACATTCCCTTTTTTTTGCTTTCCCAGAGCAAAACCTTGGAAAATGATTCTTGTGTGCTTTCACTACCACAGAGATGTCAGAAAGAGCCAAATATTCTTTAGAGGCAGCGGCAAACACCAGTGGAGCTAAGTTGGAGCTGTCCCTTGACCCTGCCAGTCTACCTAACACTTCTTGGAGGATAGATAAGCATTGGAATAATAGCACTCTTTTTGGGTGTAACCCTGTCAATAAAACCAGATCTGTCTAAGTGTCTTTATTTTGCAAGAATACCCAACTCTTAGTTGACTTCTTGAGATCATTCACCAGAACAAGGCATGGGAGGGATTTGTGTCTTTCCAGATGTTGTTGGACATGATTGTTGGTTACCCGGGCTGCAGTTGATGGAATTTATAGGTTAATAATGTTTAAAAATAAACAATGGGATTTCTTGCGCATTTATATGCCTGAGTTGATCTTCAGTTTTCATTAGACCAGAGGTCCCCAACTTTTTGAGCACCATTCCTGTGGAAAAAGGTTTTTCTGCGGACCAGAGAGTGTGTGGTTTTGTGTGCTGCCTGCATTGCACGGATGGGACTTTGCTTGTTTGTGCGGACCAGTTGTGGGCATGCCATGGCCCAGTACCAGTCTACAGACCAGGGGTTGGGGACCCCTGCATTAGATGTTATCATCTGAACGTCTAATTTTACAATCAAGTCAAGTCAGTGTTTATTACAGTCAAAGACCAGAGCAAGTTAAAACCACTCAATATCCAGTTAACAATTCTAGCATAAAATAATAAACAACACATAAAATCTATATTAAAATCACAATTTGGCATCCAATATATCCGTTGCACGCCAACAAAACACAGGATGGCCTAGCTATAACATAATATCAATCTTTAAACTATGAGGCCAATAGTCATCTAAAATGCAAGAGAGTGATAGTGCGAAAGGATTTGCTGCATTAATTGTGTAAAATAGTTAGGATAGAATAATCACCTGTTTCCAGCAAATCCTCATTGCTGCTGAATGTCTAGTTTATCTACTGAACTACTACTGATTTATACTATGAACCTGTCTTGGCCAGGAATATTTACTTCATTTTATATCAGTTCTTCAGAATTTCAGTAGATAACATCTTTTTAGAGTTATTAAGTCTTTAAAGATTGCCTTTTCAACATACCTCTTGGCCATTTCATTTTATCACTGAGTGAGTTTCTTCTGCAGAAAGTACGATTTTTTTCCCTTTTAACTTATTACTGTGACTCCCTGCAAACATTGTTGAATGTATTTACCGTAATTTCCTAATTTTATACAATTGGAAATAATTTTGCCCATTTGCAATGTTTCTTAAAATTAAATTAGAAAGATTGAATGGGATACATACATTACTTCTAAAATAACAGTTGTTAAAATAGAAACACAACAGAAGACACAAGAAGTCATATTGTATACATTTGAAAATATCAAACCTTTCTTGATTATAACTTGAACAAAACAAGGCCTTCCATTATGAAATCTCAAGACACTCTGCTAAATAGCATCAGTATTCAAAATGAGTCTCTCCTTCCCATATTTATACAATTAAAAATGCTAACTTTTTCCAATGTTCTAGAGACATGTTGGGAGACGGACTGTAAATATGCTAGTTGCTATCTTCAGATTGGGTGTGGAAAATGGCTGCAAGCTCAAAATTGTGCAAATGAAAACCGGCTATTTGCAGCATTCACTTTAATTTAAAAGCAACCCTTTAAATTGTTCAATTGTACAATTGGGATATGGCACAAATTATCTCTGCATTTACGTATACGCCCTTTTCTAATGAGGCAATTAGCCTTAACTAATGAGCCCATTTGCCAGCAGCAGGGCTGTCTGTTCCTTGTTCTATCTCTCCAGCGCTTTGCAACCATATAAGGATATGGTGGCTTTATCCAAAGCTTGCTAAGCTATGGAGCAAAGCACGGAAGTGATCTTTGCAGTTTATAGATCTCAACAATAAAAAGGAATGCTTGAATTGACTTTGCATTGCACTTTAATTTTAAGTATCTATGTCCCTTCAATAATAAAGAGAAACTCCATGATACTTACCATTATTACTGCCTCCATAAAAAGATATGCAGCCTTGTCTATATTGTATATTGTGTATTTTGTATTCCAAAGCACCAAAAGGCAAGACAAGAAACCATGGATGGAAACTAACCAATGAGAAAAGCAACCTAAATTTAAGGAGAAATTTCCTAACGGTAAGAGCAATCAACCAATGGAATAGCTTGCCTTCAGAAGTTATGGGTGCTCCATCACTGGAGGTTTTCAAGAAGAGACTGGACAGCCATTTGTTCAAGCAGAGGGTTGGACTAGAAGACCTCCAAGGTCCCTTATTCTATGTTCTATATTCTATGTTCTGTATGGACATGTTATTTATCATAGCAATAATACCAGATCTGGATGGCAAATGTCCAAACCACTATGTTTTTCTGCCATCTGGTGGACTTTATCTTCCTAGGTTCAAAAATGTACAGGGATAGTACTCTACCGTGAAATAAAGAGATGTCTACTGCATAGCAGAAGAGGTGTTTTGATAAAAACATTAAAATGCAGAAATATCACAGTGACAATGAAGGCACACATGTTAAGGTAATCAGTCATCCCAGTGGTATTCTTCAGCTTTGAAACCCAGATTATCAGAAAGGCTGAATGAAAAAAAGAAGTTGATTTCTTTGAATTGTGGTGATGAACACAATTGTTGAGAATACCTTGGATTGATTTTTTTTAAAAAATACAAATAATTCAATACTACACAAAGTAAAACCAGACACTCACTTAAATGAATGAATGAAATAATGAAATTCTAACATAAATGTTGGGAATAGATAATGCAAAGAGTGATTGAAGATGACCCTGATGCTTGGAAAAATTAAAGGCAATCTCAGAAGTGGCTAACAGTAGACAAGATGATTTGATGCTATCGCTATACAAGCAGGAGCTTATAAACCTTCAGAGGAATGACTGATATGCAATGCCATCAAAGTGTGGTCTGCCAGGACCCAGAGAGGCAGAAAGGATTGAATGACTGAACAAATGCTCATCCAGGTTTTTTGCAACCTATACTGCAGTGGTCACCTGCCTGAAAACTGTTAAGACCACTAATGACCAAAATTACTCATCATTAAAGTAGTGGTCAGTTTTCAAAAGAGCCTATCATAATTCAATGGTGAAAAAAGTAAGGTTCTACATTTAGGCAAGAAAAACCAAATACACCGGTATAGTGTAGGTGATACCTTGCTCAATAATAGTAACTGTGAGAGGGATCTCGGAGTCCTAGTGGATAATCACTTGAATGTGAGCCAGCCGTGTGCTGCAGCTGCCAAAAAAGCCAACACAGTGCTAGGCTGCATTAACAGAGGGATAGAATCAAGATCAACTTTACAATGCCTTGGTAAGGCCACACCTGGAATACTGTATCCAGTTTTGGTCACCACGATGTAAAAAAGATGTTGAGACTCTAGAAAGGGTACAGAGAAGAGCAACAAAGATGATTAGGGGACTGGAGGCTAAAACATATAAAGAACAGTTGCTGGAATTGGGTATGTCTAGTTTAATGAAGAGAAGGACGAGGGGGGTGACATGGTAGCAGTCTTCCAATATCTCAGGGGCTGCCACAAAGAAGTGGGAGTCAAGCTGTTCTCCAAAGCACCCGAAGGCAAGACAAGAAGCAATGGATGGAAACTAACCAAAGAGAGAAGCAACCTGGAACTAAGGAGAAACTTCCTGACAGTTAGAACAATTAACCAGTGGAACAACCTGCCTCCAGAAGCGATGAATTCTCCAACACTGGAAGAGGAGACTGGACAGCCATTTGTCTGAAATGGTCTAGATGACCTCCAAGTTCCCTTCCAACTTTATTGTTGTTGTTGTTGTTGTTGTTGTTGTTAAGGCTGATTATCAGCAGACAGCCAGAACACGCAAAGATGAAGTCAGGAAAGCAAAGGCTCAGAAAGAACAAAGACTTGCAACAGAAATCATGGATAATAAAAAAAAAGTTTCTTCCAACATACTAACAACAAAAAAAGTCAAGGAAACTGTAGGTCCACTAAAGGGAGAAAATGGCAAGGAAATAACAGGCAACAGAGAGAAAGCAGAGCTGCTTAACTCATACTTTACATCAGTCTTCACACAAAAAGAAACCATAGCCCAACATACCAAAAAAAAATCACTGCAAAAGACAAATTAGAAACAAAAATTAAAATAAGCAAGAAAATGGTAAGAGAACATCTATCCGGCCTTGATGACCATAAATCGCTGGGGCCTGACAGATTACATCCCAGAGTTCTGAAGGAGCTGGGAGATGTTATCTCAGAACCATTGCATCACATCTTTCAAAAATATTGGAGCACAGGGGAAGTTCCTGAGGATTGGAAAAGGGCTGATGTGGTTCCCATCTTCAAGAAGGAAAAAAACCAGACCCAGGAAACTACAGACCAATCAGTTTAACATCAATACCTGGGAAGATCCTAGAAAAGATAATCAAAAAAACAGATCTGGGAACAACTAGAAGCAAGCAAAGTTATAACTAGTAGCCAGCACGGGTTTGTTAAAAACAAATCATGCCGAGCCAATCTTATTTTATTCTTCAACAAAGTGACTAAACTAATAGACCAGTGAAATACTGTGGACGTAGTATACTTAGACTTCAGTAAGGCATTTGATAAAGTAGACCACAACCTATTCCTTGGTAAGCTAGAAAAAGGTGGAATAGTCAACATCACCACCAGATGGATCTGTAGCTGGCTGGCAAACCGTACTCAACGAGTAATCTTCAATGGCACTACATCCACATGGAGAGAAGTAACAGCAGGGTGCCACAAGATTCCATCCTAGGCCCAGTACTCTTCAATATCTTCATAAATGACTTAGATGAGGGAATTGAAGGGGAACTCATCAAATTTGCAGATGACATCAAACTGGCAGGAGTAGCCAACATCCTAGAAGACAAACTCAGGATCCAGAAAGATCTTGACAAACTCAAACAATGGGCCCTATCCAACAAAATGAGTTGCAATGTGGAGAAAAGAAAAGTTTTACATTTAGGCTGGAAAAATCAAAAGTACAAGTACAGATTGGTCAAGACCTGTCTTAAAAACAGTAACTGTGAGAGGGACCTTGGAGTCCTAGTGGACAATCACTTGACTGCGAGCCAGCAGTGTGCAGCAGCAGCCAAAAAAAGCTAATACAATCCTGGGTTGTATAAACAGAGAGATATAATCAAGAACACACAAGGTATTAGTACTGCTTTATAAAACCCTAGTAAGACCACACCTGGAATACTGCAGCCAATTTTGGTCACCATATCACAAAAAAGATGTTGAGAGTTTGGAAAAAATTCAGAGAAGAGCAACTAAGATGATCAAAGGCCTGGAGACTATGGCTGCGGGACTTGGGTCTGGCTAGTCTAAAGAAAAGAAGAAATAGGGGAGACATGATAGCAGTATTCCAGTATTTGAGGGGCTGCCACAAGGAAGACGGGGTCACGTTATTCACCAGAGCACCAGAGGGCAGGACAAGAAACAATGGTTGGAAACAGCCTGGAACTAAGGAAAGAAGCAACCTGGAATTAAGGAGAAACTTCCTGACAGTGAGGACAATTAACCAGTGGAACAGCTTGCCTCCAGAAATCGTGGGTGCTCCATCACTGGGGATTTTTAAGAAAAGGCTAGACAGTCTCTTGTCCAAGATGGTATAGGTTCTCCTGCTTGAGCAGGGGGCTGGACTAGAAGACCTCCAAGGTCCCTTCCAGCTCTATTCTATTCTTATTATTATTATTATTATTATTATTATTATTATTATTATTATTATTATTATTATTATTATTAGTTTTCCAATATTACAATAGTATCTTTAAAAAGCAACGTGGTGTCTGGGTTACAATAGTCCCATTTCAGACAAATACATATTATTACAAATCTCCAAATTGTTGTAATCAATACTTCCTCTCTCTTTTTTCCTTTAATACAGGCTATCTCTTATCTAAATTAACATACTCCTCATTGCTATCCATCAGTCATTTAATAGTTTTCTTATATTTATCAATACTTTAGTATATTTTATATTTTAACATTCCATCTTTAAAACACAAAACACCTTATATATTTTTCTAGCTTTAATTTTACTTTGATATTAAAATAAAACTTTTAAAATTTCTCATTTTCATATTGCTAAATAACCTCCTTTCCCTTTACACCATTTTCTCCAATACCTAGTAATGTAATACACTTCTTATTTATCTCATTTCCATATCAATATTAGTAGTACAATATTAGAATAGTAGTCATTAGAATAACAATTGCAAGGAGGAGAAAGAGGAGGAGGACAATATAATATTCTTGTTTCTCATTTATAGTTTCCACATATTAAAAATTAACCAAACTTTCTTCCATTTCAACATTTAATACATCCTCTCATGTCACTACATCCAAGTATATTAGTTACACTCTATCATTTTTAACATATATACATCTTAATCCATATCATTTAAGGAACTCAATATTTCAATGTTAGTATTCATACATCTGTGTTTTATTTTTATTTTTTTAATTAGTCAGTATTTTTATCTACTCATCAAAACAATCTCTCGTAATCCAAGTACAATCCTGTCTATTTTGGTATTATCTATTTCAGGCCTCTTAAGAATGTCCATATTTCTTCAATCTTATTCTTGCTTTCTTCCTTTGCCATGTCATTTTTCGCTTCTTTGCCTCAGGGTCATCAAAGCATTCTTGTGTTTTTTTATCATATTGAAGTGGCCCTCCCGTCTCCGCTTTTGAAGGATTGAGGAGTCTGTTAACAGCACCAAATCTTCTCATTATTTTCGCCTCTTGATATAATTGTCCTGGTCTGAAAAGACTTTTTTCCACCTGTTTTCCATTATAATCTTCAAAAGTCTGCATTTGTTGAATATTTAATTCTTCTGCCAATGTATTTGATTGTTCAATTTCTTCTGTTAAGTTCTGTCCCAATAAAATATTAGTTGTAGTCACAGTTTGAGTTTGTTTCTTCGAGATGCTTTCTAGTTCTTTTCCAAAAGCTCTTATTTCATTGTCAGCTGAAGAAAGGAACTGATAAGTTTGGTAAGATATTTCCCACATAGCATAGATTTGTTTTTGAAACTCTTCCATGATGTAATTTCACTTCTGGTGTTCAAGATTAATCTTATCTTGTTTTTCTTAAATATTTTCTTGATTTTTTTAAACAGAAAGTCAGATTGCAATTTCAGATTTAGCCAATGGGTGTCCCCCAAGTACTTTGAAAATTCTTTTCTTTTAGTCTGTTTCTTTTTTCAACATTTTTTAAAAAAAACACCCCTGGGCTTGCTCGCTGCTTATTTGAAGAGAGGGTTGAATTCCCCCTCCCTCTCCATAGGGGGGAAGGTACTTAGCAGCTCATTTAGGTGAAAAGAAGAAGATTAAGGTATAAGAGAGGAATCTTACTCCCGTCTCTTCCACACTGCTTTAATGTTGCCTGATGGTAAGTTTGACTTCGGCTGTCTGGAGCCTAGTAACTGGCCATATTACTAGGGCCAGTCTTTCGTCAGCCGGTACAAAGGGAATGCAGGGGGGGTTGCGGCTCCCCCGCATTTCTGCAAAAGCTCCTTCTATCTGGTCGCCCCTCCAAGGCGGCTCTTTGGCCCTTTTAGGACCCCCCCGGCGATGCGAAACTGGACGTGGAAGATGAGAGCCATCCTCCAGACATCTATGTCGGCTGACTTGGCAAACCGGAAGCCTCTATTCTATTCTATTCTATTCTATTCTATTCTATTCTATTCTATTCTATTCTATTCTATTCTATTCTATTCTATATGATTTATTTGGTTTTATTTTTATCCCACCTTTATGACTTTATAAGTAACTCAAAGCAACAAATATATACAATACATCTTCCCTATTTACCCCACAACAACAAGCCTATGAGGGTAGTTGGGCTGAGAGAGAGCGACTGGTCTAATGTCACCCAACCAATTTTCATGCCTAAGGTGGGCCTAAAGCCCACAGTCAGTGATTGGCCCAAAATCACCCAATCAGCTTTCAAGTCTAAGGTTGGATTAGATGCTGAGCTAAGTTGCAACAACAAAAATAAAAAATGGAGAGTTGTTAAAAGTCATTGACAGAAAAGCTTCATTACTAAAACATGGAGGAGATCCCATTTTTGGTTAAAATCTCCATTTTTCTTCTTAACAAGATGATCGTATCAGTTTTGGAACCTACTTGTGTGCTGAGTTCCAGGTGAAAGTTTCTTGTGTTCTGGAAGGCACACTCTGAGAATTTAGTGCTGTTCACCACTTCCTGAAATCAAGTCATTTGATGAAAGTGCTTTTAACATTTCAAGTTTATAAATGCACTTAAAAATGCAGCTTTCCTATGAAACTTTAATGCAGCCTTGCCTTTGACTTGAGGTGCTGAAATCAAACTGTAGCAGAGAGAAGGCCTAACTTTAAAGTTTGTTTTTTTTAAAAAAATAATGATCTGTATATTCTTATTATTTATTATTCATATTGGCATGTGTTGCACTTTCAAAGTATAAATTGGCAGATTCCTGCATCGCAAATTTTTAGAAGGTGAAATTCAAGAGATGAGACAATAAAGAAATGCAGAGGGAAAATTCTTCATTTCTTTATTTAAAATATTTATATAGCCATCCATTTTATAACCAAATCTGAAAGGCTCCCCCTCAAAAATTAAAACATAAAAACCATATTAAAACTAGTTAAAATGCATTTAAAACAAAAACCTGGTGATATCCAGTCACCTCATCTTATCCCAGTGCTTAAGAGATTTGGTGGCTCAGTGGGTTAATGATGCTGGAGATCATTTTTGCTCCAGCGGTTTGAGTCCTAGCACCATGTGGTGGAGTGAGCTCCCATCACTCGCCTCAGCTTCTGTCCACCTAACAGTTTGAAAGCATGTTCTATGTGAGTAGATAAATAGGTACCATCTTGGTGGGGAGACGAGCAGCACTTCAAGCAGACGGTTAGCAACCTGCTGGCGCTGGACCTTCCCAGTTGCAATGCCCTTTGCGAGGTGACTTCGATGGAGGGAGAGGGCCCTGGATGATGTTGCAGGAAAGCCACTCATCTTTCTTTCTGGTGCAGATCTAGCTCGCCCCTTTGGTGCACCTCAGAAAGGCGTGAACATGAACCAAACAGGGCTAGCAGTCTTGGCAGCCAAACTACTACTCTGCATGAGCATTGTCATCTCCTGGCTAATGTAACATCACCATGCACTAAATCAGGGGTTTTCAACTGATGGTACAGGTACCACCTGTGGTACATTGGCACCTGGCAGGTGGTACACGACCATCCTAGAAAAGTGGTAGCGGGGGAGGGGAATGAGCTGAACTGGTGGCAGCACCGCACAAGCCTGAGCGAGAGACGGCTGGAGCTGCAGGGCTGTCAGGACTCAGCGGAAGCGCCAGGATCAGCACTTCTTCGGGGCTGTCAGGGCTCAGCGGAAGCACCAGGATCAGTGCCAGGCTCCAGCTGGAGCTCGGCGCTGATCCTGGCACTTCTGCTGAGCCCAGAAGAAGCACTGATCAGCTGGAATGTTGCAGCATCTCCAGGGTCTTGTGATTTACATTCAGATGCTTGGCAACTGATTCATATTTATGATGGTCACAGTGTCCCAGGGTCATGTGAAGTGACCAAAATCTTCTGCAACCACCCACCGGGGGGGGGGGAAATAAAAACCAAACACCCCCCTACCCCACCCCTGCGGCCAATCCTCAACAGAAATGCTCACAACAATGAAAACCTCGGACAGGAGGAAGAGCACTGCTGGGTGGGGCAGGCAGGTGTCTTTCTCGGCTGCGGCTTGGGGGGCACTTTTTTCAGTGCCATTGTAACTTCACACAGTCACTAAGCGAACCGTTGTAAATTGAGGACTACCTGTACTTCATCACTTTTTTCCTTTTTTGGGGGGTCATCAAGTTTTTGACACCTTTGCTAGGTGACTGGTGGTACTCGGATGTTGCCATATCCTAAAAGTGGTACAATGGGTGAAAAAGTTGAAAAGCCCTGAACTAAATAAATAAACCAAATCCCAATGCTTGTGGGGAAAGCCAGGTTTTCCGTGCTTTACAGAACACTAGGAGGACAAAGGCCTGCTGAACTGCATGCCTACTTTATCTGACCTGATAGGATGGGTAGATGTCCTTAGGGAATGGTGGTCTCATAGATAATCTGGCCCTGGACTTTATAGGGCTTTAAAGGTGATTACCACCACCTGAACTGCACTTTGAAAGAAACTGGAAGCCCGTGCAGTTTGCACAACAGCGACGTCACATAGACAAACTGAGGGGCATCCTTCACTGTACACACTGCCACTTTCTGCACCAATTGAAGTTTCCAGGTTGTCTTCAAGGACAGCCCTATGTAGGGTGCATTTCAGTAATGCAAGTGGGAGATGGCCAAGGCATGAGTGAGCAAGGCTTCTTGGTCGAGGAAAGAGCTCAATTGATGGACAAGATAAATCTGTGCAAATTCCCCCCCCTTCTGGCCAAATTGTGCACCAGTTCAATCTGGGGAAGTGCCATCCCATCCACCCAAAAACTCACAGCCGCTCTGTCATGCCACAATTGAATCGAAGCTGGTTCCTCCCTGTCCAAGCCCTTACAGCTGCCAGGCACTGAATCAGCAGTGCCACAGGATCAGTTGTTCAGCTAGGGGTGGAGATATATAACTGGATATCACCAATATACTAATTATACTGGTGCTCATGCTGATGGATGACCTCTCCTAGCAGTTTCATACTGATATTAAAAAGGAATGGCCAAAGCCTTGACCCTTGGGACATCCTGCATTGCAGGGACCTAGGGTGTGACTTTTTTGTTCCTATCAACTCCAACTGGAATCAGCCACTAAGGAAGGAGAACCACTATAACCCTGTGCCTCCCATTCCAAATCCTTTAAGCTGATGAATGGAATGGAATGGAATGGAATGGAATGGAATAGAATAGAATAGAATAGAATAGAATAGAATAGAATAGAATAGAATAGAATAGAATAGAATAGAATAGAATAGAATAGAATAGAATAGAATGGAATGGAATGGAATGGAATGGAATGGAATGGAATGGAATGGAATGGAATGGAATGGAATGGAATGGAATGGAATGGAATGGAACGGAATGGAATGGAACGCAATGGAACAGAACAGAACAGAACAGAATAGAGCTGGAAGGGACCTTGGAGGTCTTCTAGTCCATCCCCCTGCTCAAGCAGGAGAACCTATACCATTTCGGACAAGTGACTATCTAGTCCCTTCTTAAAAACCTCCAGTGATGGAGCGCCCACAATTTCTGAAGGCAAAGCTCTTCCACTGGTTGATTGTCCTGACTGTTAGGAAGTTTCTCCTTAATTCCAGGTTGCTTCTCTCTCTGATCAGTTTCCAACCATTGTTTCTTATCCTGCCTTCTGATCCAGAAGGATACCATGGCTGATGGTATGGAAAGCTGCTGAGAGGTGCAGGAGGGCTAAAATGGTTGTACCACCTCCATCCCGAGAACCTCCAAAAGTCATCAACAAGTACATTGAATATTATGCATTCCTTTGCCTTGAGGGAGGAGGATGGCAAGGAAGTGGGTCTGATGGCTAGAAGACGAGGAGGGCAGGAGATGAACAGGAAATGGATAGGTGTGCAATATTCCCCTTTACTCGTGACACTCTGACAATAATTTAGAAGTGATTTGGACTTTGTGTGAGCACAGTAATTCTCTGCTATTCATTAAAAGCCCAACTTTTAACAGGGTAATGCTCAAGCCTGAAGAAAGATGCCCTTTTCAAAGAATTGCAATAAGCAGTCAACCAAACCCTCACACTCTATCACTTGGGGAATCAGAATTGATCTGACGTTTGAGGTCTTGCAGTGGGCTTAGATGGCAAGTGCTCTAGGCAGGAGCAGCACATTGGAGGATGCAACCTTGTAGGCCGGCCTCGGGCTATTCACTTGCTTTCAAGGGCAATGCAAGCATATTTTTCTATCACTTTATTGAAACCGTCAACAGGAACGTCAGTTGCTTATTGAATATCTTGTGCTCCATTTGGACTCCAACTCAGAAGAAAGCTCCTTCCAACCCTTTAGTTAATCTAATTCCAGACAAAATGTTGCTATGACCCAGGATGGTCTTTGAGGACCACAAGTGGACCATATAAGTCTTAAGTGCTGTTGCTATCATCAAGGCTACCATTTTCTGATACAAATAGACCAGGGGTTGGCAACCAGAAAAAGGAAAAGAGCCACTCAGAACCGGTTCCATCACACAAACAAAAAAGTGGGAGCCGCAAAAAGTGCACGCGCGTGCGTCCACTCACGCGCATGCGCAAAAAACATTTTGCGCATGCGCAAAATGGGAGGCACCTGCACGGCGACAGGTCTCCCCTTTGGAGAGGTGCACGCCGTCCCGTCCGGAGACCTGCTGCGTTTGTCAAACATGGATGAACGCGGCAGCTGTCCAAACGGGATGGCGGCGGTTTGGCGAGTGCGTGCGCACCTCTCCCAAGCCGCCGCCATCCGTTGGCAGTTCTCCGGACGGCGGCGGCTTGGGAGAGGTGCGCGCGCACTCACCAAACTGCTGCCATCCCGTTTGCAAAGCTGCCGTGTTCGTCAATGTTTGACGAACGCGGCAGGTCTCTGGACGGGAAGGCAGCAGCTTGGAGAGGTGCGCGCGCACTCTCCAAACCGCCGCCATCCCGTTTGCACAGCTGCCGTGTTCGTCAATGTTTGACGAACGCGGCAGGTCTCCGGACGGGATGGCGGCGGTTTGGCGAGTGCGCGCGCACCTCTCCCAAGCCGCCGCTGTCCGTCGGCAGGTCTCCGGACAGCGGCGGCTTGGGAGAGGTGCGTGCGCACTCTCCAAACCACCGCCATCCTGTTTGCACAGCTGCCGTGTTCATCAATGTTTGACGAACGCGGCAGGTCTCCGGACGTGACGGCGGCAGCTTGGAGAGATGCGCGCGCACCTCCGCCCTTCGGAAAGGTGTGCGCGCACCTCTCGGAACGGGTGGTGCCACTCTCCATTTGGAGAGGTGCGCGCGCACCACTGCCCGTTCGAAGAGGTGCGCGTGCACCAGGAGGCTGGGAGCCGCAGGAGACGGCTCAATGAGCCACATGCGGCTCCGGAGCCGCGGGTTGCCGACCCGTGAAATAGACGGACTCTTCCCAACTCGTTCGTATTCTCCATCTCTGGAAGTCTGTAAGAAGAGGCTAGGCAGCTACTTTGCATGGGTTGTTTCCTTGTGCACTGCAGAAGGTTGAACTAGATAATTCATATAGCTAGAGGCCTTTCCAGGTCTATAACTCTATGCTGGAATCACAAAAGAGTCAATGATGAATTGCAACTGTATTTATCTGGCGAAACTTGAGGTTTTCTGTAGAGGGGGGACAAGGCAAGCCCAGAGCACTGAAGGTTAAATAGTGGGGAAAATATCTGAGCTCAGTTTCTTAATAAGGGAGTAACAGTAAGCTATGGGACTGGTAGAATTAATGCTCCTTGTACGATACATAAAACTTTATTTACTGGGAACAAATGTCTTTTGCTTAAGAGACAGCTTTTGAAAGTGAGAACTGCGGACCTGTTAAAGGCAGGCACAAATGGAGGATAAAGCTTTTCTCCATGCCAGGATACCACTGCCTTCTCAAAAGTGTCAACAACTCTAAATATATTGGGATGGGCAACACGCACACGCGCACACAAACACAAAGACACCTCTAACGAAACTTTCTTCTCTATTTTCAGTATTCTGGTGAAGTTCCAGAAAACCGGATAGAAGTTGTTGTCGCTAATTTGACTGTGATGGACCGAGATCAACCCCATTCGCCCAACTGGAATGCTGTTTACCGAATAATCAGTGGAGATCCTTCCGGTCATTTTACCATTAGGACTGATCCTGTTACCAATGAAGGCTTGGTAACTGTTGTGAGGGTATGTATGTCTCTCGTTCTCTGGGGACTTTTTCCACAGACAGGTTCTACAGAGATTTGAATTTGGAGAAAAGCTGGTCCAGACTTTGTAGGGATCTGATTCATGATGGTGACGCATTCAATGTATACAACAACCACCATGTAGTAGATCAGGGGTCTTCAAACCTGGCCCTTTTATGACTTGTGGACTTCAACTGCCAGAATTCCTCAGCCAGGCACGCTGGCTGAGGAATTCTGGCAGTTGAAGTCCACAAGTCATAAAAGGACCAAGTTTGAAGACCCCTGTAGTAGATGGATGGATGCATGGATGGGTGCCTGGATGCATGGAATGGATAGAATAGGAGGGAGGGAGGGAGGGGAGGGGAAGGGATGGGTAGGATACAATGCAATAGGATGGGATGGGATGGGATGGGAAGGGTGGGTAGAGGGAGGGAGGGAGAGAGGGAGGGAGGGAGGAAGGAAGGAAGGAAGGAAGGAAGGGAGGGAGGGAGGGAGGGAGGGAGGAATGGAGGGATGGAGGGATGGAGGGATGGAGGGACGGAGGGATGGGATACAATGGGATGGAATAGGTGGATGGACAGACATGTGTGTCACTGGAACTGCACAGATATGGGTTCAAGATCGAATAGGAACGGGACATAACATTATAGCTTTCTTATTAAAAGTAAAATTGATTTTTAGAAACAGGGGAAAAAATCAAATCGATACTACATGCAGCTCAAAATTCCATCCAGCCGACTTATGAAGCTTTGCCCGTTCAATGCTATTTTAACATCACGTGAAACTGTTCAAGACTGTATTGTACTAAAATCCTGAATACCTTCCTCTCTTGGGTGCCGTGAGTCTGAATGTGGTGGTGTAGGGGTCATGCAACTCTGTTCAGACTTTGCCGGTCTTCCAATAGTACTATAAGCTGAGCCATTACTGAAGAAATCTGTACATCGCAAAAGGGAATCTTAAGGAAACGTGGCAGTTCTGTTGGGATAAAATGAGTGCTTTGATCCATATCAGCAAAATTGCCTTGTCAGAACTTTTTTGTCAAGTGGGAATTATCCTCTGGATAAGGCATTAGGTGAAATAAAATTAACTGCAACTGATGGTAGAGAAGTGCAAAGCTTTTGATGTGGACATTGAAATGTCCCCGGATCATATTTTCACACTGACAGCAGTTAGTATGTAATAATAAAAGAAGAAGAGCAACAAAGATGATTGGGGGACTGGAGGCTAAAACATATAGGAAATGGTTGCTGGAATTGGGTATGTGTAGTTTAACGAACACAAGGGTGAGGGGTGACATGATATGTTCCAATATCTCAGGGGCTGCCACAAAGAAGAGGGAGTCAAGCTATTCTCCAAAGCACCTGAAAGCAGGACAAGAAGCAATGGATGGAAACTAATCAAGGAGAGAAGCAACCTAGAACTAAGAAGAAACTTCCTGACAGTTAGAACAATTAACCAGTGGAACAACCTGCCTCCAGAAGTGGTGAATGCTCCAACACTGGAAGTTTTTAAGAAGAGACTGGACAGCCATTTGTCTGAAATGGTATAGGGTTTCCTGCCTGAGCAGGGGGTTGGACTAGATGACCTCCAAGGTCCCTTCCAACTTATTATTATTATTATTATAAGAACTGTGTTGGATCAGCCAAAGACTAGATTATTCCTGTACCTTATTCTTTACAGTGGTCCAGATTCTTCTGCAATGACCACAAACATATAGCCTTACTTACAGATAGTCCTTGACTTACAACTATTCGCTTAGTGACCATTTGACATTACAACAGCACTGGAAAAAAGTGACCTGACCATTTTTCACACTTATGACCATTGCAGCATCCCCATGGTCATGTGATCATAATTCAGACGCTTGGCAACTGACAGCTCTTTATGATGGTTGCAGTGTCTTGGAATCTGGTGATCACTTTTCGTGACCTTCTGACAAGCAAAGTCAATGGGGAAGCCAGATTCATTAACAACCATGTTACTAGCACAACAACTGCAGTGGTTCACTGAACAGCTGTGGCAAGAAAGAATGGGGCAAAACTCACTTAACAATTGTCTTGCTTAGCAACAAAAATGCTGGGCTCAATTGTGGTCTTCAGTCAAGGATTACCTGTAGTTGCCATGGACACGGAGGATTTTTTTTCTAAACCTTATTCCACAACACAACACTCCCTAAACTGGTGCCCCTCCACTGTGTTAGATTTTAACTTCCATCATTTCCAGCTGAATCACGCTCCCTGAAAATTACAGGAATTAAAATCCTGCTTATCTGGGAGGCACCAGATTGAGAAAGCCTTCAATACATGATAGAACCCTTTAGTTATGTATCTCATCCCATGTACATTTCTCTGTAAATATGTCCGGTGCTATTCCATGCTACAGTTCTAACAGAACAACAGAACAGAATAACTAAATAACAGAGTTGGAAGGGACCTTGGAGGTCTTCTAGTCCAACCCCCTGCTCAAGCAGGGGGAAACCCTATATCATTCCAGACACATGATGTTCCAATCTCTTCTTAAAAACCTCCAGTGATGGAGTACCCACAACTTTTGAAGGCAAGCAAGTGATTAATTGTTCTAACTGTCAGGAACTTCTGGAGGGGTTTAAGAAGAGAATGAACAGAAGAAGAAGAAGAAGAAGAAGAAGAAGAAGAAGAAGAAGAAGAAGAAGAAGAAGAAGAAGAAGAAGAAGAAGAAGAAGAAGAAGAAGAAGAAGAAGAAGAAGAAGAAGAAGAAGAAGAAGTTGGAAAGCACCTTGGAGGTCATCTACTCCAATCCCCTACTCAGGCAGGAAACCCTAGACCACTTCAGACAAATGGCTGCCCAGTCTCTTCTTAAAAACTTCCAGTGATGGAGCACCCACAACTTTTGAAGGCAAGTCATTCTACTGATTAATTGTTCTAACTATCAGGAAATTCTGGGGGGCAGTTAAGAAGAGAATGAACAGCCATATGCCAAATACTAATACTAATAATACTAATACTAATACTACTACTACTACTACTACTAATAATAATAATAATAATAATAATAATAATAATAATAATAATGAGGAGGAGGAGGAGGGGGAGGGGGAGGGGAGGGGGAGGGGGAGAAGGAGGAGAAGAAGAAGAAGAAGAAGAAGAAGAAGAAGAAGAAGAAGAAGAAGAAGAAGAAGAAGAAGAAGAAGAAGAAGAAGAAGAAGAAGAAGAAGAAGAAGAAGTTGGAAGGGACCTTGGACCATCTACTCCAACCCCCTGCTCAGGCAGGAAACCCGATACCATTTCAGACAAATGGCTGTCCAGTCTCTTCTTAAATACTTCCAGTGTTGGAGCATTCACAGCTTTTGGATGCAGTCTGGAATGGTATAGGATCTCATGCTTGAGCAGGGGGTTGGACTAGAAGACCTCCAAAGTCCATTCCATCTCTATTATTCTGTGCTCTAAAAGAGGGGGGAGACCTAAATTTCCCCATCCTATGTGTGAATGGGGCATTTTTTTAAAAAAAATATTTCAATCAGAAAACAAACCATCCATTGCAGCCTGGTCGTTCTGCAAGCAGCTTCCTCCAGCTTCATCTGGAAGCTTTTAAAAAGAGACCAAACAGCCACTTGTCTGAAATGGTATAGGGTCTCCTACTTGAGCAGGAGGAGTTGGACCAGAAGACCTCCAAAGTCCTTTCCAACTCTATTTTGAATCTTTTCTGCAGCTTCCATCCTAAGCTCTTCTGCCATTGAAACAAGCGTGCCGTGAGGCATCTCTGATGTGCAGTTCCAATTTTATTTTTCACTGCCACAGGAACCATTCCCTCTGGGGCAGAAGATGCTTATCTCCATCACATGCCAGGTATAAACCAGGCAAGGCGGGGGAAGGATCCTTTTGCAGGGTCTGAATAAATATTCCCCAAACATGGAACAGAGGGGCTCTGTGGCTGCCTAAAACATTGCAGGAATGTTGCGAGGAATAGAGAAATGAATTTGAAAGAGAGATGCCCTCCGTTACTGTTTGCCTTACTCCAGACAAAATAACTAGAGGATAGCTTATTTCTTTATAGCTAAAAATGCCCTGAGAACTAAAAAAAAAGCAAAGCAAAACCAAAACCAAAAGACAATTCAAACCCCACCTTATTTATCTGCATTATATGTACTGCTTAAGTAACTTTGGTGATCGTTTCCAAATTATTTATTTATTTATTTATTTATTTTATTTTATTACATTTATATACCGCCCTTTCCCGAAGGACTCAGGGCGGTTTACAGGGTGATTAAAAAACCAAAATACAAAAGTTAAAAACAAGTTTAAAAAATTATATTTGTCCCTGCATAAATAAAACCCCAGTTAAAATAAGATTAATCCTCAGCCTGGGCCAGAGAGCTCGAAAAGCCAGGTCTTCAGGCCCCGGCAGAATGAACGGAGGTCGGGGGCAGTCCTCAGCTCCCCCACTGAGAAGGCCCTATCCCTGGGTGTTACCCGCCGGCAATCTCTTACCGGTGGCACTAGAAGCCACTAGAAAAGGTTCTTCTAACCTTCTGGAGATATAATCCGATCATAAAGAAAAGTGAAAACGCTACAAGATTTGTAAGTTGATAATGGGTGATTAAGGTAAAGGCAAAGATAAAAGTTTCCCTTGTGCGGTCATGTCTGGCTCCAGGGTGCTGTGCCTATCTCCAGCATTGTCTGAAGACACTTCCGTGGTCATCTGCCCAGCATGACTATTGGCCGAGGTTCCTGGAACGCTGATACCTTTGCAGCAAAGTGTATCTACTCAGATTTGCATGCTTTCAAACGACTAGGTGGGCAAGAGATGAGGCATGTAAGGGGAGGTCACCCCATTGCTCATTAGCCGGGCCTCAGCATCTTTAACTGCTGAGCCATCCTGCCCCCTAATGGATGATTAAGGCCAATATTTAATCGCCCATATTAGAAGAATTAAAATAATACGCATTTATGAATAGAATAGAATAGAATAGAATAGAATAGAATAGAATAGAATAGAATAGAATAGAATAGAATAGAGTCTTTATATAGAATAGAATAGAATAGAATAGAATAGAATAGAATAGAATAGAATAGAATAGAATAGAATAGAATAGAATAGAATAGAATAGAATAGAATAGAATAGAATAGAATAGAATAGAGTCTTTATATAGAATAGAATAGAATAGAATAGAATAGAATAGAATAGAATAGAATAGAATAGAATAGAATAGAATAGAATAGAATAGAATAGAATAGAGTCTTTATATAGAATAGAATAGAATAGAATAGAATAGAATAGAATAGAATAGAATAGAATAGAATAGAATAGAATAGAATAGAATAGAATAGAATAGAATAGAGCTGAAACGGACCTTGGAGGTCATCTAGTCCAACCCCCTGCTCAGGCAGGAAACCCTATATCATTTCAGGCAAATGGCTGTCCAGTCTCTTCTTAAAAACTTCCAGTGTTGGAGCATTCACCACTTCTGGAGGGAGGTTGTTCCACTGGTTAATTGTTCTAACTGTCAGGAAGTTTCTCCTTAGTTCTAGCTTGCTTCTCTCCTTGGTTAGTTTCCATCAGTGCAGTTCATCAGTTCATTGAATCCAGATACAACCTAGCCACCATAAACACAGTTAACTTCATCTAACAAATGCCATCAAGTCCTTCAAGCTGAGCAACACATAACACTATATGACTAGTAACAATCTTTTTTTTCCCCTACAAGAAAATGCAAACAAGAAAAAAAAAACGTGTTAAGAAATATGAACCTCTTCATTCCTCTTGTGAAAAAGATTATTTGTAACTCCAAATGTAGGAAGAGCAGCTTGCTTTTCCCCCCATAAAGAGAAGTTTGTCGCCTTGTCCCAATGAAACTCCCTTCCTGGGTTTTGCAGGTCGTCCTTGACTTATTTATTTATTTATTTATTTATTTATTTTATTGGATTTGTATACCGCCCTATTCCCGTAGGACAGGGGTGTCAAACTCAATTTCATTGAGGGCCGCATCAGCATTGCGGTTGCCCTCAGGGGGCCGGGTGGGTATGGCCAGGGTGGGCGTGGCCTACTGGGTGGGCGTGGCTAGAGTGTGTATGGCCTACTGGGTGGGCGTGGCCAGCTCTACATCGTTCGCATCAAGGGTGCCTATGGGGGCCTGGGCAGGATTGGGACAGATCTGAGGGTCTCTGGAGAAGGAGGGTCTCTGGGCCAGGGCCAAGGCAGTGGGGGCCGTTCCCTCACTGTTTCCAGGGTGGCTTCACGGGCCACATGAAACCACTTCGCGGGCCGGATCCGGCCCCCGGGCCTTGTGTTTGACATGTCTGCCGTAGGACTCAGGGCGGTTTACAGGGCAGTTAAAACCATGAATACAAAAAAATTAAAAACAAATAAAACAATTATTAAATTCAAGCCCCAAGAGTAAATCTAAAACCCAGTTAAATTAACAACCCCACAGTCTGGACCAAATAGATCGAAGAGCCAAGTTTTCAGGTCCCGGCGAAATGAGCGAAGGTCGGGGGCAGTCCTAAGTTCTGTGGGTGTGACCACAATTGAGTCCCACATTTCTGATGCTAAACAAGACACAGTTGTTAAGTGAATTTTGCTCCATTTTATCACCCTCCTTGCCATGGTTGTTAAGTAAATCACTGCAGCGTTTAATTAGTCACGTGGTTGTTAAGTGTATCTGGCTTCCCCATTAACTTTGCTTTACAAAAAGTCACAAAAAGTGATCCTGTGACCCTGGGACACTGCAAGTGTCATAAATATGAGCCAGTTCCCCAGCGTCCGAATTTTGATCATGTGACCATGGGGATGCTGCAGTGGTTATAAGTGTGAAAAACGGTCATAAGTCACTTTTTTCAGTGCCCTTGTAGTGTCACTAAATGGACCCTTGTAAGTTGAGGATTATCTGCACATTTGAAATGTGAGAAGGCTTTATCTTCCAATACCTCAGAAAATAATATCCTTTCTGAGGGTACTAAAAATTGCGTTCAATGTTTAGTCCCGGTGGTTTATTCCATATTAAGTTATAAAACTTCTGTTTTTGATTCATTGTCCTGAATCTGATTGTTTCAGCAAATTCCGTTTGGATAGCTCTTTGCAAGGCTGTATATCCTTCTTTTAAGCACACTCCTAACATTCTACTTGCAGTAAGCTATTCTCTCTTAAAAGCCTTCCAGCAATGTTTCATTTGCTACCCTTAGTGCCAGAATTAACGAAGCTATTCCTGGCTTCTTGAGATCTGATCTAATAAGTATCAGAGAGTGCTAACTTAATTGTCACTGATTTGTCCAAATGTGGCACTAGCAAGTTTATATCAAGCCATAGATTCCTATGAGGAAGGCTTGGAAGCTAGGGAGAGAGTGGATGGATGGATGGATGGATGGATGGATGGTTGGATGGATGGATAGATGGAGGGATGGATGGTTGGATGGAGAGAGGGAGGGATGAAGAGAGGGAGGGAGGGATGGAGAGGTGGAGGGATGGAGAGGTGGAGGGATGGATGGTTAGAGGGAGGGAGGGAGGAAGCAATGGAAGGAGGGAAGAATGAAGGGATGGTTGGTTGGATGGATGGATTTTACTTGTCTGATTTCTAAAAATATAAGGATATTTATTGCAAGACAGGCAACCCCTTTCAAATTATCGTTACAAATTTCACAATTTTATAACTACAATTTGTAATTTCAGTTGGGCTTCAGACTGGGGCATAATGCAAAAATAGCATTGACTGTGCTTGTTGATGACTTTTGCCAGAGACAGAACGGATGGTACATCCAGCCATCCTGATCTCCTTGATCTCCCAGCATGCTGTCAATCATGATATCCTTTGGGGCCAATTGTGGAGAATTGGAACAGAGAGCATGATGGTTTTCCTTTTTCGGTGGTCAGTTCCAGTAGGTGTTGACAGCAGGGAAGAGGTCAAGCCTTCAGGCCTTCTTTCATATGTAACATCGACATGAAACTATCTCTGTGAGGTCATCCATTGGCTTGGCATCAGAGATCTTCAATATGCCTACAACATCAAGTTGTACTTCATGACCAGGCTGCCCACACGATATTGTTAATATCTTGTTTCAATTTCCAAAGGCCATGAAGGTCTGGATGGATGGAATAGACTCAGATTCAATCCTAAGAAGATTAAGTCCCAATGGGTATACAGGATCTGCAACTCTGGACACTTTCCATCTTCAGACTTGGATGGAGTCACAAGTGGCAACTATGACCAATTCATCTTGTGCATCAGTTGCACCCATTCCTGGACCAAGTGGCTCTTCCAATGATTACTTGTGTCTTAGTCTACTTCCAAATGGAGTAGAAGCTACCCTGAACACAACTCAGTGGTATATTTAAATGATCTACAGCCCTTTCAATGCAGGATTTTTTTTGAAACTATGTCTTACCATTCATCTTTTGTGTTTTCATGAGTTTATACAGACAGTCAATAGATAAGTACAAAGGCTTTTTACTGCATCAGCAGTAAAAGTATGATAACTGGAGTTTTCATTTTGATTTTTGGACAAAATAATATCTTCATTGCGCTGGAAGAGAAATCATTAGCATTGGCTACCCATAATTTTTCAAGACTATTCAAACTAGTTGTCCTTCAGATAAGGTGGAATAGAACTCTTGAGTTCTTAAATTTGCAATCCCAATCCAGTTGCAGAGTGGTACGTTTGGGAAGATTCCTCTAAAATGCCACTGGACTCTTGTTTTTTCTGCTTTCAGATAGCTAGTCAAGGAACAGAACTTCCTTAGTGTTGAAAGAAAAATCTTCATCAGGGTCCAGTCCAAGCTGAGAATAAACAAAATGGAGGCTGCTTTAGAAAGAAGGTTGCAGTTTATTGAAGAGGAGAGCCAGACAGAAAGATGGCTTTGGGGAAAAACTGACTACATGTAGTAGGGAGTAGGTTTTTATACCTCCTTGGGCTTTTGTTTGGAGTTGTTCCTGTGGCATGAACTTTGACCTGAGTCTGAGTGAGCCCTTCTGGTATTCTGATGGTGGTGGGTTAATCCTATTATGTCCCAAAGGTTGTATCCTGCTTCTCTGGGGCTATAGCTGATGAGTGTTTGATTTTTTTGGTGCGAAAGATTGTTGATTCTAGGGATCTTTATCTTTCTAATCTCAGCTTCCTGACTCCAATCTTTCTGACAAGATTATCACATCTGTATTTCTGCAGACCTGGTTTCTGTTTGGGGCAGAGAGATTTGGGCGGGGGGTGGGTTCTGCCTTTAAGATCCTTTGGGGAAATATCCTGCCTTTTAATATTCCCAAAAATATTTCTTTCTCTTTGGGGAGCTGATTTCCCACATTAGCACGGAGTATCACATGGACCATCTATTCAACTATTCTGCTTCTTCCTTATAAACCAATCCAGCATTCTGGTCAATACCTAAACAAACATAAGGCCATAGAATACTGAGCGATCATGGCATTTTCAGTTGACATTTCTTTCCCATGCCTCTGTTTCATTTCAGGAAGTTGATTATGAGATGAACCGAGCTTTTATGTTGACGGTGATGGTGTCCAACCAAGCTCCTCTTGCCAGTGGGATCCAAATGTCCTTCCAGTCTACAGCCGGAGTCACCATTTCAGTCACTGATGTCAATGAGCCCCCTTACTTCCCAACAAACCACAAACTCATCAGGCTGGAAGAGGGTGTGCCTACTGGGACAGCACTCATGACTTTTTCAGCAGTGGATCCTGACCGTTTCATGCAACAGGCTATCAGGTATGATGGTGGAAGGTAGAGCTCACTATTTTGGAGATCGTCAACATTTGAATCCCTGTGAACCACATGTAACCAAGGAAGGATGTAAAATAGATGGAACCCTGTTACACACATGCATGGGGCTTGGGTTGGGTTCAGTTGGTTTTTAGATAAGAGACTTATAGAACACAGGTCACCAACCTTTTCATGCTGGCAGCCCAGAGGGAAAGGGATCAGCTGTGAAATTTGCATGCGCACAAACCCATCTGCGCAAACGGGGCCATGCGCAAACAGGGCCATGCGCGAATGGAGCCAAGCACACCCACATGGAGCTAGCTGCCCCATTTGAGCAGGCACTAACCGCCACTGCTGCTAGCCACACATGCATGTGTGAACAGGCCACCCAACCCGCACGGTTCTAGCAGCCCTGTTTGTGCATGCACGCAGGAGCTAGTCACTGCTGCGGCTAGCCCCACGCGCATGCACAAACGGGTCTGCAGGCTTTAGTGCAAGTGGGGGTGAGTGCATGCACATGTGTGCGTGCACTGGCCAGCCTGTCTCATGGCCCAGTGGCCAGTAGGCCACGGCCCAGCAGTGGGCTGCAGACCATAGTTTGGGGACCCCTGTTATAGAAGACAATATTTGTAGCTCAGGATTGAACTGTGGGGTCCTTGGTGCTCTCTGGGCTTGGTGGTTTTCTTGAAGACCTTTCATTAGCAAACTAGGCAATATCATCAGTTCTAGTGATGTTACCTAGTTTGGTAATGAAATATCTGCAAGAAAACGATCAAGCTCAGAGAATACCAAGGACCCGGCAGATAAGAGACTTGTTTGGAGCTTACATTACACTTTTATCTGTTTACTGCCTCAATACAGCACAGAACTGTGCTGCTGTTTTATTTAGCAACTGTATTTGGAAAGGGATCTCGGCATTAAATAATTTCTGAAATCCATTCCACCTTGTTTCTCATTGGCAAATCTGTATCCTTGGAAATATCTGGCAATGCAAAATTATCCCACAGGAAGGATCAACAGCTCAATGGTTAGCCTCCAGTTTGTATGACCAGGGTTTGAGGTTCAGTCCCTGACATTGCCAGGCAAATTTGGGGAAATTCTGCTCAAAGCCTAGTTTGTCGGGCAGTGCTGTCGCTTCGTTCTGGAATAGACGGAGCAATGGTCTGGACTCAGATAAAATAGTAGGGCTGTTTTTAATGTGCATCACACAGGAAAAACTGGTGGAGCTTTCATTGAACCATCATGGCTGAGATTATGACTGTTTTGAACTCTGGTATCAGTTCAAATTCAAAAGGTATTATCGTGGGATAAGATGCAGCTGCTTTAAAGGGTCACATACAAGTTCTACACTTTTTCTTCTATTACTTGGTCCAGCGCCTAATAAAATTAATGTCAAAGTGGCTGCTTAATTATGCTCTGCATTTTGCATGATTCCTATGGTCCCAAGGAAAAAACATACATGATTCACCCATTACATTTTTGGATGTACATGTGTTAAAAAAAGAGTTAGATGCACACCTCATAAATGTGCTATCCCTGAATTCTGCTTAGTTACAGCAACAGTTAAAGAGAGTGGCTATAAGCATGGTCACAGACCTTCCATATTTTGAACATTCAGTACATTTAAATCCCAGCTGATTGTGTGGACCTGTACATTGAAGAGTAGCCTAGGAAAAAAGGAAATTTAAGTAATCCTCCTTTGTCTCTTGGTCCCACTGGCTATCTGTCTGTTCCTTTATTGCAAACGCGAGACAAATTTGGCACAGTAGGAAGGTGCCCTGTAGAACTAGCACTGGGGCCAATTAAACTTACATCACTTGTGCCATTTTATAATCGTTCAAGGGATGAGATATTTTAAGGGGGATAAAGCTGCCTGATGCAAAAATGGCAATGGTTACTCATTGCCTCTGCTTGTTGGCATGCATTGGCAGTGGAAATTTTAAGGATGGAGGGGAATGTCTTAGCTAACACGGCCATTTTTCTTCATAGTTCTGTTTTGCAATGGCTGCTCCTTCAACAGGGAGCTCATTTCTCTCCTAAACCTGGACCAGCTTAGAGGTGACCCAAAGGAACGCAGTGAACCTGCCATCAGCTAAATCAGTTTAGCACTGATTGATCATACAAGGTGTGCCTTGCTTTTTTTTCATTTTTAAAATAAAGCCAAAGCAAGGTACAGTCATTTAACAAGATGAAGACAACCCAAAATTACAATGTTACAAAAAGTTTAACTTTATAACAATCTTAATTTATAAAAAAAACAAAACTTTAAACATCAGGCAAATATGCTAATCCAATCCAGAAAGGGCAGTTATCAATTTCACTAACCTCCTGGATGAGCAGATATATCTAATTATAGGTTATACTAATTATACTGCACTGATACCTAGTTCTTTGCATGCCTGACTATCTATCTATCTATCTATCTATCTATCTATCTATCTATCTATCTATCTATCTATCTATCTATCTATCTATCTATATCTGTCTATCTGTCTGCCTGCCTATATTATCTATCTATCTATCTACATACCTACCTACCTATCTATTTACTGTAAGCCACTTGGAATGTTTGCATAAACAGAAAGATGTTGCATAATTTTAACAATAGACAAATAAACATGAGTTTGGGAGCTTCCAGTTTGTTTGGATCGGGTGGAAAGGCATGGACTGTTTTCTTGATCCATTTTGTAATCTCAGCTGTTTTTTTACAGAAAGAAAATAACAATCACATCTTCCTTTCATCTTTAGCAGTTATGGGCAGTTTTGATGAAGAAAACAATGCGCAGATAGAGCATTCTTACACATCAACATATATACAGTACACATGACATGAAGGATGGATGGATGGATGGATGGATGGATGGATGGATGGATGGACAGATGGATGGATGGATGGATGGACGGATGGACAGACAGATGATGGATGGATGGATGGAGGATAGCTGGACAGTTAGTTGGCTGGCTGGATATCTAACTAGACATTTGGCTAGCCCAGGGGTAGGCAACCTCGGCTCTTTTATGACTCATGGACTTCAACTCCCAGAATTCCTGAGTCAGCTGCTGATAAGATATGGTTGGTTGAAAGATTCAACACTCTAAAATGTGGCTCAGTGCAAGGTTATTTTCAATCCACATTAGGGACTTCTCACTGGAAGGGACTCCTAGTTGTTTTTCTTTGCTTCTGCAGATATTCCAAGCTGTCGGATCCTGCAAACTGGCTGAATATTAATGCCACAAACGGTCAGATCATCACTGCAGCTGTCCTTGATCGTGAATCAGCCTACGTTAAGAACAATGTCTACGAAGCCACATTCCTGGCAGCTGACAATGGTAGGCTTGAAAACTCCACTCTTCATGCTTCAATAATAATCAGACACATTCACAGAAATAATGCCCCGACACAGTTCTCAGAATAATTTAGATGTTCCCATGTTTTCCGAGTTCTTTTGCGGCGGGGGGGGGGGGGAGATCTTCATGAAGTTGAGTTAGGAGACTGCCAAAAGAAATAAAATGTGTGAAATGCTCACAGGTTACAGTGGAAAGGAAAAATGGGAGAACAGAAAGGGAATGGAAGAAATTAGAAGGTTTTTCTATATTTATCCATTAAATTCTATTTGTTAAGGATATCCCAAAGGTGCTTTTTCAAAAGGCAACTGGACTTCATTTTTCCTTGAAAATGTTTTGCTTCTCATCCAAGAAAGCTTTTCCAGTTCTGTCTCTACTTCAGCCAACTGAAGAAGCTTCTTGGTTGAGAAGCAAAATGTCTTCAAAGTAAGATTGAAATTTGCTATATCCTGATTTAATCAATCAATCAGAAGAGAGCTGGAAGGGACCTTGGAGGTCTTCTAGTCCAAACCCTCTGCTCAAGCAGGAGACCCTATACCATTTCAGACAACTGGCTGTCCAGTCTCTTCTTAAAAACTTCCAGCGATGAAGCACCTACAACTTCTGACAACAGGCTGTTCCAGTGTTTAATTGTTCTCACTGTTAGGAAGAGTTCAAAGAAAAACAAAATCCAGTTGCCTTTTGAAAAAGCACCTTGCGGACAACCATGACCTGAATGACTGAGAATCTCCATAGACATTTGCAAAGCATCCAATCTGAGTCGGTCACCAGGCCCAAAGGCTTATTTGTTCCAAGCTTTAGGGTTCAGGATGGACCCCATCCTCAGGGTACCTCCATCTCTCTCTCTCTCTCTCTCTCTCTCTCTCTCTCTCTCTCTCTCTCTCTCTCTCTCTCTCTCTCTCTCTCTCTCTCTCTCTCTCTCCCTCCCTCTCTCTCTCTCTCTCTCTCTCTCTCTCTCTCTCTCTCTCTCTCTCTCTCTTTCTCTCTCTCTTGTTCCATGCGTGTTGTATTTATCTGGTTCCTGCTGTGTGTAGCTTTTAGCTGTTAATTAGGGTGTTGTTGGCTGGCTATTAAATTGTTAATTGTTGTTTCCTTATTTATTGGTTAAATTTATTTGCTGCCTATATCTCACCATGGGTCTATACTGTAGGCAGCTTGGGATGAGTGGAGAAGCAGATAGAAAAACCAGGAGAGAGGATGGACTTCTTATATGTTTCCTGATCTTATACAAGTAGTCCTCGATTTACAACAGGTCATTTAGTGACCGTTCAAATTACAACAGCGATGAAAAAAGTGAATTATGACCATTTTTTTTACACTTATGACCTTTGAAGCATCCCCATGATCGTGTGGTCAAAATTCAAATGCTTGGCTTCTGGTTCACACTTATGACCGTTGCTATGTCTCAAGGGCACGTGATCCCCTGTTGCCGCCTTCTGACAAGCAAAGTCAAGGGAGAAGCCAGACTCACTTAACAACCGGGCTACTAACTTATCGACTGCAGTGATTCACTTAACAACTGCAGCAAAGAAAGGTCGTAAAATGGGGCAAAACTCGCTTAACCAAAGGTCTCACTGAAGAACAGAAATTTGGGGCTCAATTGTGGTCGTAAGTCGAGGGCTACCTGTATTACCCACTGAGAGACGTGGCTGAGGACAGAAAGGGGAGAGACTCCAAGTAGAAATCAAAAAACAATCTAAGGTTTAAAGAGAAAGAATTACACGAAAGCTGTCGCCATATAGATTAGAAACATCAAGGTGAGGTGCTATACCATTCGAGTGACCTAAAAGCAACCTTGTCACAATCTACACAATTCACTCAATTTTGTTGCAGGGCCAAGAATCACCGGTGGCATCTTTACTGACAAGCAGATCAGATATTGAAGCTGCCCTACTGTGTCCTTTAAATCATTGAATGCACTGGAGAACACGGTTGTGTTCCTCACCCCACTCTGCAGGCTACAGGGGGATAAGTCTGACAGGCATCAGAATAAAGAGAGTCCATCTGCTTTCAAAACCTGGTTTCTTCAAATACCTGCTGTATTTTCTTCCCAGGATACATTCCACCTAAGTAGTTATCTGTCTATCTATCTCTAATATTTATTTCCCGCTGGGCCTCTATGGAGTTCTGGTTACTAACAAAATCAATAATAAAACAAAGCCTAGAAACAGAGCACAGAACAATGGAGAAATGTTTAGGAAGCCCTAAAATTAAGTACCGTATTTTAAAAGCAGTTAGATATTAAAATATAAAGAAAAGAAGAGAGTAAATCCAATACAGGTAGCCCTCCTCCAGATTTAGGAAAAGCAACTAAAGGATGGTTGAGTTAGTCGGAAAGAATCAGGACCATACGTTAAGTTGCAGTTCAGAAAGATGTATTATTGAAGCCTATGCACAAAAATCTAGTCAACTCAAGTTCAAATTTGCCAGATAAGGGTCAGTGAATTGGGAGGGGGTGGGATGGACCTGGATCATTTTTTAATAAATATTTTATTAATTTTCTAGTTTTACAATCAAATACCTAATAGACAACGAGTTGTCTGGGTCCATTAGTAATTCAGTGGTGTATATTAACTTCTTCAACCTAGATCCAATATTACACCATCAAACGTGTCCGCTCTTCTTCCGGTAGTACCTGATTTCCCACACTAGGCAAATACAATTCTTATTGTTATTAATAAATATACAATTGAATATCAACATCTTTATTACATTTTTCTCATGATATCAATAATGTCAGTTTTAGATAACTTTTCTAACCAAAACATATCATAATTGCACTTGCACTTAATATCCATATGTTCAATCAGTATCCTGTTTTCACTTTTTTTTATTTTAATTTCCCATCAGTGTTCAAAATGTCTCTGTTGTTTATAATTTCAACATAAATTATATTAAAAGGTAAAGGTAAAGGTTCCCCCACACATGCGTGCTAGTCATTTCCGACTCTAGGGGCCGGTGCTCATCTCCGTTTCAAAGCCAAAGAGCCAGCGCTTGTCCGAGGACGTCTCCGTGGTCATGTGGACAGCATGACTAGACCCCAAAGGCACATGGAACGCTGTTACCTTCCCACCGGAGTGGTCCCTATTTTTCTACTTGCATTTTTTACATGCTTTCGAACTGCTAGGTTGGCAGAAACTGGGACGAGTAACAGGCGCTCACTCTGTTATGCGGCACTCAGGATTCGACCCGCCAAACTGCCGACCTTCTGATCGACAAGCTCAGCGTCCTAACCCACTGAGCTACCGCATCTCTAAATTATATTAGGGTAACCAAAAGCTTCCCTTATTCAAACTTCTTAGCGTTTTCCTGTTTCCCTTCTTATATCAAAATCTATTATTCTAGTTACAAATCTTATCTTTCTAGTTATGATAATACTTCTATTTCTAGCAATTATCTATTCTACACCATATTCAAACATCTAGTTAATAATATAATATCCCATCTAATGGATCAACACCTCTATTTTCTTCAGTCTTATTCTAGCTTTCTTCCTTTGCCAACTAACTTTCCAAGCCAATGTATTTGAGTCATCGGGTAATTTTTTCTCTGGTTTTGTGTATATTATTTGGAATAAGAAAGATCATTTGGTTAAAGTATTTTTTGGAAGAATGAACCCATTGTTATTCATTAAACAGCATCCCTCCTTCCCCAATTCCCCACAGTTCTCCTAACAGCCCTATCTTCCATTTAATCAGTTCTTCTTCCTTTTCCTCAAATATGTCCTGAATTCTTGATTGATAAGATGTCTTTTCCATTTCCGATATTATCGCTCCGTCTTCTAGTTCTTCAGTTGTCTGAATCTGTCGGTTGGTTCCTTCCTTCAGGTCCTCAGTCTTTGGATCTGCTTCCTCTAGTTTTCCTTCTATTTTCTGGGTGGCTAGTTCCTTCTTTGTAGTCATGTTCTGGGTTTGTAAATTTAAATTAGAAAATTGTTCTTTTATCTCCTTTGTGTTATTTCTAGTCTCATCATGAGCTAAAGCAATAATCTCTTGTATTGATTTTAACATGGATAGAATTTCTTTCTGATCTTCGTCCATATTTTCTTGGTAGTATGCCAAACTGAAGACTTTGGGGACAGGTGTTAGAGATGGTTTTTTACCATTTAAAGTTGAGTATGGGGCATCCATTTCATTTTTTGTAGGTGGTCTTTATAATAAAAATTGTTCGTCAATCAAGGATTTGTAATCCAAAATATTCCATCATCTCAAGCAGTGAAGTGTATTTCTCCTGCAGGGAAATAGTTCCACAACGCAGCTCTGAAAGTCAGATAATATTTATATTCGTAGTTCAGGCAAGCCCGTTTCAAAGTAGTTCATCATCTCTACCACATCAATAAGCAACCATGAACTCCTTGAAGATTCAACCTCCAAGAGAGAGGAAGCCTTGATTTTATTATGAGCAACTTACCTGCCAGTAGCGTACCCTTGTATTTAGGCTGAATTGCCATTCAGAAGAAAACTATTTCCATCAAGAGGTCTTGTTGCTGATTGGGAAATACCACCCATGCATACAGAGAGGACAATTTAAAGGAATCCTAAAACTATTACAAATACCTTTCTCCCAACAGCATCAGATTCTTGAATCCAGGCTTGGACCGTGTCCCTGTTAGCACCAAAAGCTTGCAATATTTTTCAGAAAGGTAAAGGTAAAGGTTCCCCCGCACATGCGTGCTAGTCGTTTCCAACTCTAGGGCCGGTGCTCATCTCCGTTTCAAAGCCGAAGAGCCAGCGCTTGTCTGAGGACATCTCCGTGGTCATGTGGCCGGCATGACTAGATGCCAAAGGCGCACAGAACGCTGTTACCTTCCCACCGTAGTGGTCCCTATTTTTCTACTTGCATTTTTACATGCTTTCGAACTGCTAGGTTGGCAGAAGCTGGGACGAGTAACAGGTGCTCACTCTGTTATGCAGCACTCGGGATTCGACCCGCCAAACTGTCGACCTTCTGATCGACAAGCTCAACGTCCATACCCACTGAGCCACCGCGTCCCTACATTTTTCATAAGCTTAGCTCTTATCTGACCCTATTATTTTCTTTTCCTTCTTTACTGAAAATTAGTCCAGAAGGATCAAAAATATGTTTAGGAATCTTTTTTGTCCGATGCACGTGGAACCCAACCTGGATCTTTATTATTTTAAGGGAAGAACTTCAATTGTTTGCAACATTCACTGACCTCTTTCTCCCTGTCCATTTCCCTCAATCTGTTTCTAGACATTGCCCCCCCATGTTAAGAAGATACGTTTTGAGTGTAAAAGATGGAAAAAAACTCCCTCCTACACCCATTTAGTTGATAAGAAAGCATTCTGGTATTGGTAGACACTGAATTTCTATATCTGTGTTAATTATGTAGGACAGGGGTGTCAAACTCAATTTCATTGAGGGCTGCATCAGCATTGTGGTTACCCTTGAGGGGCCAGGTGGGCATGGCCAGGGTGGGTGTGGCCTACTGGTTGGGTGTGGCTGGAGTGGGTGTGGCCTACTGTGTGGGCATGGCCGGCTCTACATCGTTCGCGTCAAGGGTGCCTATGGGGGCTGGGCAGGAGTGGGACAGATCTGAGGGTCTCTGGCAGAAGGAGATGGGACTGGGGCAAGTGCCAAGGCATGGTCCACTGGAGGAGCCTCACTGATCCTCTCAGGCCATGTGTATGTGGAGGGGGGGCTAGATGGTGGTGCGGAAGTCAAATGCCCAGCCTAGCCCTCAAGCACCCACAACACTAAGCCCACCCCCACTTCCCCAAGAGGGTGCCCAGCTGCTGTGCTTGCTCTCCTTAGCCAGGTTGCTCATGATGGGTATGAGGGCAACGTCAAGAGGGAGGCCCACTTCCTCTCCATGTGAGGAGACCTGGCTTTGTATCCAAAGCTTCCTTAGCAATAGGATGGGAGACCACCCAGGTTAGGCCAGGAGGAGGGGGCAAGGGGATGGTGAAAGGGCAGCAGGGAAGGACTAAGGCAGGACTTCCCTCAGACCCTCCCTCTCCTTCTTTCCTTCCTTCCTTCCTTCCTTCCTTCCTTTTCTTTCCTTCCTTCCTTCCTTCCTTCCTTCCTTCCTTCCTTCCTTCCTTCCTTCCTTCCTTCCTTCCTTCCTTCAACAGTGATGGGAAACCTGACCTGGACTGACAGGGATTTTAATTATGTTTTTAATTTTTAACTCTAATTTATTTATTTTAATTTTTATTTATTTATTTATTTATTTATTTATTTATTTATTTATTTATTTATTTAAATTTCTATACCGCCCTATTCCCGAAGAACTCAGGGCGGTTTACAGGGCAGAATAAAATACAATATAAAAATAATATAGAATTAAAATACATTAAATTAATTAAGCCCAATTAAAACATTTAAAAAGCTAAAACCCCTTCAGTCCAGGCCTGATAGATTGAAAAACCAGGTTTTCAGGTCCCGGCAAAACGAACGCAGATCGGGGGCGGTCCTACGTTCCACGGGTAAATCATTCCAGAGGGCAGGCGCGCCCACAGAGAACGCTCTTCCCCTAGGAATTTATTCTACAGGGGCCTTTAATTTTAATTTTTATTTTAACTTCTGTATTTATTGTACATTATTGTTGTTAGCCACCCTGAGTCCTTCGGGAGATAGGGTGACATATAAGTCCCAATAATAAATAAATAAAATATTTGAGATGAGGGAGGCAAGAAATGCAGCTGGGGAAGTGTCATCCTTCATGAGGAATGAAGAAATGCACCATCGCCTGGAAGTGGCCAGCACATGGCCCACTCCTCACAGCGCCGAGAGGCTGAGCCGGTGGCACAAAGCTGAAGAGAAGCATAACGCTGCCCAGCCCCTAGCCTGCCCGAAGTAGGCAGGGCCATGTGCTGGCCACTTCCAGGCGATGGTGCATTTCTTCATTCCTCACAAAGGGTGATACCTCCCCAGCATGCACCCAGGGGGCAGGGCCGATGCGACAGGGGCCGGTCCCTCACTGTTTCCAGATGGCCTTGTGGAGCTAAGACTGAATGTATTTCAGCATAGATGACCACCACAAAATTGTACATTGGATCCTGGCCAGCCTGGGCCAGAGCCAAGGCAGCGGGGGCCGTTCCCTCACTGTTTCCAGGATGGCTTCACAGGCCACATGAAACCACTTCGCGGGCCGGATCTGGCCCCTGGGCCTTGTGTTTGACATGTCTGATGTAAGAGAACTTAATAGACATAATATTTCCAGTACAAGTGTCCCAAGGTACTTTTTCAAGAGGCAACTGGACTTTCTTTGTTTTTCCTTGAAAACATTTCGCTTCTCATCCAAGAAACTTCAGTTCTTCAGTTCTGACTGAATGGTGGAGAATGGAAGGATTTATGGAGGATTTTCATTCTCCAATCAGAACTGAAGAAGCTCCTTGGATGAGAAGTGAAATGTTTTCAAGGAAAAACAAAGAAATTCCAGCGGCCTCTTGAAAAAAGCACCTTTGGGACAAGAGTAACCTGGATGACTGAGAATCTCCATAGACATTCCGCTCAATGTTCCCTTTTCCCAACCTGGTTATTGGTAAGGTAGGCTAAGCCTACATCTAAAGGACTCATATTGGAATTTTTCAGGTCTTTTCTGCCTTTCTGAAAGACTAGCATTCACCCAAACCTCCCCATTTCCGATGACTTCAGGCAAGTGCAGCTAAAGCCATGGGCTTTTTCTGCTTTGCAGCAAATCCAGAGACTGATCAAAGAAGGAAGGCTGGAGAAAGAAAGCATCAACAGCCAGCAAGCTGGAATAAACTATGAGATTTGAGGTTAGGAGGCCTAACATAACAACTGCAAGAAATGGACAGACCAAGGTTCATCTGGGATTCAGAGAAACAGGAGATATAAGTCAGAAAGCTTTTTAAAAAGACGTAAGAAAGAAACCCATTGAAATTCGGGAATCTTTTTTTTTAAAGAAAGTTTAAAGAAAGAGTGAAAAAGAATTCACAACATGAGTTCTAAAATCGAGCTGTTTTAAGAAACAGTGAAAATATCCAAGCCAAAACACCCTGCAGTTCACAAAGGAAGGAAAATGACAGTGTGGTCTCTCTTTCTCCTAACTAGAAGGAAATGACTGAAACAGGCTGAGACGGGGTGGGGGGAGGGAAATGTGCATATGTATGTCAGTGTGTGCCAAGAATTGTATGAAGTGGTGGTGGGTTTTCAAATCTGCATAAAAGTTACAGAGAACTTGATTTGGCAACTTTAATAGAGCTGAACTTTATTTTAGCAACAAACGTTGAAAGAGGGCTGGAAGGAGGCTTTTGAAATGTGAATCTGTAACTGCCATGAAATGGTTTCAGTCATTGCTATTACTCCAACCATATGAGGGGGACATATTTTGTCCCATTTTACCAGCGTTTCTCAATCTTGGCGACTTTAAGGTGTGGAGATTTCAACTTCAATTTCAGAATTCCCCAGCCAGAATGCTTGGAGTTGAAGTCTCCACACCATCTCTAAGTTGCCAAGGTTGAGAATCACTGCATTATATAGCTCAGAAATAAATTACTTTTTTCCAGTCTGTTGCTTTCCAATGTTTTGCTTCATGACTTCCAGAAGGCTCAGCCTATAACACTGTAGTATCTGGGACTACAAGAACTATCCCTGGATCGGACCAGTAGCCATTATCAACATGCTACATCCAAAAACAACAAATACCTGTGGAAGCTCAGAAGTAGAATATCAAAGTAATTTTCCTGTTTTGTTTTGTCTCAGCTCCTAAGCCATTTCAGGCTCAATAGATCTGAACGCAGAAGCCATGTGTAGATGTAATAGACAGGATACAAGAATTTTGTTGAAGTCATAACCCATTAATATCTACTCTGAGTAACAATCCAGCTCATCATCTCCTTCCTGATCCTTTACTAGAGATGCTGAATAATGTAACTGGAGGTCTTCTCTAGGCCAATAGGCATGCAAGACCCATGATCTCCTCCCAGCTTGAAAATACTGATAAGATCACTTCTTAATGGATCTAAACCCATCCATATAACATTTTATTGTCACCTTAGGATAGCAAAATCTATATGTTATAGAATGTACTGTGGACTATACCAAGAAGAAAAATTCCATAGGTTTCTACCACATTAGTCATAATTCTATTGGTTGTATCTCATGTAGATGGAACAAAGGAAGGACAACCTGTGGTAAAATGGGTGGCCAATCAATTGGATGGGTAGATAAATCTGAGAAAGAGAGAGAGCGAGGCATAAAGATAGATCAGAGATCAGAGATCAGAGTGAGAGAGAAAGACAGAGTTATAAAGATAGATAGATAGATAAACACACACACACACACACACACACACAGAGAGAGAGAGAGAGAGAGAGAGAGAGAGAGAGAGAGAGAGAGAGAGAGAGAGAGAGAGAGAGAGAGAGAGAGATGTACATCAAGGTTTCTGAAATTCTTTTCAACCTTTTACCAGCACTGGATACAGGCAGCATCTGCATTTCCTGTGTTAATAAATCTGTGTAGATGTATGTTTGTAAATGGTATACATGTGTGTGCTTCTTCCCAAGTGTCATTTATGTATATGTTTGTGTCCATGGGCCTATTGGGAAGCAGAGCGTAACCTTCATACATTTTCCTGTGGTCTGGTCTATTCAGTTTCTGGAAAGTTATCCTGCTGATGGACAGACAGAATCTTTTCAATTCTCAGTTGGGTTGGAAAATAGAAGCAAGGAGGAGAAAATGAAATTCTGCATTCTTTTTATTTAGTTATATCACTCTCTTATTATTTTTTTATAAATAACTCAAGGTGGCAAACGTACCTAATATACCTCCTCCTATTTTCCCCATAACATCAGCCCTGTGAGGTAAGTTCATTGGAGAGAAAGGACTGGCCCGAAGTCTCACTGTTGGCTTTCACATCTAAGACAGGAGTAGAACTTAAAGTCTCCTGGTTTTTAGCCTGATGACTTCACCTCTGGACCAAACTGGCCCCCTGAGAGAAATGGTTTGTTGTTGCCTCTTCCCTTGGGCTAAGAGAAAGCGATTGGCTTACAGTCACCCAGCTGCTTTCTGTCTAAGGTGGGATCGGAGCTTATAGTCTTGTTTCTATCCTGGTGCCTTCACCACTAGATCAAACTGGCTCCTCCTGCACCATTTCTTCAGGCAGGTGGTATCTCAACCTTTTGATTATTGTGACTGACCTTTCCTGTCAGGCCTGCCTCAACCTGAACCCTAGGCAAGAATGATCCATTGCTCCATTTTAAGACTGAGGTATAGTTTTACTAAAGTCAAGTGAAGTACAGTAAAGCAAAGCCAGGTCTGAGGTTCCTGTGCCAATTTCTTATTGAAATTCTTCCCCCCACCCTGCATTTCCCATGTCTGCTCTCCCATTGGTCCCAATAATAATAATAATAATAATAATAATAATAATAATAATAATAATAATAATAATAATAATAAAGTTGGAAGGGACCTTGGAGGTCATCTAGTCCAACCCCTTGCTGAGGCAGGAAACCCTATACCATTTCAGACAAATGGCTATCCAGTCTCTTCTTAAAAACTTCCAGTGTTGGAGCATTCACCGCTTTTGGAGGCAGGTTGTTCCACTGGTTAATTGTTCTAACTGTCAGGAAGTTTCTCCTTAGTTCTAGGTTGCTTCTCTCCTTGACTAGTTTCCATCTGTTGCTTCCTGTCCTGCCTTCAGGTGCTTTGTGTCCAATCATATTCATACCAGATGTTTTTGGAACAGCCGTCCTTGGAATGCAGCTGCATTCTTCTCTCTCTAGCCAGATGTCCTTGAAGTGTTGTTTCTGGCTGGCACAAAGCAGTTTCGAGATCTCCCCCCTTCTCCCCCTCCCAAACAGCTTCCCTCCCCCTCCTCCCTCCTCTCTCTCCCCCCTCCCAATCTATGGCAGGCTGGCACTGAAGCAATGCAAAATCGGGAGCAAGGTGGTGGATCTGTCCTTTGTGCAATTCAGTACCTTGGTGAGATCGAACGACAGGAACAAACTTTCTGTCTGCAACTCCCTGTGTGTGTGAACCACTGCTCATTCCCATGGTCCTCTCCCTGACTAGGTATCCCTCCAGCCAGTGGCACGGGCACACTCCAGATCTACCTAATTGACATCAACGATAATGCTCCTGAACTTCAGCCAAAGGAGGCCCAGATATGTGAGAAGCCAAATCTGAATGTCATCAACATCACAGCCGCCGATGCTGACATCGATCCAAATGTCGGCCCCTTCGTCTTTGAACTGCCGAGCGTGCCATCTGCCATTAGGAAGAACTGGACCATTACACGTCTAAATGGTAAACCGAGCGGGCAACACCTGGCCCTGTTTGTAACTTGGCACGTGGGACTTCAGACTTTGAAACTTTCTGTGCCGTCTTTGGTGTTCATTTTTTAAAAGAAAGCCACGTTCGGGATGACATTTATTAGCAAGAGAGTTCATGAGAAATTGCCTGGATTGGACCTGAAGCTGAACTGCTCACAGCTTGCATTGGTTCTTGGCTTCCCCGCCTTAATGCAGCTTGTAATTACACAGGGTTACAAAGTTGGGATAAATCATCTGTAATTGCCCAGGAGAAAAAGCTATTATCAGTCTTCCTTATGTTCCATTTTTATTGTCATAAGCCACAATCAGGATCAATGATCAACCTCTCCCCATAATTGCTTAAAAGTCACCTCCTTTCCTAATTTACCATAGAGGCAGCTTTAATGCTTGGAAAATAGGAAGGTTATCATTTGGGGAGAATGTACAGGGGGAAAGAGCTGTCAAAATTATAATAATTAGCCACTTTGTGGCTTATCAGAGTCTGCCCAGAGTTCAGCCTAGGTGACCCACGGGCATAGAGGTAGTCCTCGACTTATGACCATAACTGAGCCCCAAATTTATGTTATTAAGCAAGACAGTTGCTAAGTGAGTTTTGCCCCAGTTTGCGACCTTTCTTGCCACAGTGGTTAAGTGAATCGGTACAGTTGTTAAGTTAGCAATACGGTTGTTAGGTTAACCTGGCTTCCCCATTGACTTTGCTCGTCAGATGGTTGCAAAAGGTGATCACCTAACCCCGGGACTCGGCAACCGTCATAAGTACATGCCAGTTGTCCAATTTTGATCACGTGACCGTGGGGATGCTGTAACGGTTGTAAGAGTGGGAAATGGACACAGGTCCCCTTTTTCAGTGCCATTGTAACTTTGAATGGTCTCTAAACAAATGGTTGTAAGTCGTGGACTACCTGTACGCCCATGAGTTACTTGGGGGAGTAACTCATAAGGAGTGGATTCTCCAGACCAGTAGATACTCAGAAGAAGTCAGTTTTCCATCCAGACCTGTTCTTCATGGCTTTCTCCATTTTGCTCCCCACAGGTGATTATGCTCAACTTGGCTTGCGAATAATATACTTGGAAGCCGGTGTGTACGATGTTCCAATCATTGTAACAGATTCTGGAAACCCTCCTCTGTTTAACATGTCCATCATTAAGGTCAAGGTGTGTCCATGCGATGAGAATGGAGATTGTACCACTATAGGAGCTGTCGCTGCAGCTGGGCTGGGAACCGGAGCCATTATTGCCATCTTGATATGCATCATCATTTTACTAAGTAAGTGTTGCACCGGGTAATATACGCATCTGGTTTGAAAGCCAAGGTTCTTTATACATGCGTGCAGCAATTTTATTTTATTCGATGATTTTTTTATGATTATTCTGCCTTCATTGCTTCATAAGTAACTCAAGTCAGCAAACACATAATGCTCGCTTCTATTTTCCTCGCGCCAGCCCTTTGAGGTGGATCGCTCTGAGAGAGAGTGTGGTTGGCCCAAAGTCACCCAGCTGGCTTGCATGCCTAAAGTGGGACTAGACTTCATAGTATCCTGGTGATTGCCCCAAGGTCACCCGGCCAAATTTTATGTCTAAAACGGGACTAGAACTCACAGTTTCCTAGTTTCTAATCTAGTGCCTTGACCACTAGACTAGACAAAGTTCAGTAATTCATAAAATCACCGTAAAAGGGAATCAGTTTCCTAGTTGTAAAAGCACAGCTGCTCTGTTGTGGTTAAAAAATGGTTTTTAAATATATGCAGATCCCTCACATCCTGGACATAAACTGTTTCAACGTCTTCCCTCGGGATGGTTGTGTAGGGCATTGCATGCCAAAACAACTAGACACAGAGACAATTCGGTTTTTTGTGCCATCACTCTGCTGAACACTGAACACCTAATTCTCACAATACTTCTTATGTCTAAGTACATTTACCCATGTTGTATGGCTGTAGTATTATTATTAACCTTATCTTCGTTACTATCCATTGTGACGGGGGGGGGAGGACTCTGTTGCTTTGCAAGTACACTGAGAGCTTTTGTACCAGAGACAAATTCTTTGTGTGTCTAATCACACTTGGCCAAATAAAGTTCAATTCAATTCAATTTTTAAAAAAAACCTCAGTAAGTACAAATTACCCCTATATTTACACTTGAAAAATAAGCCATCCTGTTGTTGTTAGCTGCGAAGTCGTGTCCGACCCATCGCGACCCTATGGACAACATTCCTCCAGGCCTTCCTGTCCTCTACCATCTTCTGGAGTCCATTTAAGCTCACGCCTACTGCTTCAGTGACTCCATCCAGCCACCTCATTCTCTGTCGTCCCCTTCTTCTATTGCCCTCAATCTTTCCCAGCATTAGGCTCTTCTCCAGTGAGTCTTTCCTTCTCATTAGGTGGCCAAAGTATTTGAGTTTTAGCTTCAGGATCTGTCCTTCTAAAGAGCACTCAGGGTTGATCTCCTCTAGGACTGACCGGTTTGATCACCTTTCGGTCCAAGGGACTCGCAGGAGTCTTCCCCAGCACCATAGTTCAAAGGCTTCAATTCTTTGGCGCTCAGCCTTTCTTATGGTCCAACTTTCACTGCCATACATTGCAACTGGGAAGACCATAGCCTTGACTGTATGCACTTTTGTTGACAGGGTGATGTCTCTGCTTTTTAGTGTGCTGTCTAGATTTGCCATGGCTTTCCTCCATAGCCATCCTATTTCCTGGGTAATCTTTAATATACACATGCTAATTTAATTGTGGCCTGATGGTAATAAGCAATAAATATACATTGGCATTCTAAATTGGTTGATCATAATGAAGCTTCCTAATGCCAATTGCTAGTACTTTGTGTAGTAAAATTTCACATTGGAAGAAACAGAAGGCAATAAAGCATAAGACATAGTTTTACTTTTTTTTCTGCCTTTGCATAACTCAAGGCCTAAAATATGATTTAAACACTTGAGCATATTCTGTTGACTGAAATTAAATGCGGATGAAAGGGGTTTGATTTAGGAGAATCTTCTTCCCATCTTCAAATCCATTATCCTGTTCTAAATTATGGATTTTTATTACAAATGTATGTTTTTAAAAAATTCATTGCTCTAATTGGCTTTTTTAATGTACAGCAATCACCCTGGCTTTATATCAGTGAAAATGGAATGGTAAATAGAAATCTTTCTTCCATGTACATTATTTAATTTGGGGCTTATTCTATCAATTATTTTTACTGGGGGAGGAGTAGAATGAGTGAGTGGGACTTATAATTAATGTGGTTTGTGTGTGCCCGTGCATGCCCTTGAATTAATCTTGACTCATGGCAACAGCCCATTAAGGGCTAAATATGATGTGAAGATACAGGTTTGCCCTCATAAATCCAGCCTTTTCATGGCCTAAGTCTCTAGAGTCATGTAAATTCCCATTCAAATCTGTTCAGAAAATTTATCCCATTCAGTTCTACTTCAAATAGACTGTGATCTATCAGAGAGTCTACAATGGATCCTACACTGAGAAGCGTCTTCTCAATTTCTAAGATCCTTCTTAGCCCAATGATTTCATGATTCCGACTACTCTATTCAAATCAGTTTGCAAAAAACAGACATTTGCATCAAATGACATCAGTCAAATTCAGATGTTTGAAATGATTTTGGAGAGGCCAGATCGGTCCCTTTGCTGAAACTTCCCAAGTTATTTGAATCAGTTTATAGAGGAAGCATCTTAATGAGAGTTGTGCCCCCCCCAAAAAAAATCAAAACGTTGTGATTGATCTTTTTTACTCCTCCCTCCCTACCACTCACTCATCCCACATGGATGGCATGGAACCTGTTTGGTCTAGTGCAGGGGTAGGCAACGTGGGCTCTTTTATGACTCGTGGACTACAACTCCCAGAATTCCTGAGCCAGCATGGCTCAGCTTGGAAACCTCTCCCTTTCCCCTCAGGGTGGCTGGCTCAGGAATTCTGGGAGATGAAGTCTACAAGTCATAAAAGAGCCAAGGTTGCCTACCCCTGGTCTAGTGGTAAAGGCAACCATAAGTTCTAGTTCCACGATAGACATGAAAACCAGCTGGATGATCTTGGGCCAGTCCCCCTCTCTCTCAGTGCCAGTCCACCTCACAGAGATGTTGTTGTGGAGGAAATAGGAGGAAGAAGGATATTTCACTGCCTTGAGTTATTTTTTAAAATAATAAAGGTGGGATACAAATAGATCATAGATGATAAAAGAGAGAGGGGAGATAGATAGATAGATAGATAGATAGATAGATAGATAGATAGATAGATAGATAGATAGATAGATAGATAGATAGATAGATAGATAGATAGATAGATAGATAGATAATAGATAGATGATAGATAGATGATAGATGATATAGATGATAGATGATAGATAGATGATAGAGATAGATAATAATAGATGATAGATAGATAGATAGATAGATAGATAGATAGATAGATAGATAGATAGATAGATGATATAGATGATAGATAATACATAGATGATAGATAGATGATAGAGATAGATAGATAATAATAGAGGATAGATAGATAGATAGATAGATAGATAGATAGATAGATAGATAGATAGATAGATGATATAGATGATAGATAATAGATAGATGATAGATAGATGATAGAGATAGATAATAATAGATGATAGATAGATAGATAGATAGATAGATAGATAGATAGATAGATAGATGATATAGATAATAGATAGATGATAGATAGATGATAGATAGATGATAGAGAGATAATAATAGATGATAGATAGATAGATAGATAGATAGATAGATAGATAATAGATGATAGATCGATGATAGATGATATAGATGATAGACAGATAATAGATGATAGAGATAGATAATAGATGATAGATGATAGATGATATAGATGATAGATAATAGATAGATAGATAGATGATAGAGATAGATAGATAATAATAGATAGGTGATAGATAGATAGATGATAGATGATATAGATGATAAATAATAGAGAGATGATAGATAATAGAGAGATGATAGATAGATAGATAGATAGATAGATAGATAGATAGATAGATAGATAGATAGATAGATGAGAGAGAGAGAAATGATAGGTAGATAAAATGAAATGAGAAATGCTTCCGATTCACAGACATTTAACTTGACAGTTTAAATGAGCACTTCCAATTTGATTGGAACAGTCTGGATGATTCAGAGATTTTTCTTATATCGTATCTGCAAATTGCATATTCGTCCAGTCCTTGTTTCAAAGGGCTGTAGAGTATTCAGAGAATGGCCATCCAGTGCTGGCCATCACCTCCATCTGCAGGTTGTTACTTCCCACGGATACGTCTCCCCTGCAACTCTGGCTTGAAATCTCTATCTGGGGAAAAAAAGCAAACCAAAGAGCTTTTTCTTAAAGCAGCACACTAAAGAAAAATATAATAATTATAGGTGGGAGAAAGCAATCGATTTCAGAAAAATTACCTTCAGAAGGGAAACAGGCCTTAAAGCAACAATGGAGCTCTCTTTTCTTAAGAGCAGATAAAAAAAGGATTGGACTACATTTGATATTGGCACTCTGAAAGCCTCTTTTTCAAGAGAGCTGTAAAGGTGTTAATAGGACAATTTTTTTCTACAAAGGGTGACCAGAAGAGAAAAAAAACGCCCCTGCCTTAAAAGAGAGAGAACTTGCTTCTGGTGAATTGCAAAGAAAGAGAGAGATTTCACTAGTTGTGATAAGTAGTTAAGAAGCAGATTGATGTTTGTCTTCATATGTGGACCCCCTTTTATTTATCTCTGATTTTTTTTTTAAAAAAAAGTGGCACACCTTAAGCAAATGCAAATCAGTCTGCAGATCAATTTATATGGCTAGACTTAAAAGAACAGGGAAGTGACATATAGAAACAATAATTAGCTGCTTCTCCTGTTAGAGCTTTGTTGGCTTCCCATCAGTGGGTTTTTGTTGGGGGGTAGAATTGCAGACAAAAGGGGAAAAGATGGGGTAGAATTTGTCCTGGCATATTTCTTCATTTTGCAGATTCCTTTTAGAGTGAGCCTGTTGGGGGGTGTAGTGTATTCCCTTAAAGCATACATGGAAATGGCAGCACAGCAGGGGGCTGGACAGCTCCAGGCTATAACCGCTTTTGGCGGGAAAGCCTGAATAAAGCGAGTCGTTGACAGCCCCAGGGCATGGTCAGCTCTGGCGGGAAGCCAGGGTTTAAATCTATTGGTCACCATTCACCTGGGCAGGTATAAGAGACGCCAGGTAACCCCTTTGCTCCAGCTTCATTTCTGACTCAATAAAGAAATACTACCCAGCTCAAGTGTCCGTCTCTCCGTGCAACCATGCGACTTTGCACTCCTGGCATCTTGCGTCCGCCGCGGCTGGTCTTGGCTCCCTCACGTTGTCTCGGTTGGAGGTGACGTGTTGCTGTTGTCGGTGGATGGTGTCCACTTCCAATTCTGCCCCGTCCGCATTGCCGCAACCGCTCAACTGGTGGATGGATCTGCCTTCCCTCGCGTCGGACTCCTCGGCCGCGTCCCAGGCTAGGAATTCCTCTTGGACATCCCTCAGGGTCAGCTTCTGCTTTGCGAAGATTTTCTGGCGCAGCTTCCTGTCCCTCAGCCCACAGACGATCCGATCCCGCAGCCAGATCTCTAAATTTTCAAAATTACAGAGGCGAGCTGCCTGCCTCAGGGTGGCCATGTATTGCTTGGCAGACTCACCTGGCAGCTGGTCCCGTTTCTCGAAGCGATACCGCCAGGCGATCTCGGATGTCTCGGGCTTGAAGTGCTTGGTCAGCTTCGCCAGCAACTCATTGTACCCGACGGAGTGGATGTTGTCGGGTGCGCAGAGACCGACCGCCAGCTGGTACGTTTCCGTGCCACAGCTGCAGAGTAGTGCCGCCACTCTCTGCTGGTCATCTTTCACCCCGTTTGCCCGTAGGTAGCACTCAAGCTGCCCCACGAAGGCTTCCCACTCCTCTGGGCAGTTGCTATTGAAAAGGGGATACTGACCCAGTTGTGCCATTCCGCCGTCTCGATCATCCTGCGTCTTGGTCTGGGGCTGCCGATTGGATTCCGTCCGCAGCTAGCGTTGTCTGGTGCAGGATCCCATCCTCGTCGCCAGTGCAAAGTCGCGTGGTTGCACGGAGAGACGGACACTTGAGCTGGGTAGTATTTCTTTATTGAGTCAGAAATGAAGCTGGAGCAAAGGGGTTACCTGGCGTCTCTTTATACTTGCCCAGGTGAATGGTGACCAATAGATTTAAACCTGGGCTTCCCGCCAGTGCAGGTGGCCAATGGATTTAAACCCTGGCTTCCCGCCAGAGCTGACCATGCCCTGGGGCTGTCAACGACTCGCTCTATTCAGGCTTTCCCGCCAAAAGCGGTTATAGCCTGGAGCTGTCCAGCCCCCTGCTGTGCTGCCATTTCCGTGTATGCTTTAAGGGCATACACTACAGGGGGGCGGGTTGTCTCTTTCCATTCTTGCCCTTGGCAAAAGGGTGGGGTTTTGCTCTGACAGAAAAGCAATTACGGAAAAGTTTCACTTTCCGTGCAGTGTACAGGTTGTGCTGAAATTCCTGTTCAGAGTGACAGCAAGGTGGATTTCATGGCATATATGGGGTGGTAATCTGCATCCCTGATTAGAAGTCAGCACTGAGCTTTCCTTCCTGGAATTTCAGATTGGAAAACCCGTATTTTGCATCTGAGACTTTCACCAAATATGCTGTGATAGATGGAGGAGGAGAGACCTTCCAGTTATGAATAGAGAAACATCCTCGTTCAGCAGTCAGCAGTAACAGAATAATAGGGTTGGAAGGGACCTTGGAGGTCTTCTAGTCCAACCCCCGACTCAGGCAGGAGACCCTATACCAGGAGTAGGCAACCTTGGCTCTTTTATGACTCGTGGACTTCAACTCCCAGAATTCCTGAGCCAGCCATGCTGAGGGAAAAGGGAGAGGTTTCCAAGCTGAGCCATTCTGGCTCAGGAATTCTGGGAGTTGAAGTCCACGAGTCATAAAAGAGCCAAGGTTGCCTACCCCTGCCCTATACCATTTCAGACAAATGGTTGTCCAAACTTTTCTGGAGGCAAACCATGGCTTACGCACACACTCAGTCACTAACTCTGCAGGATCCAATCTTGGCTGGTCATTAGGGCCAGAGGTTTAATCTTCCAAGCTTTCAGACTTCTGCTGGAGCCCATCCAATTGGTGGACTCAGATTGGATCCTGCAACATTATCCTGGGACACATATATTAGCCTTCATTCATGTCACTAATGCTGTCGACATGCCTTTAGATCAAGGGTCTTCAAACTTGGCAACTTTAAGACTTGTGGACTTCAACTCCCAGAATTCCTCAGCCAGCCATGTAGACAGCAAATTCTGGGAGTTGAAGTCCACAAGTCTTAAAGTTGCCAAGTTTGAAGGCCCCTGCTTTAGATCATTAGGTTTTGAGCTGCTGGAGAATCAATGCCATTAAAATAACACTTCCAGCTTTCTCAGCAGCTAAAGCATCAGTCTGCAACTACCATTGGAGGTCTTCTAGTCCAACCCCCTGCTCAAATGGCTGACCAATCTCTTCTTAAAAGCCTCCAGCGTTGGATCACCCCAAACCTCTGGAAGCAAGCCGTTCCACTGAGCTGTCATCATTTGACAATTTGAAAATGATGTCATCATTTGAACTAAAGCGTTGGATCCTAATGCATCTGCAGTCCAAATCTCTACCCTTTTCAATATTTTATCCCTCTCTAGAGCATAGAATAATAGAGTTGGAAGGGACTTTAGGGATCTTCTAGTCCAACCCTATGCCATTTCAGAGAGGTAGCTGTCCAGTCTGTTCTTAAAAGCCTCCAGTGATGGAGCACCCACAACTTCTGAAGGCAAGCTGTTCCACTGTTTGATTGTTCTCACCGTTAGGAAATTTCAACCTAGTTCTGGATTGCTCCTCTCCTTGATTAGTTTCCATCCATTGGTTCTTCTCTTGCCTTCTGGTGCTTTGGTAAATAGTTTTACCCGTGAATCCACAGAATCCACATCCACATTCCCTTTGTTCAGCCTTATATTTGTCAATCTCAGTCTGGAATGAATTTTTGCAACCTGCTTTAGGAAGTCAGTTTCCATCGATACATTAGCCTTCGTGGCTTCAGTCAGACACTAAATAAGAACCTGTATCTTTTCTTTGGCTGAGAAGATAACTTTCATATTTCTCTGGCCTAATGCCCAAGTGCCCAGTAGGTTGAGAGTAGCAACCGAAGTCACACTTCCAACACATAATTCCTGGTACAGGTCACAGACAATCGCCCTTAAAATGTGCTCCATCCGTCCATTCCCCAAGCAGCTCAAGGATTAATACAGATGTCCCTTCCCATTATTTATCTTGTTCCCACAATGATCCTGAGTCATGAGAAACTAAAGCAGGGGTGTCAAACTCAATTTCATTGAGGGCCGCATCAGCATTGCGGTTGCCCTCAGGGGGCCGGGTGGGTGTGGCCAGGGTGGGCGTGGCTAGAGTGCGTATGGCCTACTGGGTGAGCGTGGCCAGCTCTACATATTTTGCATCAAGGGTGTCTGTGGGGGCCCGGGCAGGAGTGGGACAGATCTGAGGGTCTCTGGCAGGAGGAGGGTCTCTGGGCCAGGGCCAAGGCAGCGGGGGCCGTTCCCTCACTGTTTCCAGGATGGCTTCAAGGGCCACATGAAACCACTTTGTGGGCCGGATCTGGCCCCCGGGCCTTGTGTTTGACATGTCTGAACTAAAGAATAAGAACTCTGCACGCTTTCTTGGCCATGGAAGGTTTAAGCAGGAATAACGTTTTTCCAGTCCTGGACTATTTAATTGTGGCATTTTATCTTTTTTTGCAAAGTACAGGCAAAATGTACTTATGTACTTATGATCACTATTGAGCCCAAAATTCCTTTCCACAGTTAAGTGAATCACTGCAGTTCTTAAGTTAGCAATGCAGTTGTTAAGTGAATCTGACTTCCCATTGATTTTGCTTGTCAGAAGGTTGCAAAAGGGGATCACGTGACCCCATGCACATGCAACCATCATAAATATGAGTCAGTTGCCAAGGGTCTGAACTTTGATCACATGGGACTGATGCAATGGTCGTAAGTGTGAAAAATGGTCATAATTCACTTTTTTCAGGGACATAACTTCGATCACTAAATGTTGTAAGTCGAGGACTACCTATATATTCGATTTTAGATGTAAAAAATTGAAAAGCAACTCACATTGGAAATGTTCTGTATTTAATTTCCTGAATTTATTTATTTTATTTATTTATTTATTTATTTTATTACATTTATATACCGCCCTTTCCCGAAGGACTCAGGGCGGTTTACAGGGTGATTAAAAACAAAAATACAAAAGTTAAAAACAATTTTAAAAATTATATCCGTCCCTGAACAAATAAAACCCCAGTTAATTAAAATTAAAATTAAAATTCTCAGCCTGGGCCAGAGAGCTCGAAGAGCCATTTAATCTTCAAACAAAGCAAAACCATGCAAACATTGTCTTATCCTACCAAACTAGATCTGATATTCCAATGTTTGCCTTTTTTTCCTTCCCTGGCACTTTCAGTAAAAAAGTTCAAGGCTTTGCTTGCATCTTCTAAGCAAAGCAGTCGAAAAAGAGTATTTCAGAACGTTTGTTAACTTGATCTTGGAAAGACAGAAAGTTTGTAAAAAGGAGGAGACTAAGTCCAAATTGGATTAGACCAGCTAATAGTTTATCCAGTCTCTGTTGCATCCCTTCGAGAGAATCACACCTCATTAAAATGAAATTAGCACAGCTGCAGCATCTTACAGATTTGAAAGGATTTCTTCTAATAGGGGGAGCAGGGCAGAGTTGGGGGGAGGATACTGTAGAAATATCTGCCTCCTCAGCTGGTTAGAACATGTTGATGCCCCTCTGTGTATGCATTTGGGACTGAGAAAAACTCTACTTTTTTTCAAATTGCTGCTGCTTTACTTGTGATGAAATGCAGCACTGGAGAGGTAAGATGCAAGGAGAGGCCGTTGTTCTGTACCAGCCTGCTACCGGCCCTGCAGAAAAGGCAGGGACAACCCCTTTACAAATGGCAAGAGGCTGGAATAAAGCCTGCCAAATTTATTAAGATAAAACAGACACCAACCATGAAACAGGAGCTATGAAACAGGAACTATTCAAGCGGTTGCCTTCAGCAAACCAGCCCTCCCACGCATTCCCCCTTAAATACAGTTCAGGGCGTGGCTTCTCTCTGCCTCCTTCCGAGGAGCCCCATTGCCTTCCTCTGTTTACTCCTGATTGACTGCCTCCTGCGTCGGGCGTCCTTGAACAGGGCCAGCTGTGGGTCATCTTCATCCACGCTGTCAGGCTCACACAGCTGGGTCTGCGTCGTGACCAGATGAGAGGGGCCTGGCTGGGGGCTCTCATCAAGCTCTTCAACACCCCCCTCCTCCTCCTCCTCTGAGTCGTCCGACCCAACTGCCGAACCCACAGGCTGACCCTGAATCACAACAGCCATGTAATCCAAGAGTTTATCCCTCTGGCTTAAGCTTTTGGTTCACTTAGAGCAGGGGTCTTCAAACCTGGCCCTTTTATGACTTGTGGACTTCCACTCCCAGAATTCCTCAGCCTGGCTGAGGAATTCAGGGAGTTGAAGTCCACAAGTCATAAAAGGGCCAAGTTTGAAGACCCCTGACTTAGAGCAGAGGTGGAGAACTATGGCCCCTTTATGACTTGTGGACCAACTCCCAGAATTCCTCAGCCAGCCATTCTGGGAGTTGAAGTCCACAAGTCATAAAAGGGTCATAGTTTCCCACCTCTGATTTAGACAGACTCCCTCTAAATCCCTCCCCCGCCCCAACTTTATAACATGCAATTTTCCAACACAGAGAAGAATAGTTAGGTAAAATTGCAGTAAAAGGCAAAGATAAAGGTTACCCTATCTAGTCATACCCAGCTTGAGAGTACTCGTCTCTATTTCCTAGCTGAGGGAACCAGGGTTGTCTGAAGACATTTCCATGGTCATGTGGCCATCATGGCTATACTCCAAGGGGCATGGAACGCTGTTGCCTTCCGACCAAAAAAGTAAAGGTAAAGGTTCCCCCGCACATGCATGCTAGTCGTTTCCAACTCTAGGGGCCGGTGCTCATCTCTGTTTCAAAGCCGAAGAGCCAGCGCTTGTCCGAGGACGTCTCTGTGGTCATGTGGCCGGCATGAGTAGATGCCAAATGCGCACAGAACGCTGTTACCTTCCCACCGTAGTGGTCCCTATTTTTCTACTTGCATTTTTATGTGCTTTCGAACTGCTAGGTTGGCAGAAGCTGGGATGAGTAACAGGCGCTCACTTTGTTACGCGGCACTCGGGATTCAACCCGCCAAACTGCCGACCTTCTGATCAACAGGCTCAGCGTCCTAACCCACTGAGCCACCACGTCCAAAAGTAAATAGTAAAAGTAAATAGGTACCACCAAAAGTGGTACCTATTTACCTACTCGCATTTGCATGGATTCGAACTGTTAGGTGGGCAAGAGCTGGGGCAAGAAACGGGAACTCACTCCGTTACATAGCGTTCAGGTCCCAAACCCAGCTGAGGAGCTTGGCGTCTTTAACCACCAAGCCATCACGCTCCTTAAAATTGCAGTTTCACAATGTACCCCAATTAATCAGGAGGTTATTACTCTGGAGCATCACTACAAAATTAGGGATGAAGATTGTCCAGTTTTTGTCATACCTATCTATCAAAGTGCTAAACCTGCATACCACTTTGTCGGGCATTGTTTTTATTTATTTATTTTAGACTAAATATTCTGCCTATATTATTTTTATAAATTACTCAAGGCAGCAACTACATCTAATACTCCAATTTTCCCCACAACCACCACCCTGTGAGGTGGGTTAGACTGACAGACAGTGACTTGGCCAAAGTCACCCAACAGGCTTTCATGCCTGAGGCAGGATTAGAACTCACAGTCCCCTGGTGATTGGCCCCAAATCACCCAGCCAGCTTTCCTGCCAAAAGCGGGACTAGAACTCACAGTCTCCTGGTTTCTAGCCTAGTTCCTTAACCACCAGACCCAATCATTTGCAGACAGACATTTGACTGCATGAAGAAGGAGCATGCAAGATAAAATTAAACAATTAGTGTAATCAAAACCCCATTCATCCTATTTTTGTACCTCCGAAAATAATCAGTTGCCTTTGTATGTTATGCAATAGTACAGTTTACCAATTGTGTAGCATTTATTGCTTTTAGTCCATTTAGTAGTGTCGTGTTTATTACGATAAAGCAAGGAGCCATTTCCAGCAGACAGCTCAAAAATGAATGTTTACAAAATCCTAACCAGGGAGACCTGGTTAGTTTTTAGATAAGAGAGGACCAGGACATGCCAAATAGAGAGCCCAGCTTGTGACATTCTTGAAAAATCTCTTGAAAAAGACAACGGCAAAACCACCTCCACACTGATGTATTGACTTCCTGATGATACCTGTGAAGCTACGAATATGTGTCGACATTTCATTCATTGCCACACATTCAGAATGGGGAGCATCCGAGAAGGTGTCGGTGAAAGTCATTTCGTCGACAAAGAACGGCTGTGAAAACCTACCAACTAGCACTTCTGTATTGTGGCTAAGAAATGCATACGATCTGTGTACTGAGTTACAATAGTTGCTTTCAGCTTGAGAAAATATTTTACCTTTTTAGGGTACTTGTCTTAATTAGAATGTAAGCTAGCCTATGTACCTTTGGCATTCTCAATATCTTCCCTTAAAACAATGCTACCTGCTACCACACCAGTCCACTTTCTGCCTATGAAGAAGCAGATTGTTGCTAGGCTTACTCAATGCATACAGAACCATCTAACACAAGGATCTCCAAACTTGGCAACTTTAAAGACATGTGGACTTCGACATGGCTGGCTGTGGAATTCCGGGAGTTTCAGTCCACAAACATGGCTGGCTGGGGAAGCCTGGGAGTTTCAGTCCACAAACATGGCTGGCTGGGGAATTCTGGAAGCTGAAGTCTTAAAGTTGCTAAGTGTGGAGACCCCCATATCTAACATCTAGATTTTTCCATTATTTACTGACATAGATAAAAAGGTAAAGGTAAAGGTTCCCCCACACATGCATGCTACTCGTTTCCGACTCTAGGGGCCGGTGCTCATCTCCGTTTCAAAGCCGAAGAGCCAGCGCTTGTCCGAGGACGTCTCCGTGGTCATGTGGCCAGCATGACTAGACGCCAAAGGCGCATGGAATGCTGTTACCTTCCCACCATAGTGGTCCCTATTTTTCTACTTGCATTTTTACGTGCTTTCAAACTGCTAGGTTGGCAGAAGCTGGGAGAGTAACAGGCGCTCACTCTGTTGCGGGGCACTTGGGATTCAACCCGCCAAACTGCCGACCTTCTGATCAACAAGCTCAGTGTCCTAACCCACTGAGCCACCGCATCCCTACACTGACATAGATACTTCTCTGATAATAAAAAAGTGCAGGTAGTCCTCAAGTTGTGATCATAATAAAGCCTGTCCATCAAGGTCATAACTTGTGACAGTTGTAAAACTAACCTAATTTTACAAGCTTTTCTCACGCAGTCATTAAGTGAATCACCCAAATTGTTAAGTTAATCCAAGGTCGTTAACTGAATGTCATGGTCATTAAGTGAACCAATGGTTCGCTAGAGGCACGATTTTGCCAAAAAAAACAGAAGAAAATGCTGGGGGTTTTCAGCAAAACGGTCATAAAACACAGTCACAAGACTGTGGCAGGCTGCAAACAGGCCATAAATGACTGGACCGGCTCTCATGTGCCCAAAATTGCAAACATGACTGTGTGGTTGACCAAACCATTGGAACCTCAAATCTGAGTCTTACATTACCTGTCTGGTAGGTCCGTCAGAACTTTGAATAATCACTACGCTACCTGTCATAAGTTAATAATAATAATAAAGTTGGAAGGGACCTTGGAGGTCATCTAATCCAACCCCCTGCTCAGGCAGGAAACTCTATGCCATTTCAGACAAATGGCCATTCAGTCTCTTCTTAAAAACTTCCAGTGTTGGAGCATTCACCACTTCTGGAGGCAAGTTGTTCCACTGGCTAATTGTTCTAACCATCAGGAAGTTTCTCCTTAGTTCTAGGTTGCTTCTCTGCTTGATTAGTTTCCATCCGTTGCTTCTTGTCCTGCCTTCAGGTGCTTTGGAGAATAGCTTGACTCCCTCTCCTTTGGGGCAGCCCCTGAGATATTGGAACATGGCTATCATGTCACCCCTCGTCCTTCTCTTCATTAAACTAAACTAGTTGAGAACCACCTGCGCTTATCCCAGTTTCAAACTGTATTTTGTCATATAACTCCTTCTCACTGCATTTAGTTGAAGTTTGTACTTTGACAGTATGGAAGGTTCAGAGGATGGAATGATTTCTGATGTTCTCAATGCCTCCAGTTTAATTTAAAAAATGAACAGTAGCAACATAACAGGTAGCATCTATGTCTCCTGTGAACGAAGGCAAATATATCCCAAGGATGCTTTTTCAGGAGGCAACTGGGCTTTCTTGTTTTTCTTTGAAGACGTTTCACTTCTCATCCAAGAAGCTTCTTCAGTTCTGACTGGTTGGTGGGGAATGGAAGGATTTATACTCCTGGCAGACAGCTGTTCATTTGCATTCTTTTAAAGAATGGCATGAAAGACACAGATAAGCCTCCAGGTAGCTTTAACGGCTCGCTAAAAGAATGCAAATGAACAGCTGTTTGCAGGAGTATAAATCCTTCCATTCCCCACCATCCAGTCAGAACTGAAGAAGCTTCTTGGATGAGAAGTGAAACATCTTCAAATTAAAAACAAGGAAGTCCAGTTGCCTCATGAAAAAGCACCTTTGGGATAACTATGATCTGGATGACTGAGAATCTCCATAGACATGAAGGCACATATAATGTGTGTCAAAGGATACTGTTGCAAAATCCAATCTGAGTTGGTCACCAGGATGCAAGGTTTATTCTTCCAAGCTTTGGGGCTTGTGCTGGAGCCCATCTTCAAGGAACTTCTCTCCCTCTCTCTCCAAAAATGTGCACTGGGCTGTTTTATGCATTGTATTCATATTGTTCCTGGTTATGTGTGGCTTTTAGTTGTTAACAAGGGTGTTGATGGCTGATACTAAATTATTAGTTGTTGTTTCCTTGTGCTGCCTGCCCTTGACTCCCAAGCACCTGATAAGCTGGTGGTAAGTCAGCACTCCTACTGATTGACAAGGGACCTCTTTTCCCAGACTTTAATCAGTTCTCTGGCTATTTTTGTCCCTGCTCAGCCAACAATCATAGTAGCTGTGAAATTAAAAGCATGTCTTTGTTCATTGCAATGTGAGGCTACAAGTGAGTTCAGGGGCTCACTTGTGTTCTCACAATATGGTGGCTAGCTTCTATTTATTTCTCCTATTTGTGGTCAGTTTTGGAGATCACAGGCCAACACAAAGTATAAACCCCCATTCATGAAGAAAAGATGGGGTATTATTGACTGCACTTTTCTTGGCTAGGATTGATTGTCCTTAAGAAATAGGAGATTGTGACATTCAGCTATGGTTGCTATCATTCAATTGTTTTTTTCTAGCTATGGTTCTGCTTTTTGTGGTATGGATGAAACGGAGGGAGAAGGAACGTCACACTAAGCAGCTACTCATTGATCCCGAAGATGATGTCCGGGACAACATTCTTAAATATGATGAAGAAGGTGGTGGAGAAGAAGATCAGGTGAGGATCACTCCATCTTTGTGAGAAATCAGTTACAGTTCAGGTTGGAATCAAAATAATGCAAAAGATCTGAGATTGTATATCTGAACCGCAGTTAGGAGACTTGAGCTGGATATAGCCCTACTCTAAAATTTCTATTAAACGGTTGAGAAATCGATGGGAATTTTAAGGAGTTGCAGCTCAAATATAACTGAAAAGTGAGTGCTATTAAAAACTCAGTTCCGTATTCATCTGTCACCAGAAGAAACACTAATATTAAAGCTCAATGTAAATCTAGAAAATTTATATCGCACAAAAAGGTCTCTATTTTGGAAAAGAACTCTGGGCATAATACGGACTTTGGGGAAACTATAATGTCATTGATCACAGCTTGGACTCTTTGTTTCTGTTGTGATCTACCACCATCTGACATGCCAATCCATAATTCGTTTGAATCAGTGTGTGTGTGTCTCTCTCTTCCAAATCAATTACAAATTAGATTGTGGAAAGATCACTGAGCAGCAGAGGCCGTAAGATGGTCATTGAATAGAGCATCACTAATACTCCAAACCCACATTGAGATGTCTCCAGAATGTGAACCGAATAAGTGATTAGTCAAGAGTACGCGTTTGCATCTTTCTGCCTTGTAAATCTCCTTGCACCATCCAGCCAAAGATCAATAGCATAGCATATATGTTGAATTAAGTAGCAATATAGATGCCATAAGAGTTAAAAGCTCTGCTTTGATTTCCCTTAAACTTAAGTCAATCATGTTATTTAGCTCTCGCAATGGCACAAAGGTACTGGATAATCTTCAGTGAAAATCTGCGGCAGCTTCACTCTTTTCCTTCTGTATTCGTGATAGGATTATGATTTAAGCCAGCTTCAGCAGCCAGAGAATATGGATCATGTTTTAAACAAAACGAACGGAGTCAGAAGAGTGGATGAAAGACCTGTCGGTGCTGAGCCACAATATCCAATACGGCCTGTCATCCCCCACCCTGGAGACATCGGGGACTTTATTAATGAGGTATGCTCCTGCAGATTTCTGCTGCTGTAGGGTTAATTGGTCACCAAGAGTTGGTGACAGCAATTAGCATGTAGAGAATACAGACAGGGATGGATGGATGGATGGATGGATGGATGGATGGATGGATGGATGGATCAATGGGTGGGTATATGGATCAATGGATGGATGGATGGATGGATGGATGGATGGATGGATGGATGGATGGATGTCTTGGAACATGTTCCAAGAAGAGTATTGCTGAAGGGTGCTTTTGAGAGAAACCACACCTGCCAAGTATATTAGCATTGTCTTGTTTCAAAAGTTGAAGTGTACATTTATTATAATCTAGCATCTAGTTGGCAGGATAGTCAAACCAGATGGTGGCCTCTAACTAATCTTGACTGATTTCAAACAAGCTAAGAAGATCTGCTTAGGATTTGGATGGAAAATCCCAGGGCTAAACTGGGGCTGGAGCGCACTGAAAAACTCTTGCCAGGGAGTTAATATAAAAACAGCATTAGTAAGCTCATTTACCAGTATTCCTACTCCATCCAAAGTTGAAAACCCTTGTTGTTCATATTTGGTGTCTGGGCATCCCTGAAGATGCTTTGAATTCAAGCCATCGACAGCATTAGCAATCTCATCTGCTTAGCTCCCACAACCGAAGCGCCATCCCTCGCTTTCTTTATTTGCTATTGTATTCACAAAACATTACAGCCCGCCCTTCCGACAGATTGCCCAAGGCAAATCAAGCATAAAGAACTGATGGAGCCGACATTTAACAGCAGTAAATTGAAACTATAAAAGCAATAAATACGTAGTGGCTACCCAAGAGACAAACAGGTTGCTTCTGTGAAGTAGTGAACCAGGGGCAAGGGTAGCCATCGGATACAGGATTCGTAGCGTTTCCGCAATGGACCGTATGAGAAAATTTAGTTGCTCTTCCGCAGTTGGTAAATATAATAAACCCGATTAGTGCAGTGCTCTAAGGCATGTAATCCTCCATCTTGGGGAATGTGTTCGTTATATTGAAACAGGTGCACATTACGGCCGATTCCCATGGTTCACTCATCAGAGGCATGTCAAACCTGCAGCGCAGTATTTTTTTTTAAAAAAAACAAAAACAGAGAGATTATTTTATCTGTTCCTGCCTTGTTCCATTGTGCATTTTTAATTTTTTTATTTTTTTGAACGTTTGGGCCGCCTTCAAAACCCAGTCGATCCCAGGGCAGCTTTACAAGAGGCTGTAAATTCTAAAACAATGAAAATATACAACAGCGCAAACGTTCGATCACATAACATTAAATCAGTAGTAGAACCGTAATGGCAACAGCCGAAAAGAAGTAGAAAAGGGTCCTGAACAGCAGATACTAAAAATCAACCAGTTGGTTACAATGCTTATAATGTGTAGGAGGATAAAAGGATGTTTGTCTGATGCCCGAAAGACAATAAAATGGATAGCCAGGAATACCTCACTAGGAAGAGCATTTCAGACATAGACTACCACTGAAAGGGTCTGCCGTCAGGTAGCCTCGGATAAATGTATAGAGAAGAATGTACTTATTTGTTAGATTTATAGTAATAGCGCTTAGACTTAATGTACTGCTTCATAGCGCTTTACAGCTTCTCTAAGGGGTTTACCAAGTCGGCATATGGCCCCCAACAATCTGGATCCTCATTTTACTGACTTCAGAACAGTGGCAGGCTGAGTCAACCTTGAGCCAGACAGGATGGTTGTGCCCTCAAAGACAGATCATAAGTCACTTTTTTCCAGTCGTGTAGTAACTCTCAACAGCCATTAAAAATGAATGGTTGGAAGTGTTATTCTGCACATGGATGGACATGGTTGGAGATAAAAAGAGAAGGTAAATATTGCCAGGAAAGGAATGAACAGGACTCTGATAAATATATAAGATAGAATAGGTGGTCATTTCAGTGGAGGGTTTCAATAAAGTCAACCTTCATAACTCTCTCTCTGTTCCCCCTAGGTCAGGGGTAGGCAACCTTGGCTCTTTTATGACTCGTGGACTTCAACTCCCAGAATTCCTGAGCCAGCATGGCTCAGCTTGGAAACCTCTCTCTTTTCCCTCAGCCTGGCTGGCTCAGGAATTCTGGTAGTTGAAGTCCACAAGTCATAAAAGAGCCAAGGTTGCCTACCCCTGCCCTAGGTTATATCCTCATCCTTTAAATATAAAAACAACAATAAAAAGTACCAATAGCTCCATGAACACCAAGCCACAATAATGTAGCCCAAATCCACTTTACAACGCATTCTTGGTTACAGAAATTTCCATGACTCCATGACTGTTGGTTTTTTTCCCCCAAGCCACTCCAGAAAAAACCACAATTCCCTCTAGGGTTCTTGTAACTGCATTTAATATTTTTCTTTAATTTGCCTCCTTGATCCTTTTGCTATTAAAAAGAAAGAGAGCATGTTTGCAAACCAATCGATGCGTTATTTCTTCAGAGGTGAAAATGTGATCCATTTCATAAGTCAGATACATAAAAGTGAGAGCAATTTAATTTTGCTATTGTATCTATTTCCTGCTCTGGAAATTTTTCCTTTCCAGCCTCACTGTTTTTCATCATTTAAACGTTCCCCTGCTCTGGTCTCCCCTGCAAACACCATCCTGCACACTTCGCTAACGTTCAGTCTGATCCATCTTCTCCCTGTCTGTTTCTATAATCCTCACCAGGCAGAGCTATCCTTTTCATGCAAACACATGTATGAAAAGTCATAAGGAACATGGGTGCTCAGTGAAAGGAAAACAGCCTTTGCATACCTTGGCTCAGAATGGTACAAGGGCCATTCGAAGGAAGCAGGCGACTCTTAATTTTTATTGATCTACTTAATTGTAGGAAAGCCTCAACTTACCACCACAACTGAGCTCCAAATCTACCTATATTAAATTTCTACCTCACCCATCTCATTTAAGTGTCCCTAGGCGGTTTACAACAGCATAATAAAACCATATAAGTACACAGGAAAAGCATAGCTTAGATGCAGAATTTAAAGGCAGATTAAAACCAATAAGTAAAAATAAATCAGATTAAAAATCCAAAGGCTATGAGGTTAACAAGGGAGCAGGACGGTCCTCAGTCCACCTGACAGTCCAGGGCGGCATCATACTCTTAGACCCCCACGCAAATTGGCCATGCCAGGTCTTAACACCTGGATCAAGGTCACTGAGACGAGACAGTTCCTCGGGTGTTCTGTTCCCATGCAATGAAGGGCTTCACAGATGATCGCATCGCATTGCACCTGAGTTGGAAGCAGTGCATGTTGTGATTCAGTATCAGCCTGTGCTCCCAGCAGCTGAGTCTGATGAATCTGAGGAGGAGGAGGAGGGGTTTGGAGAGCCTTTGGTGTCAGAGGGAGGCTCTGATGCACTGCAGGACTCTCGGCCTGGCCCCTCCTTTCATGTGCCTCATGAGGCTCAGCTGTGTGAGGAGGAGGTGTTGGACCCAGAGGAGTCACAGCTGAATCTCTTCAGAGATGCTAGAAGCAGAAGGCAATCCAGCAGAGCAGAGCAGAGAAAATCAATGAGGCAACTCAGTGAGAGGAGGAGAAGGCAGTGAGAAGCCACACCTTGGGACTGATAATAAAAGGGGAAGGTGTGGGCGGGGCTGGTTGCTGAAGGCAACTGTTTGGAGACATGCTAAGGGAATCCTGGTCTGTTCTTGATACTGATAACTCTTGTTTGTTGACTTTTGTTTGATATTTTGATTCATTTAGTGAAGGAAATATTCTGTTGCTTTTTTGTTTGAACTGTAAATAAATAAATTTGGGTTGGGTTTTTCCAGCCTATTGACTGTAAAAAGGAAAAAGGGGTTGTCCCTGACACACAAACAGGGCCAGTCGTAGGCTGGAACAGAACGGTGCAGTGCAATATTTCCGGGATGAAAGGATGATCTGGTGACATCACTGTTGCCCAGGAGACGCCCAGTAGGGCTCCTTTCACATCCTCAGAAGGAGCTGGAAGGAAGGTCAGGAGCTCACCCCTCCCCACAGCTGCACTCGGGTCTCGAACGCAGACTTGCTAACCTCCTACTGAGCAACCTAAACACGTGAGCCACTGTGCTCCTTTTTAAAGGTGATAATCAACACCTGCAATTGGAAGCAAACTGCACCTAGGTGTTACATGGACCACCCTAGGAACACTGCCTCTAGGATTGCCCAAAATTGCCAAAACAAAATCATTTTGTTTGCATGGCTCCCTACCAAACTAAGATATGAAACACATGAGAACTGGCTGTAAGTCTTAAAAATAAGCATTACAGTTCCAAATTTCCTCTTTCCCAATATAAAACTCCTGGCATTTCCCACATGCATGATGTCACCCAACCTATTTTGTACCAGTGTGTCTCAACCATTCCAATTTTTTTCCCCTGTGAAATGTTAGGTGCAGCTCCAGGTCACCAAAGTTTTGCCCAACTCTAACTTAGTTGTTGTTGTTAGTTGCGAAGTCGTGTCCGACCCATTGCAACCCCATGGACAACGTTCCTCCAGGCCTTCCTGTCTTCCACCATCTTCTGGAGTCCATTGAAGCTCACGCCTCCTGCTTCAGTGACTCCATCCAGCCACCTCCTTCTCTGTCGTCCCCTTCTTCTCTTGCCCTCAACCTTTGCCAGCATTAGGCTCTTCTCCAGTGAGTCCTTCCTTCTCATTAGGTGGCCAAAGTATTTGAGTTTCAACTTCAGGATCTGGCTTTCTAAAGAGCAACCAGTATGAAATAGAATGGGTCTTTTCATATTTTATGCCAGAGAGATCTGTGAGGCAGGGCAGTCACAATCACAGAGTCGAGCATTTTATGTACCATTTAATCACATTATTGTGACTTCCGTCTTGACTTTTTTGATTCCCCCCCCCGTCAACAGATGCCACTGTTTCCACCAACAATCTCCTATACACACTAATTCTTAGCGCCACTCGCTTGTAAACAAAGAGTTAATCTTTTTTCTGGGATTTTTTTAAAACAAATTTATTGCAGAATCTTATACATTACAATCGTGGTTGCACCTGTGAATCCAAAAATAGATGAGAGAGAGAGGTCAAAAAGAAGTTCCTGAAATCAGATAAATTCACCCTTCATTAAACGAGCTTCAGTCTTTGTCGCAGGTCTAATTCTTTATGTATATATATATATACATACAGTTTGCAGCTTTACTTGAATATATAGTTTGCAGCTTTACTTGAATATATAGTTTGCAGCTTTACTTGAATAGAAATTTCAGAAAAATGCAGTTTGATTGTTAGCGCCGTATGCTTAGCCAGAAATAGCAATAGCACTTAGACTTATATACCGCTTTGCCATGCTTTTTGCAGCCCTCTCTAAGCAGTTTACAGAGCCAGCCTGTAGCCCCCAACAATCTGGGTCCTCATTTTACTGACCTCGGAAGGATGGAAGGCTGAGTCAACCTTGAGCTCAGTGAGACTCGAACTGCCAAACTGCAGGCAGCTGGCAGTCAGCAGAAGTAGCCTGCAGTACGGCATTCTAACCACTGCACCACCACAGCTCCTCATAAGCTCCTCATAAGCTCCTCATAAGCAAAACAAGCCTCATTGTGTTCAGTAGGTATTCCTCACAAGTAACCTTTTTTTACAGCCTCATCTTCTTAAATATTCCAGGGCCTCAGAGCAGCTGACAATGACCCAACAGCCCCTCCCTATGACTCCCTTCTCGTCTTTGACTATGAAGGAAGCGGTTCAACGGCGGGATCGGTAAGCTCCCTTAACTCCTCAAGCTCTGGAGACCAAGATTACGACTACCTTAATGACTGGGGACCCAGGTTCAAGAAACTGGCGGACATGTATGGGGGTGGCGAGGATGATTAAAATGACCTCACTTTTCTTCCTTTGCAAAAAGAGGAAAGATATAAGCATTTAGAAGAAGAGGATGGAGAGAAAGAGTGCAATCCAAGGCAGATGAAAGAAGAAAGAAGAAAGGAGTAAAACAAAAACAAATTAAACAAAACAAAAAAAACAAAACAAAAAAAAGAGAGAGAGCGAAAGCAGAAGAGGAATCAAGATCTGTTCAAAGAGGCAGCTTTTTTTAATTAATACCTTCGGCCGACTGTATTCTTTTTAGCGGTGACTTAGAACGTTTCTTTTGCTGTTGGTTGTTTCTTTCTTTCTTTCTTTCTTTCCCCCTTTCTTCTTCTTTTTCTTCTTCTTTTTTAAGAACATTGAGCTGTCTAGCATGAACACGTGTCTCTGCTGCCTTTTTTTTTAATTTTAATTGTTCCCCTTCCCTCATGTGTCAGCAGGGATCTTGCTTGTTTTAACCACTTTATGACTAAAGGGAGTGAAAGGCACTCTCTCTTAACTTGAATTTCTTAGAACAGAAGCACTGTTTTTAAAATATATATATAGATATATATATTTGAAAGTGCCTTTTGGTACATGTATCAGATTCCCTCGATCTCAGGAGTGTTCAAAAAGAAACAAACAATTTACGTTTCCACCGTGTCTTGGACACCACACTCTGTAACCCTAAGCCAGTTCTAGCTTGGAAGGAATTAAGGAATTAACAAAACAAAATACCAGGAACAATGGTATGGTTTTATCTTTTGGGGCTTTATTCTAAAAGGGGAAAAAAAAACACCAGGAGAATTGTTTGTGGGTGGGGAATAACAAAAGAAACGCGATGTTAATATATACAAGAGAGGAAACCAAACTTAGAAATCTTTTTGGCCTAAAAAAAAATGGTGAACTCAGTCAACCTGTTGTATATATCATTCATTGTTTATCTGATGCAAAATACTGAATTGGGTTTTCTCTTGTGACTTGGCCACACGTGATGTAGCTGCATAGAATTATAGCATTGGAAAGCCTTGGCGAAATACAAGGTGACGCTCTTACCTAAACTTTACAGTAAATGATCCGAAGACCAAAGTGTAACTTTTGTCTTTCTTTTCAATTTCCTTTTCATTCTTTTTTCCAAAAACAAAACGAAAAAACAACAACAAAAAAAGACTTTTTTTTTCTTCTGCTGAGTCCATGGTGGAGTTATGTATTGCTAATCGATGTTTGTTGCAATGAGTAGGATGTGGAAATCTGGTGGAATCATTTGATGTACAGAACTGTAAGCATCTGGAGAAGTGATTTCAGGTTAACCAGCTTGGTCGCCGGAGATTAAAATGTGGAGGAAGGCAGCACAATTTATTTTGGCCACATATGACTCTCTGAATGTTATAATGTGGGTCCCAGTTGGCGTTTTCCCTCCTAGGTTGTGTTAACATAGAGCAGAGGTAGGCAACCTTGGCTCTTTTATGACTTGTGGACTTCAACATCAGGAATTCTGGGAGTTGAAGTCCACGAGTTATAAAAGAGCCAAGGTTGCCTACCCCTGCATAGAGCATCGGTTTTGTAGACTTTTTTCTTTTTGGCCACAAAAGTCACCTTCCTATTGCATCACAGAAAATGAGCATGGCAAAACACAAACAAACAAATGTAACTCCCTTATTATATTAATGGATAGTTGAAGGCCAGAGAATTTGGCCAAATATTTGAGCTGCCTTATTTTGAAGAGTTCTAAAATGAATTGGGGGGAAAAAATAACACAATGCCAAGGACTAGCTTGTGGGACCAATAGTTCTTAAAATACTTTGAACGCCATTGCATCAGTAGAAAAAAAAAGTTAACAAAGAACATTATCTTACTGCTGTTACAATATTTATTCTTGGAAGGATTTTTTTTTCTTCTTTTAAATAAATCAAACTAGATAGGCCTCTAGCGTGAATCAATATGTGAATTTCCGTGCTATGAAACAGCAGACAACGGTTATTGAAGTAAATTTGTCTATCACCCTCTGATATTAGGGAAGAAAAACAAATGATTTCAACTGAAAAGCACATGCAAATCAATAGCATATAAAGACTAATCAAATAGCTGGATTTATCTGACCATTTCTTAATGGGGTACTTCCTTGTAAAACAAGAACAAAATTATTGTTTGATACTTGATTTTCAAAGTGTCCATATTTCCCAAAGTGTAATTCAAGTCAGGATTCACTTTAGAAATGTTTACATGTGTTTGACTTAAGCCGTGAATATCATAATATTCTGTAAGAATCTTCACTTTTTGAATTGCCCATTGCTTCTTATAAAATCATGACCATTTCAAACAATCTGTTAACCAGCTTGGAAAGTCAGCTCGATCCCAGTTCAATATTAATTATTTTTTGCATTCGTAATAAAATTATGTCCAGTAGATTTTTCTCATGCAATGAACGTTGTTCCTGAACGCAACACAGCTAAAGTAATGTTTCCAGACTATGGCAAACATCAGATCTAATCAGATCTGAACAGATGGTTTCCGATATAAAAGCAACAGGCAAAATCACTTTGTAAAAACTATTGCATCAAAAATTAATCAGCAAAGTAGGCCTAAGGCAAATAATGTTGCACCGCTTCGTAGATTCCCTTGCCCACAGCCGGGAAAGGAGCTAGAAAATAAATAAAAGCATGAGATAAGTGACTGTAATTCAGAAAAAGATGGTCTCTTTGATCCTCAGAAATGTTTGATATGGGATGTACAACCTCAGGTAGATTTTTGAGGTCTCAGTTAGTGATCGTTCGCCTATTTTGCGTATAGCTAACTGTTGGCGCAGGCTTTGGCTTTGTCAGGTCAAGGTTTCCTAAGGAAAATGTTGGGAAAGTTTTTTTGTACAAGAATTTGGAATCGTACATTCAGACACAACAGTCTCACACCACCTTAATGGATGCAAACGGAGAAAAGATTCTTCTCCCCCTCCCCCCATCCAGCCAAGAATTGGTCTTCTTTAAAAGTACCGAGTTCATATTTTAAGAACCGTCAGCTTGGGTAATTTCCTCACACTGTTTCTTCTGTAAAAAAAAATGCTCCATTTTTGGAAAAGGAATTTTATTTTCTGGGGGTGGGGGGGAGGAAGTAAGAGCCAGAAGCACGTTTGCCATAAATTTCCCTTGCCCACAAATGACTACGTTAAACAGCATTTCATGTAGAACCCCAAACAGAGATGAAACCTTAAAAAGTCATTTATCTCTATTTTTTTAGAACACGTGCAATTTTCCTCTCTAAGTAAACATGTAGGCACAACATCTTTATTTTAAAAAAAATAATAACTGGTTTCTTTTTCTTTCTTTTTTTTTTTTGCAAAAATGTCTAGAGATTCATTAACTATCCCATGGGTATATCTTGAATATTATGAGCCAAACCTACCAATTAATGATGGCACTTCCTGATGAGTGGTATTTCTATCTGTGATCAAAGGCTATTATGGGATAAGAAAAGGCAGGCATTTCAATGGGAACCTTGTGATTAATGTGCTTAAATGTTGACAATTAAGCCAGACTTATTTGCTGCATTTTGATAGCACCTCACTGTTATCAAGGGTAGCATGCTACCCAGTTTGTACGTAGGGTCTGTATTTACAAAAAAAAAACAATTCTGCAGTTTTTCCTCTCTCTCTCTCAAAAATGTGTGTTTTTTTTCCTCCCCTTTAATGATTTGGACTTAACGTGGTTTATGTCTAATGTTTGTACAATTATTTAGATTGCATGGATGTGTAATGTAAAAACCACATTTAATGGCGATTGAGCCACTTAATTGTGCTATCAAATCTTGGATTACTTATGATAATGGACAAAAAGGTCTGCAGCAAATTGAAGAGGAAGCCATGAAGGATGGATTAGATATTATTTCCTTCCAATCCAAGAGGGAGCACAATTTTGGAGAAATTGTTTTGATGATCCGTGGGGGAAAAGGGCTGATCTTCTTCCCCCGGCACACACTTTTTTGTCAATATTAAAAAAAAAAGATTCTCGTTTGGCACTGAGGGGGGGGGGAAGGAATGAGTGCAAATAAATATTTCAAAAGGTTGTTAAGAGATCGTACTAGAATGCAAGCTCCTTTGTCTAGAGACTTTGAAAATGCTCCTTGTGCATTTTATATTTCATTGTATCATATTTTCTATAAAATGCAATTTCTGTAAATTTACGCGCATTTGAAATGTGTCGTGTCTAATAATGGAATGTGGTTTTAAAAAAAAAAGTATTCTGGAGGGAAGAGTCTGCCTATCTCTTATGTTTTAATGCACCAAGGTTGTGATTATGTTACTCAACGGACTGGCCACAAACTTGAGGTGCATCCAGAATTCTGCACTCTGCCCAGAAACAATTCCACGAACCGCAGGCCACATCACAAACTGCTTTTGCAATCCCAACTGTGGTTAGTAGTAGCAACACAGCAGAAAACCAACATGATCCTATTGACCACCTGAAAACCAGGTTGCATTGTTCTCTGGATTGTGGCTTTGAACTTCCCACCCATCAGCCTCTGAAACCAGAGCTTTTGCAGTTGACTCTTGTTTTAATTCTTTCCAATTTGGTAAAAGAGATTATGAGAGCTACTATGTGGGGTGTTTGATGTTCTCTGAGCTCGGTTGTTTTCTGGCAAACGTTTCATTAGCCAAGTAGGTAATGTCCCCAGTTACCCAACTAGGTTACATCATCAGTGCACTGATGATAGTACCTAATTTGGTAATGAAACATGTGCAAGAAAACAACCAAGCTCAGAGAGCACCAGGGACCCAATAATTCAACCCTGGACTACCAATATTCTCTTCTATTGAGAGCTGCTGTAGCCTGCAGTGAAAAAGATCTGACAACCAAGGGAAGGAAGGAAGAGTTACTTCTGCTCGTCTTGCAAATTTCCCACTTTTGATATTAATAGAGCTGGATAATCTGGAACTTCCCTCTTCATGAAATGTTCCTCCTCCTCCTCCTCCTCCTCCTCCTCCTCCTCCACCTCCTCCTCCTCCTCCTCCTCCTCCTCCTCCTCCCTCCAACCAAAGGGCTGGTTCTTCCACAAAGTCCAGAATCTCTCTGAGGGGATTAAGAAATGCAATACATACAACTCCAAACCACATGTAAATCCACATTAACTTAGATAAGGATTTGGGGATAGAGTGATCAACAATCATGTGGACAACTGCAATAAAGAGGATTGTATCTAGTTATCTTCAGAGCCTCCTCTTTCTTTGGCAGTTTTTACTAGAAAATGGCAAGTGTTTAGTCATAAAATACATTCCTATCTGGCAAAAGCTCTCCAGATCTTGCTCCTGGTATCTCCAGACTGAGCTAGTAGAAGAGAACCCTGTCTGAAGTGCTACTAGTCCATGTAAACCAGATATAGTTTCTAGTGAGAGGGCAATTTCCAGAATTTGTAGAATGAATCTTTAGGAGTTGTGGTCTGACTTGGAATAAGATGGTTTTCTGTATGTCACTGTAGAATAACAGAGATGGAAGGGACCTTGGAGGTCTTCAAGTCCAACCCCTTGCTCAGGGAAGAAATCTGATACCATTTCAGACAAATGGCTGTCGCATGTCTTCTTAAAAACCTTCAGTGTTAGAGCAGCCACAACTCCTGGAGGCAAGCCTTTTCACTGATTAATTGTTCTCACTGACAGGAAATTTCTCCTTAATTCTAGGTTGGTTCTCTCCTTGATTAATTTCCATCCATTTTTTCTTCTCCTGCCCTCAGGTGCTTTGGAAAATAGGTTGCCCCTCCTCTTTTTTGAGGCAGATATTGGAAGACTGCTATTATGTCAGCCCTGTGTTTAATTGTTTATGTGTTTGATTTCATATCATGCCTTTCTTTGCAGAGTTCAAGGCAACTTAGAGGATTTTCCTTCCTTTATGTGAGATAGAATGGGCTGAAAGAAAACAAGAAAGCTTCTCAGGGAACTTTCATGGCTGAAGGTGGATTATAAATTGGGTTTCCCTGTTGTTAGTCAAACTCTTTCACTTCTACACCACTCTGGCTGTGAAAACGTAAAAGTTGCTTATTGGAGATTCCATCTGCTGCAATGAAATGGTTGTACAGAGTGGCTCACAAACCTAGCTGAGACCACAACAGTCCTGTTGTTTTAGGTATTGGTTATGAGGAGGCAACCTTGGCTCTTTTATGACTCATGGATTTCAACTCCCAGAATTCCTGAGCCAGCCATGCTGAGGGGAAAGGGAGAGGTTTCCATGCTGAGCCATGCTGGCTCAGGAATTCTGGGAGTTGAAGTCCATGAGTCATAAAAGAGCCAAGGTTGCCTACCCCTGCCCTATATAGACTCTCTCCCATAGGGATTAGTTGAAAGGATCCAAAATGTGATAGCTAAAAAGATGTGAACTAATTAAGATTGAGAAGCATTTCCAATACAATTTCTGCCCTAGGAAGGGGTTGGACTAGAAGACTTCCACGGCTCCTCTCAGCCCTATGATTCTGTAACTCTAGAACAGGGGTAGGCAACCTTGGCTCTTTTATGACTCGTGGACTTCAACTCCCAGAATTCCTGAGCCAGCACAACTGGCTCAGGAATTCTGGGAGTTGAAGCCCACGAGTCATAAAAGAGCCAAGGTTGCCTACCCCTGCTCTAGAAGGACAGATTAACATGATGATTGTGAAGAAATGGAAAACAGGATGAGGTGATCAAAAGAAGGATTTGGAATCAAATTTGAGTTGGTTTATACATCCTGTTTGCTAATGAACTACTAGTATAAGGAGTGAAATTCCATAATCCCACACAAAGCCACATATTTTTAAAATCTGCAATGCAGTTCATCAGGAAAAAAATTATGAACTGGGCAAGGTTTGCACAAAAGTCCATACATAAGTGAAAATCATGGGATAAGTGCATTTTTTAAGAAAAAATACTTCCCCAAATATGTACATTGAGACAAATTTTGAAAATAAAGTTACACACTAGAAGAAATGTGTATAAAATACATGGACATTTTAGTGAAAACTTTCAACAAAATTACAGATTTGCAAAAATGAGACGTGTGAAGAGAAACTTGACAGATTCGTCAATTCATACAGGGCAGATTTTGTATCTGTGAACTGATGATGTTTACCTACTTAGGGTAATGAAACATCTGCCAGAAAACAAGCAAGCTCAGAGAGCACCAAGGACCCTTTCAATGAAATTGTACATCCATGATTACAGTGATAACATTACAGTATACTCACCCTCTACAAAGTGTTCCAGGATGTAATGAGAAGCAACTTGAACATAAGCATGAGAAAGACACAGACAAAGAATAACAAGAGTTGGGAGGGACCTTGGAGGTCTTCTAGTCCAGGGCTTTTCAACCAGTGGTATGGGTACCACCTGTGGTACATTGGCACCTGGCAGGTGGTATGCAACCATCCTAGAAAAGTGGTAGTAGGGGAAGGGAATGAGCTGAACTGGTGGCAGCACCGCACAAGCCTGAGCAAGAGATGGCTGGAGCTGCAGGGCTGTCAGAGCTCAGCAGAAGCGCCAGGATCAGCACTTGTTTGGGACTGTAAGGGCTCAGTGGAAGCACCAGGATCAGCTCCAGGCTCCAGCTGGAGGTCGGCACTGATCCTGGCACTTCTAAGCCCACAAAAATCGCCGATCAGCTGGAATGTTTCAGCATCCCAGGGTCTTGTGATTTACATTCAGATGCTTGGCAACCGATTCATATTTATGATGGTCACAGTGTCCCAGGGTCATGTGAAGTGATCAAAACCTGCTGCAACCACCCACCAGGGGGGGAATAAAAACCAAACACCCCCTACCCCACCCTCACTGCCAGTCCTCAACAGAAATGCTCACTACAATGAAAACCTCAGACAGGAGGAAGAGTGCCGCCAGGCAGGCAGGCAGGTGTCTTGTTTGGCTGTGGCTTGGAGGGCACTTTTTTCAGTCCATTGTAACTTTGAACAGTCATTAAGCAAACTGTTGTAAGTAACCTTTTTCCCAATTATTTTTTTTGGTCATCAAGTACCACCTTGCTATGTGACTGGTGGTACTTGGATGTTGCCATATCCTAAAAGTGGTACAATGGGTGAAAAGGTTGAAAAGCCCTGTTCTAGTCCAACCTCTGCTCAGGCAGGAGACCTTATACCATTTCAGGCAACTGGCTACCTAGTCTCTTTTTAAAAAGCCTCCAGTGATGCAGCACCCACAACTTCTGAAGAAAGCCATTCCTCTGGTTAATTGTTCTTACTCTTAGGAAATTTCTCCTTAGTTCTAGTTTGCCTCTCTCCTTGTTTAGTTTCCATCCATTGTTCCATCCACATGTTTTCACAGAAGTGTTCTCCCAAAGTAAGTATCATTTTAATCAATGTCTTTACATGAACCATAATCTCAACTCTTAAAGGTGGTAAATCAACAGCAATCTCTTATAATGGATGCATTCACCGATGCAAATTGGCAAATTTGCAAATCTTCTGAATGGAAATATGTCTTCCGTTCATATAAAGGGCTGAGTGCCAGCAGATGTTCCTAATGAGAAGATAAGCGTAATCATTTTTTTCCAGTTTTTCTTCCCTTTCCCGCCAACCAATTTACAAATTCTTCTGCAGCTTTTCTGGTGATCCAATAGAATAAAGAGGATCAGCAAAGTTGTACCCCCACCAGTTTTCTCCACCAAGAACATGTTATGAGCAAATGCATTCATGCATAGAAAATATGTATTGAATTGATAAATTCATCTAACTCCCTAAGGGAAAACAAAACTCTGAAGCTGGCCTGAGCTAACTTTGATGCTCACCAAATGATAGATTGCTTTGTAATATGTGGATACAGGTTGCCCAGATTGGCTGCTTGTTACCCTCAATTATCAGTGCTGGTTGAGTGTCTTATCCTGAGTTTACTATGTTTACAAAAATGCCTCTCCTGAACTGAAAATTAAGCAAATGCTGCATGTCACTGCTTTACAACTCAATCACTTGAATTTGGAGGTCTTCACTGCAATATACTTGTTTCAAAACATCCTAGGAAGAAGCCAATTTTTTTTTAAAAAAAAAACTTGCTGTGATATCAAATTCTATTTTATTTAGAGCCCATGCCTGGGAGGGGAACGTGATAGTGTTCTAGGAAGAAACTATAGTTTGAAAGTAGACTGAATGTTTTGACACACAAGATTACAGGTTGAATTATTGGGGGGGGGGAAGCACAGAGCTCAGAAAAGCGTCCGCCAGAGGAACATTGCCATTCAGAGTACACAACACTGAGCAAATAGAAATGGGGGTCTGACATATATCAAGAAACCTTTGTGGCACTTTCTGAAGTTGAGGAATCTTAGAACAATCCACACACTAGCCAGCCAAGGGTAATTTTAGATTTCATTTGTTTTGGAAGCCACGGGCAAGCGTTCGCTTACTGCTTGCTTTGAAATCAATGGGATGATAAGTATTTTGTTCCAGCTGGAATGTAGCTGTAGGCAGTGCTTTTTTTTTGTAAAAGAAAAAGGTGCCGGAACTCACACATGTCATACAACCCGCCTTGCCTACCCTACAAGGTTCCATCCAAAAAAGGTGCCGGAACTCCGTTCTGAGCGTTCTATGACAAAAAATGCCCTGGCTGTAGGTAATGACAAAAGACCCAGTTTTTTAGGGAACAGCAATTCCCGAACAGGAAGTGCCCCATTTACTTCTACCTTAATTCTATGTTCATCTCTATTAATGTAAATACAAATGCTGATTAGGAATGTCAAGGACAGGGATGACTTTTGGAAATAAAAAAATGTGTTTAAAAAGGAGTAATTTCTCTTCACAGATATCATTAGGTTATTAAACTGGATGTTGATGAGTGCAGATTTGCAAAAAAAATAATCTTTCAAGGATACTTGTGTATCTGTTTCTCCTCCCTTTGATTTAGTTTGCACAATAAACCTTTCTTTCCTGAAAAATAAGTATGAAAAAGGACACTTGTTTCTGAAAGTTGGGTACAAAAGACAGCATATTGAAGGTTATGTTTTTAAACAGCATACAATAAAGGTGGTGAAAATAATTTTCATCTAGGAAACCCTTAAAAGTCTGCATCTGGGAAAGTAATTTAAAGGGGAACTAGAGAAATCTGCATTAAACGCCTAAAGGTGGAGATTTCTATAAATAAAAAGTGGTATTTTGCAAAAAACATCAAATATTATCAAAAAAATTGTGAGCATCGAAGGGTGCAAGTCTCTTTTAAAGGACCTTTTTTTACAAAATCTGGAGGCGAAAATGTAACAGAGAACGATGCACTTTTTTAATACCATCATAGCATAATGGTACTGATTCTGATGCCCTTCCTACAGCTTGTCTAAGGAGATTCCCCATCATCCAGGTCACGCTTGTCCCAAAAGTGCTTTTCCAAAAGGCAACTGGATTTTTTTCCTTGATACTTCTGAATTTCTGAAAAGTTCTGAACTGAACTGGATGAGAAGCGAAACGATTTCAAGGGGAGAAAAAAAAAACCAAGAAAGTCAAGTTGCCTTTTGGAAAAATCATCTTTGGGAGTTCCTAGAGCTTATAAATGGGAAGATCTTCAATTGTGTGGGAAAACGGGTGCTCTCCGATTCTTTTGCTGCAGTTCTATGTAAACTTCCCCAAAAGAAGCTGCATTAGAATCTAGCAACAGAAACAAGAGATGGGAACAAGTCCTAACACACCATCACTGAAGTTGCACCCACGTACTAAACCCATCGCATCACATTGCTTAGGACTAGGTTCAGCCCAAAGAGATTTAGCTCTGAAGGGCTAAGAAGGAGGGCCAAATCTTTGGTGAATAATTGTGTTTTAAAAATGTAAATAATAATAATGCAGTACTCTTGTATAGGGGTCAAGTCTGCAAATTGTTTTGCTTCTCCTCCAAGGCTCTACAGGTAGTCCTCGACTAACAACAGTTCATTTAATGAACGCTCAAAGTTACGACAGCACTGGAAAAGGTGACTTAGGACCGTTTTTCACAGTTACGACCTTTGCAGCATCCCCATGATCAGGTGATCAAAGTTCAGACGCTTGACAACTGGTTCATGTTTATGACCGTTGCTGTGCCCCAAGGTCATGTGATCACCTTTTGTGACCTTCTGACAAGCAAAGTCAATGGCGAAACCGGATTCACTTAACAGCCAGATTACTAGCCTATCAACTGCAGTGATTCACTTAACAACTGAGGCAAAAAAAGTCTTAAAATAGGGCAAACTCACTTCACAAATGTCTTACTTAACAACAGAAAATTGGGGCTCAATTGTGGCCGTACGTCGAGGACTACCTGTATTTGGATACATCCAGAAACATTCAGCACTCACTTCTCTGATCGTCTACATATTTATGCTCTTCAAGATTTGCAACTGGGATCTGACAACAGGCAGTCCTTGACTTACGACCATTTGTTTAGCAACCATTTGAAGTTACAGTGGCACTGAAAAAGTCACTTACAAACAGTCCTCCCTTTTATGACAGTCACAGCATCCCCACAGTCATCATCAAAATTTGGGTGCTTTGAGGACTGGCTTATATTTACAACGGTTGCAATGTCCCAGGATAGCCTGATTGCCATTTGCACTCTTCCTAGTTGGCTTCCAAAGACCAAACCATTATTTACTTAATGACAGCAGGGTTCACTTAACCACTGCAAAACTTGCTTAACAACTGTGGCAAAAAGAGTAAAAAAATCCGTCGTGGCTCCCTTAACAGCTGCCTTCCTTAGCAGCAGAAATTCTTGTCCTAATTGTGGTCACAAGTTGTGGACTACCCATATGTGACTTTGAAAGTTGCTAGAAGGTTGAGGACTCCAGTAGAAATAATTTCCAGATCTTGAACCACGAGATTCTAAGAAGGAGTCTCTCAGTGTCACAAGTTGACAGTTGATCAAAGCAGTATAACTCTTTTCCAAAATGACTCTTACATGCAGGAGAAAGAAAAAGAAAATGCAGACCCCACTGTTTTGGCCAACTTTTAAAAAAATCAGCTTTGTTTGGCCAAAGTAGCAATTCTAACTCCAATCCCAACTCACCCCAATTTGCTTACCAACCTATACATAAAGCATATCTTTGTGCAATGGAGGATACTTTATTCTTATTTTATTGGCATGTTTTCTAATAGGGAAAAGTGTGCGTGATTGTAGTTATTTTGAGAGAGAGGAGTCGTTTCCTTACATGTTATTCCTTCATCTCCAGTTTAGCAGGATGAGGGTGCCACTTTGACAAGGGGATGGGATCCAAAAGCACAAAGAAAGAAAGAAAGAGGGGTTTTGTGCACAAGTTAAACAGAGCTCCAACCTTCTTTTTTTGTAGCCATCAAAACAGCACAACACTTTTGTAGTGTTCTTTGTACCATTTTTGTATCGACACGAAACAACAGAAAAATAGAGAGAGGTAAACAAAAAAATCATTAAGGGGAAGCAAGTTGATGGTTTCCATGTGTTTTAAGTGCCGTTGCAGATCATGGTTCAGAAATGAATAACAGCTTTGCTGATTTATTTGTGTATCAAAGCTGATTTGGTGCATTGGCACCAAGCTTGTGTAATAAATAAAATTCTCCTTTTAAATAGCCTGCTTTGGTCATTTCTCTCTCTCCCTCCCTCCCTCCCTCCCTCCCTCCCTCCCTCCCTCTCTCTCTCTCTCCTTCTCTCTCTCTTTCTCCACACACACAGCCTTTATCAAACAACACTGGCTCCCATCTCAGCCATCCATTTCCATATATGAAAATCAGATGCAATCTACTGCTAGTTCTCAAATTACGACTGGAATTGAGCCTGGAATTATGGACATAAGTCATTGGGGTCATTAAGCACATGCCTACATGAACCCATCTGATTTTACAACCTTCTTTTAAGTGTATGCCACAGTTGTTAAGTGAACGTGGTGGTCACTGAGCAAATCCAGTTTACCCAATGGGCTTCTCTTTTTTTCTTTTTTTTTGCCAGAAACTGGAGATAAACTATGGAAACTGACAAAAATTGTCAAAAATTATGGTCACATGATTTTGGGTCACTGCAAAAAGCCATAGATACAGAGACAGAGACAGATATAGATATAGTTAATGGATATATAAAGGTAAAGGTTCCCCCGCACATGTCCAACTCTAGGGGTCGGTGCTCATCTCCATTTCAAAGCCGAAGAGCCAGCGCTTGTCCGAGGACGTCTCCGTGGTCATGTGTCCGGCATGACTAGACGCCAAAGGCGCATGGAATGCTGTTACCTTCCCACCGTAGTGGTCCCTATTTTTCTACTTGCATTTTTATGTGCTTTCGAACTGCTAGGTTGGCAGAAGCTGGGACGAGTAACAGGCGCTCACTCTGTTACGCGGCACTCGGGATTCGACCCGCCAAACTGCTGATCTTCTGATCGACAAGCTCAGCGTCCTAACCCACTGAGCCACCACGTCCCTTAATGGTTGTATAGATATAGATAAATATAGATGAGATAGAGATAGAGATAGAGATAGAGATAGAGATAGAGATAGAGATAGAGATAGAGATAGAGATAGAGAGATAGAGATAGTAGAAATATAGAGATGGAGATGGAGATAGATACAGACACAGATATATACAGTCGTAGTACTGCACTGGTGAGACCACATTTGGAATACTGTGTCCAGTTCTGGTCACCATGATACAAAAAAAAGGTGTTGAGACCATAGAAAGACTGCAGAGAAGAACAACAAAAACGATGAAGGGTTTGGAAGTTAAACCATAGAACTAGGTATGTCCAGTCTAATGAAGAGAAGGACTAGGGAGGACATGATAGCAGTCTTCGAAGACTAGAGGGGCTGTCACAGAGAAGAGGAGTTCAACTCAGTGGCGTAGCGTGGGGGGTGCAGGGGGGGCCGGCCGCACCGGGCGCAACATCTGGGGGGGCGCACTCGCACTGAGCTGCTCAGGGAGCCCCAAGGGCTGCACAGAGTCGGCTTGGCTCCGCTCTCGAGCTGCTCTTTCTTGCAAAGTGAAACGAGTCCGGCAGGTGAGATGGGCGGCCACATAAACTGAATAAAATAAATAGAAGTGCCCAACTCTCCGCCCAGGCTCAGGCCAACCGCAAGCGCCCCGCAGGTGCCCCGGCAGACTTGGCCGAGCGAAGACGGACCCGCCGGCCGGCCAGCCCAGCTTCGTGCGCATGCGTGGCTTTATTTAGCGGGGCTCACGTGCGAGCTTGAATGCAGCGGCTCTTGCAGGTCAGAGCCCTGCCCAGCCACCCTCGAGAGGGACCCAGAAGCATCCCGCATGCGCGCGACTCTTCTTGGAAAGTCTACGCCGCTGCGGGGCACGTCTTTTCGGCGGTGCCGTGACGTCACTTGCCTTGCCCCGGGTGCTGACAACCCACGCTACGCCACTGGTTCAACTTATCCTCCAAAGCATCTGTAAAGGTAATGTCCAGTCATGTCTGACTCTGTGGGGCAGTGCTCAGCTCCCTTTCTTGGCCAAAGGAGTCATCTTGTCCAAAAACACTTCCATGGTCATGTGACCAGTGTGACTAGATGCTACCTTCCCACAGAAGTGGTACCTATTTATCTACTTGCCTTTGCATACTTTCAAACTGCTAGGTCGACAGGAGCTGGGGCAAGAACAGGATATCACCCCATCAGGCAGTACTTGGGTCTCGAACTGCCAACTCTCCAGCTGACAATCTTAACCATTCGCCCACTGCACCCCTTGTAAGCACCTGAGGCAAAACAAGAAGTAAAGGAGGGAAGAACATTAAAGAGAGATCCAACCTAGAAATAACACAAAATTTCCTAACAGTGAGAACAATCAGTGGAATGGCTTAAACCACCACCACCCCGCCCACTGAACTTGTGAGTGCCCCATCACTGGGGGTTTTCAACAGGAGACTGGCCAACCATTTGTCCTGAATAATCTATTGCATGAGCAGGGGGTTGATCTCTAAGATCCCTTCCAAGCCAGTTACTCTATATTTTATGTTCAATTTCAACATCCAAACTGGTTTCAAAAAACTGGCATCTGAGTTGTTCACTTCTATCAGGAAGTGGCTTGTGTTTGGATGGAGCCTTTGCCATGAATATTCAGATACCCTAGTACAGGGGTGGGCAACCTTGGCTCTTTTATGACTTGTGGACTTCAACTCCCAGAATTCCTGAGCCAGCCATCCAGAGATGATTAAACAGTCGTGTGTTGACTGTCTTTATTAGCTATCAATCAACTGGGTTTATTTACCCAGGTGATTTGATCAAATACACAGATTAAAAAAGGATAGACCACAGCAGGAAAAAAATAACCTTGTGTCAAATGTGAAAAGTCATCTTACAATTGTGTTGTGGATGGTTTTAGGTTATTCCCCACCGTTTCCCCAAGACCTGCAAAGAATCACCTTTTGTTTGATCCACAGGACAACAGCCCTGTGAGGCAGAGAGGGCTGAAAAAGAGCCACTGCCCCAGAGCCACCAAGGGGTCCTCTCTGACTGAGGACAGACTTGAACTTGGGTCTTCCTAGTCTGAGTCCAGTTTTTTAAACTTTACAACATGCAGCCTTTTAATATTATAATGCATTTTCCTTGTAACCTTTAAATTAATAAATAAATAATAAATAAATAAATACATTTTCCAAATTTTAAAAACTAAGATGATACCATCCAACTGTTATTGAGTGATTTTAGATAGATAGATAGATAGATAGATAGATAGATAGATAGATAGATAGATAGATAGATAGATAGATAGATAGATAGATAGATGATAGATAGATAGATAGATAGATATAGATATAGATATAGATAGATATTGATATCGATATCGATATATACGTGAATGTATATATATATATATATATATGTGTGTGTGTGTGTGTGTGTGTGTGTGTGTGTGTGTGTGTGTGTGTATTCATAATAATGTCTAATGAGTATCCTGTAATTGGTCATTACTGAGTCATTTTTTCTTCCAAAACAGTGGTTTTCAAAATTTTCTTCACCACGGACCCTCTTTAAATACCTTCTGTGGCCACGGGCTATGGCCACAGACCATCAAGACTTAACTCAAGATGTAAAGCACTAGACTGCATCAAATATTCACAGACACACACACCCAATGACGACATTGGGACCCACCAGGGTCCTGTGGAACACAGGTTGAAAACCACTGTTCTGAAACCATGTCCTGGACTTTTAAGATTTTGGTCAGTTATGGGTAGACCCTCCATCTGTCTTCATTCTTATGGGACCATGAACTTGGCTCCTCTGAATACAAAACATGAATCAGTGTTTTGGGGAAGTGTTATCACCTAGACCGCACTCCAGAGAAATAGAAGTCCATAAGCACTGATCAATGTACAAAGGTTGATGTGCATGTATCTTAACAATTTTTGGCAGATTTATATGTTCATTCATTCATCCACTCAATCTGTACGGACACCCTCCTTAGCAAGTGACCCAGCTGGCAATATCTTCCATTGGAAGGATTTTATCACAGGACACAACATCAGGAGGAGAAAAAAAAAACACGTGTTGTGCCATAAGCCCTCTGTTGTTAAATCATTAAACCTTTTCCCAAACAGCTTCTTTTAATGGACAAGTTCAGAAGCTTTGTTTCTTAAACCCCTGTGAGATAAGCTATATATCCTCCCCCCACTGTGAAAATGGTTAACTGTTAAACTGCCATTTAACAGAATAACAGAAAATTTGGAAGGGACCCGAGAGGTCTTCTAGTCCAACCCCCCCCTTGTACAAGCAGGAGACCCTATGCCCATGGTGGCAAACCTATGGCGCGCATGCCACAGGTGGCACGCAGAGCCCTCTCTGTGGACACCCATGCCATCACCCCAGTCCTAGGCCTTCAACTAGGCTTTATAAAACCTTTTCACTTTAGGCCTCCTCCGCTGTGCGCAAAAAAAAAGGTTCAATTAACCAGTTTCAACTTCTCGCGGGGAAAAAAAGATCTCGCAAAGTTGGAATTGATTGATTGAACTTTTTAGTCCCACCTAGTCTGCTGTTACCACAGCAGCTACGCCCATCCAATTGGCCACACCCACCCAATGGGCCACGCCCACCTGGCACCCAACGATACATAAGTGGGTTTTGGGTTGCAGTTTGGGCACTCGGTCTCTAAAAGGCTCGCCATCACTGCCCTATGCTGTTCTGGCTGCCCACTATCTTCTTGAAAGTCTCCAGTGTTGGAGCACCCACAACTTTTGAAAGCAAGCAGCTCCACTGGTTAATTGTCCTGACTGTCAGGAAATTTCTCCTTAGTTCTCAGTTCTAGATTGGATGTCTCTTTAACAAGCTTCCCTCCATTGTTTCTTGTCTTGCCTCCTGGTGCTTTGGTAAATAATTGGACTCCCTCTTTTCTGTGGCAGCCCCTCAAATATTGGACACTGCTATCATGTCATCCCTGGTCCTTCTTTTCACTAGAGTAGACATGCCCAGTTCCTGCATCCCATAATATAAAAATCACCCTTTTGAGTAACAGTCTTGATTTAGTCCATTCAGCTAGAGGTCGATTTACAACCGTTCATTTAGCAATTGTGTCTTAGGCATGAGAGCTGACTGGGTGACTTTGGGCTAGTCGCTGTTTCTCAGCCCCTGACATCAGGGTTCAGGCGACAAGATTGTTAAATAGCGGGTTCTTTGGTGCAGGAATGAAGATGAGGAACAGAGTACAGGATAACTCATTGTTTATTTCGTGCTGGAACTGTACTGGGGAAATGTCTGCAACTAGCCGCAATATATAGCCTAGCCCCTAGGTGGCAGCCAATATGTTTGAATCAACCATTGCCTCTTGGAGATAGCCAATTGCAGCATAGAAGACTTGTAGTCTGGGTTGCTGGAGAGCTGTTAGCTGCTCCAGCAACCCACGTGGTGTTTCACAAGAGCCCAGTACATAACAAAGCTGTCGATCAATTCCTGTTGCAATAAATAGACCAATAGGTCAACACTCAGTTGATCTTGGGCGGGGGGCGGAAGCAGACCCTGCACTTCATTTCATTTATTTCATTTATTTGATTTCTATACCGCCCTTCTCCCTAGGGACTCAGGGCGGTTCACAGGGCATATATAAATACCTATACAAAAATTAAAAGAAAATTAAACCAATGCCCAATTAAAATACAACAATGATAAAATAATAAAAACCAATTAAAACCCATATTCCCCCATCAGGCCAGACCAGCTAATTCAAATAAGTGGGTCTTCAACCCGCGACGGAAGGATCGAAGGTCCGATGCCATCCGGAGCTCAACCGGCAGTTGGTTCCATAATGCCGGAGCACCCACAGAGAAGGCCCTCCCCCTGGGGGCCACCAGTCGGCATTCCCTGACCGGAGGCACCCTGAGGAGGCCCTCTCTGTGGGCACGCACAGGGCGGAGGGGAGTTGACGCCGGCAGCAAGTGGTCCTTGAGGTATCTCGGACCCATGCCATGTAAGGACTTAAAGATCATAACCAAGACCTTGAACCTCACTCGGAAGACACTTGTCAGGGAAAACGCTTGGAGGAAAAGAAAATGTCACAGATGTTTTCATTTGGATTCCTGTAGGGGTTGGATCCAATAGCCTAGCTGGTTTTTTTCAAGCTTTGTGATATTTGTGATGTTATGAGTCGAAATATATGTGGGATCCAAAGACGGTTCCAAGCCATTGGGGTTATCTAGTTTACTCATTAAGAGGAAATAAAAGTATGCTTGATTGACGTTCACTAATTATCCCCTCTGCATCACATTTATCAAACATCACAAAGCTGGTAGCCAAGCAATTTCTTGGGGGAAAAATTAGGGCTTTCAACTTTTGTTGAAAAAATAAAATCATAAGCTCCTCCTTTCTCTTTCTCCTGTTTCCATCTCCCTTCCTTCTTCTCCTTCCCACTTCCCCTTCCCCTTCCCACTTCCCCTTCCCCTTCCCCTCCTCCTCCTCCTCTTTTTTAAAGGCACTTTTGTATCTCTTTTGTTCTTATACAGGGCAATTCAATGTCACGGAGGAGGCAAAATTTAAGGCAACGCTGCAAAGCTGCTATTTTAGAGTAATTAGCTGTGATCTGTATGTGCCCTTTAGGAAAAAGGAATGTTCAAGTCCTCGTTTCACCATCTCTGTAGCAACCAGGAACCCTCTCCTCCTCTGGGTTTCATCTCCTCCATAGACATATCTCTCCAAAATAGCTGTGCCTCTTTGGCTCCTGACAATAGCAGCTGCCTCTTGTCAGCCTAGCTGGCAGATAGCTTGAAATGCACAGATTATCTTTAAAAAAAAATCCCTTCTCCAACTGGAAAAAATTACAATGCGGATCAGAAACATGCTGGCATCAGAGTTAATAATTAAAAAAAAAACTTAAGACTTTTCTTCTTCGCAATTTCAGAATGTCTTGCCTTGCCGGTTGCTTTTAATATAATGACACCCTACCTGGCCATCTAAAAGGAGAAAGAAAGGATTCAGGGAAGAGATTCCATTAATAAAGGGCTCTCAAAGAGCATTTTGTGCATTTTCTTCCATTTGTTCAATTTCTTTAGTGCAAGTCTAACCAATTTTACACTTTTTGAGGTGTTCTTGCCATTATTTGTACACAGGCTTCCCTTGCTGCCTTACAGAATACAAAAATCATACAAAAGGATCTTTTCCCATTTGCATCCAACTTGGGCACAATCATGTCTTGGAATTTTTGTTGTGGCTGCTGCTTTCATCTCATCTCTAGCCCCCTGTGAAGCTGGCTTAAGCCTTCCTCAGCTGTACCAGGGTTCAAATTCCGTGCGTTACCCTCAATTGTTAAACTGCCAAGTTGCTTCAAGCCAGAAAAAATTCTGAGAATGCTTTATCACCCGTTACCGGGAAGAGATCGAAAAGAGATACATTTATTTACTTGTTTGTTTCAATCCCACCTTTAATTATTTTTACAAATAGCTCAAGGTGATTAACATATCCAGTACACCGCCCTCCTCCTATTTTCCTCAGAACAACCCTATGAGGTGAATTGGGCTGAGAGAGTGAGTGACTGACCCAGTGGGCTTTCATGCCTAAGGCAAGACAAGAACTCACCGTCTCCTGGTGATTATCCCAAAGTCACCCAGCAGGCTTTCATGCCTAAGGTGGGACTAGAACTCACCATCTCCTGGTGATCGTCCCAAAGTCACCAAGCAGGCTTTCATGCCTAAGGCGGGACTAGAACTCACCATCTCCTGGTGATTATCCCAAAGTCAACCAGCAGGCTTTCATGTCTAAAGTGGGACTAGAACTCACCATCTCCTGGTGATTGGCCCAGAGTCACCCAGCCAAATTTCATGGTTATGGCAAGATGCACCATGATATCACATAATTATCTTCCTAATGTTATTCCCTCAGGACTAGGGTCCGCTTTTGGGATCGACAAACACCATCTTGCACTATCAAACACAGCATCCAGGTCATATTTGCATTTTGGCAGAGATGGCTGTAGATCCATTGATTGTGGACACACTCAACCTCATGGCCCCAAAGCACTTGAAGACTAGCTATGAGATGTCCTCACCTTCCTCAGGAATCCAGAACAGTGTACAGGAACTGGTTTTGTTGCGCTCCATAGAGAGAAAGCTAAAAAAAACGTTTGCCACTGCTATTTCCTGCAACCCAAAATCAGATTCCAAAATACAGTAATATCTCAACCTTATTAATACAGCAATAACAATACTGTATCTGTACGTGTACATTCCCTGTGGACTTGGAAGATAGGGAAGGAATTAGAAAAACTTGTAGATAAAAACTTATTTCAGTGGGCAATATTTACTTTACCTGCTGAAGAAATTAAATGTACATAACCTTCATTTGGTCACATTCTTTCTTTTTTTAAGGCCTAATTTTTGTTTCACTGAAATCTATCTCATTTTCCTGTGGTTGATTGAGGTTGATGATTATAATCCAAACCAAATCAATGCAAGTTAATTGGCTGATTTGCCAGTCTTACACTCTGAACGTAGATCCAACTGAATCTGAACATCTGTAGATTTCTTTAGCCTAAGCAAAAATCTAGAATTTTGCTTGGTGAGGAATCTTGTTGGGTTCTTTTTAACTTGCAGGCCAGATGCTACCCAGAAGGAGGGTCCACCGAATCAATATAATTCACGGCTGAGCAGTTGTCCTTAAACGTAATGTTGTTGATAACTGTTACTTCTAGGATTCCTATAGATAATAAATGGGGTTTTTTCCGTCTCTTGAAAGTCAGTATTCTCTGGCTGCTAGCCTCCAGCAAAATGTACTCCACATATGAACACTTTATTTGAAAATCGGCAAAGTAGTATTGACATCCCATCAACGTATTTAATGCATAGGAAGCCTGAGTACTTTAAGCTTTTGAAGCTCCACAGACGTCAACAGCTGGATTCAAGACCATGCTTGAATCTCTCTCAGATGAAGCCATGCATTTGGAAAATGTTTCAGCATGAATTGCATTGCTAAACTGAGACGGAAAGTAAATGTGGTTCTACAGTATATACTGCCCCTCCTTCCGATTCTTTAGAGTCCAGCTCTATAATATCTCAAAGCGATTAAAACATTGTGTTGCACAAAGCAAAAATTGTCATAAGTAGCTAGAAGAGTTCATGCCTTCTGCCTTGTGGGATAGCCTCTTACTTTGAAGTGACATTTTCTTTTCATCAGTTTAACACTTAACAGTATAATATAATGGGAAGGGATCTTGGGGGTCTTCTAGACCAACCACCTGATCAAGCAGAAGACCCTACACCATTCCAGAAATATGGCTGTCCAATTTCTTCTTAAAAACCTCCAGAGATGGAACACCCATAACTTCTGGAGGCAACCCATTCCACTGATTAATTGTTCTGAGAGGAAACATCTCTGTAGTTCTAGGCTGGATCTCTCTCTGATAAGTTTTCAACCATTACCTCTTGTTATGCCCTTTGGAGAATAGGTTGACCATGTCCTTTCTGTGGCAACCCCTTTAAATATTGGAAGGCTGCTATTGTGTCATCCCTAGTCCTTCTCTTCATTTAGACTACCAAGGGTAGGCAATGTTGGCTCTTTTATGACTCTATGGCGGCGGTCGGGAGCTAAGCTTACAAGCTCCACGATGGGCTTTCTGTTTAAGCAGCTTAGGAAGCCTGGTATGGGGCTTACAACGTCCTGGGTTGGAGTATAACTACTAGACATCATTCTGCGGTGTGGAGGTCTTTACCTCCTCAGAGTGGTTTGTGACGTCGGAGGGAGCTTCAGGCGGTTGAGGGCCCATTTGTTGTTTTCACTGCTGCAGCCCAGCTGGCAGACACTGCAGACACTGCCTCTCACAGCGAGGAGGCTTTCCCCCCTCCCTTTAGAGAGAGAAGGAGAGTTTGAGGGGTTTGAGGATGTTGGCGGCTAAATATATACTCACTGCCTTTGGAGCATCTGGTGGGCGCCATTTATTCGGTTCAGAGACCTCCCCCCCTCCCTTGGAGCTGCAAAGACAGCAGGGGGATATGGCAGTTGGAAAACAATTCTGCCTCCTTGGAACAGCTGATCGACACCATTTTTTCAGCGCGGTGCTTTCTCCCCCCATTGGAGCGATATTAGTGCTTGACAGACCCCCTCCTCCCTTCCCACTGTGTGCCGGCTGCGACCTGGAGAACAGTGATGGTCGAGGATCAACTTGGCGTCTGGAGTATCTAATGGATGCCGTTTTTCCCTTCCTTGTTCTTGGAATGCTAACTGTGGCCGGAAGAGTATGGTGGCTTGGAGATAGGCGTCCACAATTTTGCTCCTTAGACCGGACACCACGTTTGAGACCTGGTGGCTTCCCCTTCCCCAGATTTATGTCCTTCAAATATCTTGGACACCGTTTTTATGCCCCTGTTCCAGTGACTCTCCTTAACAGTCAAGAGTAGTCCCGGGACTTGACTGCAGTGAGTGGGCAGTTGAACTGACCATCAATCCACCCCACTGATGTGAGAGGTCAGTTATGCCCTATGGAATCAGTAGCCTTTTCTTTTACAAAAAAGCACTGGAGATTGGAGTCATCCTGCTTCAATATATAGCCAGGCCCTATGGTATTAACCAATCAGATTGAAGCTATACTTGCCGCCCAAAGTCGACCAATGGCAGGACCGGACACATCCTGTCTGGGTTGCTGGAGAACTAACCGTTAGTTCTCCAGCAATTCATGTGGTGATATTCAAAAAGCCCAGTACATAACACCAGCCATGTTCAACCTGTGGTCTGCAGGTCCTATGAGGCTCTGGACAGCTAGTAATGCAGCCCCCAAAGATTGTAAAAAAATAAATAAAGGAAATGTGTTATTTATATACATTAACTATATTTTATATAGGACTAGGGGTGACATGATAGCAGTGTTCCAATATCTCAGGAGCTGCCACGAAGAAGAGATGGGGTCAACCTCTTCTCCAAAGCACCTGTAGACAAGACAAGAAGCAATGGATGGAAACTAATCAAAGGAGAGAACCAACCTAGAATTAAGGAGAAATTTCCTGGCAGTGAGAACAATTAATTAGCAGAAAGACTTGACCCCAGAAGTTTTGTTGTTTTTTTTAATCCCATTGATATCCCGCCCTTCTCCGAAGACTCAGGGCGGCTTACAATCTAAGCACAAATCAAATGTGCTTAGCAGTAGCCTTCATTCTATGTATATGCCTGCTTATTAGGGCTTTCACACACAGACACACCCAAGCGGCATTATTACAAAGTCAGCTTAATTGCCCCCAACAATCTGGGTCCTCATTTTACCTACCTCGGAAGGATGGAAGGCTGAGTCAACCTTGAGCCTGGTGGGATGCGAACCTGCACTAATTGCAGGCAGCTGGTGTTACTTAAGGAGGCATTAGCCCACTGCTCCACCAAGGCTCAAGTTGTGGTATGCTCCAACACTGGAGGTTTTAAAGAAGAGATTGGACAACCACTTGTCTGGAATGGTGTAGGATCTCGTGCTTGAACTGTGAAAACAGAAGTTTCCAAAGCTGAAGAAGAGAGTTTGAGAGGAGAAAGTAAAAGGAGACAAGCCTGTTTAAAAAAAAAGTGTGAATGTTTCCTTCAGGAGGTATTAGACAAACAGATTAGAAAGCAAAGCCAGAGATGGATAACATTCTGGCTCTCTTTTCCAAATAAAACTGAGCTGAATTAAGCACACCGGCACTTGAGAAACCAGGTGCCAGCTCTTGACAGAGAAAGTTATTTTACTCTGAAAGCAATAAGTCAACAGAGCTGCAGGAGGCATCTGCATGAGAGAAGTTGGAAAAATGCCTGTCACGGACCAAATGGATGGGAGTTGACAAACTTGTTCATTAGAAATCGTGGCTTTTGAGGAATCACCCAGCCATCTGCTAATCTGTCTTCCAGGACTCAGGGATAAGGTGACGCTCTTATGACTCTCTCTCGGTCAGATCAATGCTGATTAATGGACAATCAGGTCAACCAGAAAGCCAAGTCACGTTCAGTTCCAAACTAGCTATTTACCGTATACTGTTTTTCTTTCTTCCTCTCTTCCTCTGTTTTCCTTTCCTTTCCTTCTTCTCTATTGCCTTCCCTTCCCTTCCCTTGCCTTCCCTTCCCTTCCCTGCCTGGCCTAGCCCTTCCATTTCTCTTCTTTTCCTTCCTTCCCCTTCCCTTCTCATCCTTTCCTTTCCTTCCCTTCCCTTCCCTTCCCTTCCTTTCTGTTCCTTTCCTTTCCTTTCCTTCCCTTTCCTTTCCTTCCCTTCCTTTCTCTTCCCTTCCTTTCCTTTCCTTTCCTTCCTTTCCTTTCTTTTCCTTCCCTTCCCTTCCCTTCCCATCCCTTCCCTTCCTTTCTCTTCCCTTCCTTTCCTTTCCTTTCTTTTCCTTCCCTTCCCTTCCCTTCCTTTCTGTTCCCTTCCTTTCCTTTCCTTTCTCTTCCCTTCCTTTCCTTTCCTTTCCTTCCTTTCCTTTCCTTTCCTTTCCTTTCCTTCCCTTCCCTTCCCTTCCTTTCCTTTCCTTCCCTTTCCTTCCCTTTCCTTCCCTTTCCTTCCCTTTCCTTCCTTTCTCTTCCCTTCCTTTCCTTTCCTTTCCTTTCCTTTCCTTTCCTTTCCTTTCCTTTCTTTTCCTTCCCTTCCCTTCCCTTCCTTTCTGTTCCCTTCCTTTCCTTTCCTTTCTCTTCCCTTCCTTTCCTTTCCTTTCCTTCCTTTCCTTTCCTTTCCTTTCCTTTCCTTTCCTTTCCTTTCCTTTCCTTTCCTTTCCCTTCCCTTCCCTTCCTTTCCTTCCCTTTCCTTTCCTTCCCTTCCCTTCCCTTCCCTTCCTTTCTGTTCCTTTCCTTTCCTTTCCTTCCCTTTCCTTCCCTTTCCTTCCCTTTCCTTCCTTTCTCTTCCCTTCCTTTCCTTTCCTTTCCTTTCCTTTCCTTTCCTTCCCTTTCCTTTCCTTTCTCTTTCCTTTCCTTTCCTTTCCTTCCCTTTCCTTCCCTTCCTTTCTCTTCCCTTCCTTTCCTTTCCTTTCCTTCCTTTCCTTTCCTTTCCTTTCCTTTCCTTTCCTTTCTTTTCCTTCCCTTTCCTTCCCTTCCCTTCCTTTCTCTTCCCTTCCTTTCCTTTCCTTTCTTTTCCTTCCCTTCCCTTCCCTTCCTTTCTGTTCCCTTCCTTTCCTTTCCTTTCCTTCCCTTTCCTTCCCTTTCCTTCCTTTCTCTTCCCTTCCTTTCCTTCCTTTCCTTTCCTTTCCTTTCCTTCCCTTTCCTTTCCTTTCCTTTCCTTTCCTTTCCTTCCCTTTCCTTCCCTTCCCTTCCTTTCTCTTCCCTTCCTTTCCTTTCCTTTCCTTTCTCTTCCCTTCCTTTCCTTTCCTTTCTTTTCCTTCCCTTCCCTTCCCTTCCTTTCTGTTCCCTTCCTTTCCTTTCCTTTCTCTTCCCTTCCTTTCCTTTCCTTTCCTTCCTTTCCTTTCCTTTCCTTTCCTTTCCTTCCCTTCCCTTCCCTTCCCTTCCCTTCCCTTCCCTTCCTTTCTCTTCCCTTCCTTTCCTTTCCTTCCCTTTCCTTCCCTTCCCTTCCTTTCCTTCCCTTTCCTTCCCTTCCTTTCTCTTCCCTTCCTTTCCTTTCCTTTCCTTTCCTTCCTTTCCTTTCCTTTCTTTTCCTTCCCTTCCCTTCCCTTCCCTTCCCTTCCTTCCCTTCCTTTCTCTTCCCTTCCTTTCCTTTCCTTTCTTTTCCTTCCCTTCCCTTCCTTTCTCTTCCCTTCCTTTCCTTTCCTTAAACTGTACACAAATCAGATGTACAAAAAAAAGCTTGGTGAGACAAGTTCAACAGCAGAAATTATAATTGCGATAATACAGCACAAATATAACAATACTATATTAAAAACCAGTTATAAATACTGATGTTTTAGAACATCAGTATTTAGAGTTATTAAAAGGCTTGGGGAAATAAATGTGTGAGGAAAAGTTAAAGGAACTAAGAATGTTTAGCCTGCAGAAGGGAAGATTAAGAAGAGATACCATAATAGACATTTAAAGGATTCTAATAAAAAATAGAGAGAGAATTCTGTTGCCCTGGAGAATAGGAACACAACTAGCGGATTGGAACAGCAGGGAACAGATTTAGGATACTTATTAAAAACAATTTTTTGATGATGAGAGCTGTCAAGCAGTAGAATAGATTTCCACGTGAAGTGCTACTGTATATTCCCCCTCACTGAACATTTTCAGACAGATGCTGAATAATCATCTGTCCAAACTGTTTTAGCAGATCCTGGACCAAGCAGAAAGTTAAAATAGAATTCTTAAAAAAGTCCCTTCCAACTATGATTCCATGTCATATTTTTTTCAAAGTTAGGTATGAAGTGGAACAATGGTTTCTCCCAGGCTTTCTAGTTAGATCAAGGATATCCAACCTTGGCAACTTTAAGAACTTCTGGACATCAGCTCTTAGAATTTCCCAGCCTGCCATGCTGGCTGGGAAATTCAGAGAGTTAAAAGCCACACGTCTTAAAGTTGCCAATGTTGAACACCTCTGATTTAAATTATGTTTCCCAAGTTCATTTTACTTCACGAGAGGGAAAAAGAAGCTGTAGTACTCAAAGAATTGCCAATATTGGGTAGCTCAAAAGTAGAAAGGAAGAAAGATGATGAGGGGAAGGGAATAGGGAAGGGATGGGAAGGAAAGGGGAGGGGAGGGGAGAGAAGGGGAGGAGAGGAGAGGAAGAGAAGAGAAGAGAAGAGAAGAGGTAAGAGGAGAAGAGAAGAGAAGAGAAGAGAAGAGAAGAGAAGAGAAGAGAAGAGAAGAGAAGAGAAAAGGTAAGGGGAGGGGAGGGGAGGGGAGAAGAGAAGAGAAGAGAAGAGAAGAGAAGAGAAGAGAAGAGAAGAGAAGAGAAGAGAAGAGAAGAGAAGAGAAGAGAAGAGGTAAGGTAAGGGGAGAAGAGAAGAGAAGAGAAGAGAAGAGAAGAGAAGAGAAGAGAAGAGGTAAGAAGAGAAGAGAAGAGAAGAGAAGAGAAGAGAAGAGAAGAGAAGAGAAGAGAAGAGGTAAGAGGAGAAGAGAAGAGAAGAGGAGAAGAGAAGAGAAGAGAAGAGAAGAGAAGAGAAGAGAAGAGAAGAGAAGAGGTAGAGGAGAAGAGAAGAGAAGAGAAGAGAAGAGAAGAGAAGAGAAGAGAAAGAGAAGAGAAGAGAAGAGAAGAGAAGAGGTAGAGGAGAAGAGAAGAGAAGAGAAGAGAAGAGAAGAGAAGAGAAGAGAAGAGAAGAGAAGAGAAGAGAAGAGAAGGGAAGGGAAGGGAAGGGAAGGGAAGGGAAGGGAAGGGAAGGGAAGGGAAGGGAAGGGAAGGGAAGGGAAGGGAAGGGAAGGGAAGGGAAGGGGAGGGGAGGGGAGGGGAGGGGAGAGGAGAGGAGAGGAGAGGAGAAGAGAGGAGAAGAGGGGAGGGGGGGAAGGGAAGGGAAGGGAAGGGAAGGGAAGGGAAGGGAAGGGAAGGGAAGGGAAGTACTTGCAAGCCCTAAATACCATGAACTCTATCTCTTTTGCAATACCCTGGCCATTTTCTAAAAACTAGGGACTCATTCTTGGTCTTGATAATACCAAAAATCTGATCTCACATCTGGGTTGGTTTTGCTTCTCATTTAGAATGTTGACTAGCAGCTGCATACATAGAGTTTAGAAAATGTCTTGGGAAATCCTGTCTATTTTATATCAGTCTTGTACAATAACTTAGGAATTTAAGTTCCACAGTAATAGTTTAGACAAAATCTGTTGCTCTTTTTGCAGTGTCCTTACATAAAATTTAAACACAATAAAATTACCTGAATTAAACATGTAATTATTTTGACTTTTAAAAGAAAAAAATTACAATAATTATACATAAAAAGATGCAGCAAATTAAAAAAAAATAGCAAGAATCCAGTCAATACTATCAAATAGAGAGTTATTTCACAATATGCATCCAGTTGTGAAACTCTTCATTCTTAAGGTTAATAAATAATTACCATTTTTGTAGAATCTCTCACCTTCTAATAAAGCAAATTAATTTTAGAAGCCATGCTAATTCCCATGGCTATGATCTTCTGTTGCTTTCCAGTGATGTTCCATATTCATATTTTCCTAGTAATCTGAGGATTTTTTTGGGGGGGGGAAATCTTCTGAGTAATTTTTGTTCCTTCCTTCCTTCCTTCCTCCCTCCCTCCCTTCCTTCCTTCCTTCCTTCCTTGTTCCTTCCTTCCTTCCGTGCTTATATTATAATCTCAACTAAGATTTTCCTACTTATTTTCAATGGCCCTAACTCAGTTTTTCTCAACCTGGGCAGTTTTAAGATATGTGGAATCTTAAACTTCCAGAATTCCCCATCCAGTCATGCTAGCACTGTATAGTAAACCAAATGCATTCAAAGCAGTAAAAACAATAAAAAACCTGGTCCCAAATCAAACGTGTAAGAATTTGCCCCGTAAAATTGTGTTCTCATCTGGATTACGTTTCATTTTGGATTGGGATTTTTGCCTTTGTTCTGTATTTTTGCAAGAAACATTGTCTGGCAAACAGCAGGTGCTGGCTTAGAGAATCTTGAAAAAGGAAGTGAGAGGAAGTATAATTATTTCCATCTGCATTGACCTTCGGAATCCCCCAGCTTTACTCACTAAAAGTGGTCCACAATCTGAAAATTGGAGGTAGATGGTCCAGGCTGCTTTCTCCAGAAGGAAGGATGTTATTATTGCTTTCAAGGCCAAAAGAATCATGCCTGGCTTAAAACAGGTGGATAACAACTAGCAACAACTGCAAGCATTTCAGAATTAAGTTTTAGGGTGTTTTTATATATATATATACCAGAAGGTGGAAATGAGCTTGCAAAGAATACTTGGCTGGGGTCACAATATTTTCATGGACTACTAAAAAAAGTCCTTGTTTATTCTAGTCATCTTTGCTAAGCACATTTGATTTGTGCTTAGATTGTAAGCCGCCCTGAGTCTTCGGAGAAGGGCGGGATATAAATGGGATTAAAATAAAAATAAAAAATAAATCTTCTCCCCTGGTATCATTACTGTCTAATATTAGCGCCCTTCAGTAGCCACGTGGCTGCACCTTGCTCTGTCACATTTCCACTCCCATTTAATGATATGGGTAGTCCTTGACTTACAACCATTCATTTAATGACCATTCAAAATTACAAAGGCAGGAATAAAGAGACTTACGATCGTTTTTCACACTTACAACCATTACAGCCTCCCCATGGTGAGGTGATCAAAATTCAGAGGCACGGCAACTGGCAGGTACTTAATGACAGTTGCAGTGTCCCAGAAGGGGTCATGTGATCCCCTTTTGAGACCTTCTGACAAGCAAAGGCAATAAGGAAGCTAGATTCACTTAACAACCGTGTTACTAACTTGACAACTGCTGTGATTCACTTAACAATTGTGTCCTATCCCTCTGTTAAAGCAACCTAGGATTGTGTTGGCTTTTGGGGAAGCTGCAGCACACTGCTGGCTTATATTTAAGGGATTGGGCACTAGGACTACAAGGTCCCTCTCACAGTTACTACTATTGAGCAAGGTACCACTTATTTTATACTTGTGCATCTGGTTTTTCTTGCCTAAGTGTAGAACCTTACTTATTTCACCGTTGAATTTCATTTTGTTAGATAGGGCCCAGTGTTCAAGTCTGTCAAGATGTCTCTGGTACAGGCTCTCCTACTTGAGGGGGGGCTGGACTAGAAGACCTCCAAGATCCCTTCCAGCTCTATTCTATTCTAAGATCCTTCTGTATATTGAGTCTATGATAACATCTTCATCTTTTAAGTGTGAAGTCTTCGTCTTTTAAGTGGCATTTTGATCTATCTGTCCCCTGCTCGCTCACTCTGTTTGTTAGCTTTTATTTTCTTTTTCCCTTTCACTAGATAATAAAACATAAATTAACATGTGTAATCTTGCTAATGCTACAGTATAATGTAAATTGGTACCTCTATATTTTACACAAATGTACACATGTTCATTAACTACAAGTACATTAACTACCAACTTGGGTGAAAGTGGCCTTTTGGTTTCTCTTGCCACAGTAATACAAATCAAGGTGTTGCTCTTGAAAATTTTATTTCTTCAAAATGTTTTCCATTACAGCTAAAACAAAATCTCATTAGCAATCGTGTTGCCGGGTTATTCCTCTACTTAATGGAAGAGAAGAAGAGATGAGCGTTTAATTTCAGCATCTTTAAAATATGGCACAGGGGATTAATGGAAAGCATTCGTAATGGGAATCCACTACTGTCAGCCAAGCATATATCAAAGGTAGCTGCTCGAAAGGTTTTCTAAGGGTTATTCATGATACAAGCACTTTGCAAAAAGAGATCATGCACTTTTAGCAATTATGAACAGGGATAGAGCAACACTGAAAATTTATGGGCTCACCAGAATATTTCATCTACATAGTACAGAATGCTATTTTAGCAGAGTACCATCTTTTTTTAAAAAAAATGTATATCTGTTATTAAAATTATCCCGTTATATTTACACACCTGGTCAGTGCTTTTTTTGTAAAAGAAAAAGGTGCCGGAACTCACACATGTCATACAACCTGCCTTGCCTACCCTACAAGGTTCCATCCAAAAAAGGTGCCGGAACTCCGTTCTGAGCGTTCTATGAGAAAAAAAGCCCTGATTATCTATCTATCTATCATCTATTATCTATCTATCTATCTATCTATCTATCTATCTATCTATCTATCTATCTATATCTCTATCATCTATCATCTACCTATATTTATCATCAATCTATCTCTACCATCTACCTATATCTATCAATCTATTATATATCTATCTGTCTGTCTCTGTCTGTCTCTATATCTATCTATCTATCTGTCTCTATATCTATCATCCATCCCTATCTATCTATCTATCTATCTATCTATCTATCTATCTATCTATCTATCTATCTATCTATCCAGTGCTTTTTTTGTAAAAGAAAAAGGTGCCGGAACTCACACATGTCATACAACCTGCCTTGCCTACCCTACAAGGTTCCATCCAAAAAAGGTGCCGGAACTCTTTTCTGAGCGTTCTATGAGAAAAAAAGCCCTGATTATCTATCTATCTATCATCTATTATCTATCTATCTATCTATCTATCTATCTATCTATCTATCTATCTATCTATCTATATCTCTATCATCTATCATCTACCTATATTTATCATCAATCTATCTCTACCATCTACCTATATCTATCAATCTATTATCTATCTATCTGTCTGTCTCTGTCTGTCTCTATATCTATCATCCATCCCTATCTATCTATCATCCATCCCTATCTATCTATCTATCTATCTATCTATCTATCTATCTATCTATCTATCCAGTGCTTTTTTTGTAAAAGAAAAAGGTGCCGGAACTCACACATGTCATACAACCTGCCTTGCCTACCCTACAAGGTTCCATCCAAAAAAGGTGCCGGAACTCCGTTCTGAGCGTTCTATGAGAAAAAAAGCCCTGGTCCTGGTCGGCTTTTAAAAAGACAAGTGTGGTCCACTCTTGTTGGGTATAGCAGTTAAGGCATCAGGCTACAAACTGGGAGATTGTGAGTTCTAATTCTGCTTTAGAGACAAAGGCAGGTGGGTGACCTTGAGCTAGTCATTTTATCTCAGCCCTAGGAAGGCAATAGCAAACCACTTCTAAAAAAAAATCTTGCCAGGAAAACTGCAGGAATACAGGAAGTTCTTGACTTACGACCACGACAGAGCCCAAAATTTCTGTGACTAAGTGAAACATTTCTTAATGTCTGATGGTCGCAAAAGAGGATCACATGACCCCAGGACACTGTAAGCGTCATAAATATGAGCCAGTTGCCAAGCGTCTGAATTTTGATCACATGACCATGGGGAGGCTGCAACGGTCATAAATATGAAAAACAGTCATGTCATTTTTTCAAGTGCCGTTGCAACTTTGAACGGTCACTAAGCGAAATTTATTTTTATTTAATTCCATTTATATTCCGCCCTCCTCCGAAGACTCAGGGCGGCTTACAAGCTTACAAGCTTAGCAGAAATGTTGTAAGTCAAGGATTTAGATTATATTCCGAATAAATATGGGACTAAAAAGTTTCACTTAGCATTTGAATAAGTAGCGGATTTATATGATGTATAATTAGCTTGTAGTTATTTTATCAAGAGTTAAAGTGCGATAGAACTTAATATCTTATTGTTGTTTGCATATTTTAGATTATGTTTGTTTGTATTTTTATACCCTGTATGTAGCTCTGGGAAGTCGGGGGAGGGGAGGGGAGGGGAGAGTTGGGGAGGTTTGGGGAGAGGGGAGGGGTTTTGTATTCTAAAATGTACTGTAAAACTTTTCAATTAAAAAAAAAGGATTTCCTGTATTTCCAGGCAGCCTCTGAGAACTTGAAATGAATGAACAAAAGAAAAAAAGAATATTTTTAGGATTACTATTGGATTAACATGATTTGTTTTTTGTTAAGTGATGCTGAAGCCATAAGAATAAAATCATATTAATAGAAAGTATATGCTTATATATGCCCTGCACTGCAGCAAACCAGAAAGCCAGAAACCAAATAGTTATATAATATCTTCCATCAAAATGGATTCTCTTCTCTGAATCATCACATATAAAGGTAGCTGAATGGTAATGGTACATAAGGAAGAAAATGGTGAGCTAAACTTAAATGTAAGCTACCTTTCATTGTAGGAAGTTGCTAACAGAAAGAGAATGAAGATACTGAAGTGATGGATAACTTCTGCCTTTTAGGATCAGCCATCAACAGTAAAGAAACAAACAGTCAAGAAATACACCAGACATTTGGTAAGAGCAGCCATGAAGGCCTTGGAAAATATATTAAAATGTGGTAGTAGTAGTAGTAGTAGTAGTAGTAGTAGTAGTAGTAGTAGGAAGAAGAAGAAGAAGAAGAAGAAGAAGAAGAAGAAGAAGAAGAAGAAGAAGAAGAAGAAGAAGAAGAAGAAGAAGAAGAAGAAGTAGTTGAAGTTGGAAGGGACCTTGGAGGTCATCTAGTCCAACCCCCGCTCAGGCAGGAAACCCTATACCATTTCAGGCAAATGACTGTCCAGTCTCTTCTTAAAAACTTCCAGTGTTGGAGCATTCATCACTTCTGGAGGCAGGTTGTTCCACTGGTTAATTGTTCTAACTGTCAGGAAGTTTCTCCTTAGTTCTAGGTTGCTTCTCTCCTTGACTAGTTCCATCCATTGCTTCTTGTCCTGCTTTCAGGTGCTTTGGAGAATAGCTTGACTCCCTCTTCTTTGTGGCAGCCCCTGAGATATTGGAACACTGCTATCATGTCGCCCCTCACCCTTGTGTTCGTTAAAGTACACATAACCAATTCCAGCAACTATTCCCTATATGTTTTAGCCTCCAATCCCCCAATCATCTTTGTTACTCTTCTCTGTACTCTTTCTAGAGTCTCAACATCTTTTTTACATCATGGTGACCAAAACTGGATGCAGTATTCTAGGTGTGGCCTTACCAAAGCATTGTAAAGTGGTATTAGTACTTCATGTGATCTTGATTCTATCCCTCTGTTAATGCAGCCTAGCACTGTGTTGGCTTTTTTGGCAGCTGCAGCATACTGCTGGCTCATATTGAAGTGATTGTCTACTAGGACTCCGAGATCCCCCTCACGGTTACTACTACTGACCAAGGTACCACCTATGCTATACCTGTGCATTTGATTTTTCCTGCCTAAATGTAGAACCTTACTTTTTTCACCATTGAATTTCATTTTATTAGATAGCGCCCAGTGTTCAAGTCTAAATGTTCAAAGTTTCCCTCCAAAACAGTTGAAGTTAACCGTTAGGGTCATCTAAAGGTTAGTTTCATTTTAGCTTCACAAGCAGTTGGAGTTAAGTGAGTTTCACTTTAGCAGGGATTAACACAACTTTATATATATTCAATACATAACAAAGGGCATTGTGGAAATTGTCTGCTAGGGCAAGCATAGAGAGGTCAAAATGTGGCAATGGACATTCTCTTGTACATCCCAGTATCCAAGGTCCAGCCTAGCTGTAACTGAGTCTGCAAGGAGCTCCAGAGCTTTTGTATTTAAATCCTGATTCCATCTAAGAAGGTTTCAAAGTATGGACTAGGTCAGATAAACAGAGCTTCAAACCTGGTTATTCTGTTCTTCTTCGCAGATTCTTGTGGAGCACAAGGGAATTTTAAGGCTGTAAGATCAATAACTAAGTCTGCACACAGAAAGTCACTAGGTGTCAGGCTTTACCTCACAAGACTGAACGACTTAATCAAGCTCACAAAAAATGAAATTACTTCTGACGAATTATATTCTTCAGAAAGTTAGGAAGCTGGAGCCCTGATTTCAAAGACTCTGGTGTGTATTGCTCCTTCTCTCCCAATGTATGGACATCCCCCTCTTTGACGTGAGATGGTCCTTCTCCATTTCTGTCTGACTTTTGCTTCTCTACTTTCAGATTTGCTGTCGTGTTTTTCACTGACACTGTAGGAATTAACAATCCCAGCAGGCCAAGCAGTGATCTAAATCAAATCCAGAATTATCAGATCCCCAAACTAAAAGGTGACTGAACTCACCTTATAGCTGAGCATGCAGGTGACAGTCCAGGAATCTGAATTGCAAATATTCATGTCCGAGGCAAACCACAACAATACGAAAATGGCAAAACATGTGTTGTACCATCACAATGCAAACTCTGGCCTTTTTGTACTTGTGTTCACAGTATTGTACTACAAAGGCCTGGAGGCTAAAATATATGGAGAACGGCTGAGGGACTTGGATTTGGCTAGTCTAAAGAAAAGAAGAAATAGGGGGGGACATGATAGCAGTGTTCCAGTATCTGAGAAGCTGCCACAAGGCAGAGGGGGCCAGGTGGTTCACCAAAGCACCTGAGGGAAGGATGAAAAACAATGGCTGGAAACTGCTCAAGGAGAGAAGCAACCTGGAATTAAGGAGAAACTTCCTGACAGTGAGGCCAATCAACCAGTGGAATAGCTTACCCCCAGAAATCGTGAGTGCTCCATCACTCAAGGTTTTTAAGAAGAGGCTAGACAGTCACTTGTCTGAAATGATATAGGTTCTCCTGCTTGAGCAGGGGGCTGGACTAGAAGATATTCAAGGTCCCTTCCCGCTCTATTCTATTCTATTCCAAATTACCGAGGTCCAGTGGTTTGTACTGTGCAATTACAATTTCATCATTTGACATGCACATAGCTTGTTGACATAGGTGAACACTTATGATAGCAAGATAAGGTTGAGGGTTCCAAATGTTTTTAAATATTCTTTGCAGCAACAGACTAACTTTTTGTATATGGTTTTATGGTCAGCTGACTGAGTCTTTTGGACAACACAGCTAACTCTCATCAGAACTTGTCTCCAAGAAGCCATAGTTATAACTTAGCATCCCTACATTTCTCAAAATGTGGACCTTCTACCGGGTGGTATCAACACTACTTGGGAATCAGAAGCTAAGCTGTTGGTTCAGAATCATGAGCAGTAGAAGGAATGGAATCTAATTCAGATCCTGATCCTGATCCTGATCCAAAAACGAAACCATTGGTTCAGAAATCATGAGCAATAGAGTCCAAGAGCTGTGATGGTGCAGTGGTTAGAATGCAGTATTGCAGGCTAACTCACTGCTCACTGCCAGGAGTTCGATCCTGACTGGCCCAATGTCAGCTCAGTCTTCCACCTTTCCAAGGTTGGTAAAATGAGGACCCAGATTGGTGGGGGCAATATGCTGACTCTGAGAACCATTTAGAGAGTGCTGTAAAGCACTATGAAGCAGTACATTGCTATTTCTATTCTATTCTATTCTATTCTATTCTATTCTATTCTATTCTATTCTATTCTATTCTATTCTATTCTATTGCCATGGTGGCGCAGTGGTTAGAATGCAGTACTGCAGGCTAACTTAGCTCACTGCCAAGAGTTCAATCCTGATTGGCTAAAGGTCAACTCAGCCTTCCATCCTTCTGAGGTCAATAAAATGAGGGCCCATATTGTCGGGGACAACATGCTTACTCTGTAAACCACTTAGAGAGGGTTGTAAAGCACTATGGAACCATATATAAGTGCAAGTGCTAGTGCTAGTTCTATTGCTATTGTTAGAGGCAGAGGGAGTGGAATCTAATTCAGATCCTGATCCTGATCCAGAAGCTAACCTATCGGTTCAGAATCATGAGCAATAGAGTCCTTATAAGATCAGGTCCTGATCTGCTCAGATCCTCATAGGACTCTATTGGGGTAAAAGAGTGGGATCTAATTCAGATCCAGATCCTGTCCCCTGAATAAGAAAAGCGATATTTGCTCCACCTCTGCACTTCCTCCCCAGGTCAGAGGTCATTTCCAACCATTTATAACACCCAATCATCACTGTGCCACAATATCTATAGTGAAGTCAGACGATACATCCCTTCAATAATGGTGTAATGGTGCAGTGAAAACTCTTGTTAGTCTCTGCATCCTAAATTACTTAAGTCGGACATAATCATTAGTCTGTTTCAGGTGTTGTTATAATGGGACCACATCAAAGAGGGGGTGCCCGGGAGGGAAGGAACCCCTCATCTGATGGTGTCATGTTTCCTTCTTGTAGCTAGTCCCCATCATGACAATGAAACAGAAATCAAGACAAACTTACTCAGCTGCTGAGAAGAGAAACTGTGGAGTGACGGAGAAGATGCCGGCTCCATTCTTGAAGATCTGCCAGCAAAAATTGGTATCTTCCAGATAGGTTCCTAATTAGAGCTCCCCTGCTGTGCAGGCAATTGTGCTCCATGAGTTCAAAGTGTCCATTACATATTAATTAGATTGCAACTTTGCTCCCCTTTCTGTTTTTGCAACAAACGATCCAGTGCTAACAGACGGCAATTATGTGCACTTCCGTTCTGTACAATTCTCTACGTATTTGAGGCCCTTAAGAAGCGTGAAGTGGATGATTCACAGTAATACTCCCACCAGCCAAAAAAAAGGGGGAGAGAATGAGAGAGAGACACAATAGGCAGATTAAATTCCTCTTCTCCCCTGTGGTCGGCTACCTGCTTTCCCCCCCCCCTCACCAAATCTGTTCCAGATGGTGGGGGAACATTCCAAAACAGGAGAGAGGAATGGAGAAAAAAGCCTTTTGACTTAACTTGGATTGAGTTCAGTGAAGCAGCAGGGCCCCATTGTCTCAAAGATAGCTCAGCAATTTGCTTTGGCAAAAAGGGGACAAAAGAAAGTGGCAGGCTGCCAGCTCAACCCCCCCTGGCTAGGATGGCTCGCGGTTCATGGAGCGTTCATTATTTCTACCTCTGCCCTAAGGCCGTTCTCATTCATTCCTCAACTATAGTCCATCACTACCGTGATGTAACTTGCTGAAATTTTTTAATAACAGGATGATTCTCAGCACTCAACTAAATTCCCCCGAAGCTCTGAAGCAGGTTAGACTTGGGTAAATTTCTGTCTCTGCAAGGGATGCGATGATTCAAACCCTTCTAAGGCTGAGAACACACATACACACACACACACACACACACACACACACACACGAAAAAAGAATCCCTTGCATTCATCCTTCTAAGATGCTGCTAAGATTTTAAATATATATGTTGTTGTTTTTCAATCTTTGTTTTAAATGATTATGCAGGATCCAATCTGAGTTGGTCCCTGGGATCTGAGCTTTCGGAAGCTCACGCTGGAGCCCATCTTCAGGGAACTTCTCTCTAGCAGAGTTTTTGCTTTGGGCTGTTCTGTGTGTGGTATTTATATGGCTCCTATTGTATGTGGCTTTTTAGATGTTGATTGGGGCATTGATGGCTGGCTATTAAGTCATTGGCTGTTGTTGGTTTGTGCTGCCAAGCCCGCCTCCTAAGTACTTGATAAGCTGTTGGTAAATCAGCACTCCTGTTAATTGATGAGGGGCATGTTTCCTAGGCTTCAATCACTTCCCTGGCTGTTTTTGTGCCTGCTTGCCCAACAATCTTCATAGTGACAAAACTGAATGTATGTCCTTGTTCATTGCAGTGTGAGGCTACCAATGAGTTTGGGTCTCCTCATCTGACTGCTCACTTGTGTTCTTCCTTGTGTTCATAATGCTTATGGTCCTTTTAAAGCTTGTTTTTATTTTGGCTAGGCACATAAAATGCTTTTTAGCAGAAAAGCAGAATGGAAATATTCAGAACAGAAATGTGAGAGGATGCTTAGATGGCGAACTGTAATGTTCCTCTCACCGTTGAGTGTATTGCCCATGTTCTACGTGTACACTTTAGTGTTGAGGGTAATGTGCATAGCAACAAGAGGGGCTCAAAAGGATGTGGGTGGAGATATTACAACCATGGACAGGTAGAAAACTGCTGATGACATCATCCATTTGTTGATTAGATTAGATTTTTATCCCACTTTTAACACTGAATAAATAACTCAAGGCAATGAATATATCTACTCCTGTGCTCCTTCCTCCCCCCATTTCCCCCACAACAACAGCCGTGTGAGGTGAGTTGGACTGACAGAAAGTGACTGGCCAAAAGTCACCCAGCCAGTTTTCATGCCAAAGGTGGAACTAGAACTCACAGGCTCCTAGTTTCTAGGCCGGCACCTTAACCACCACACCAAACTGCCTCATTTATCAGTAGTACTGAATTCCAACATCCCAGAAGAAGACCAAGGAAGGAAAGATGCTTGTTTAAACCACTGTAATCTTGTGACTCTTGGTGATTTCCAGCAATAAAAGCATCCACAACACAACAAGTATAACCTAAATAGTAAAGCTATAAGAAACACAGTTCTTAATTTAAATTAAAACAGAATCACCCTTTGATAGCTCAAGATTGATTGATTGACTGACTGACTGATTAATTGATTAAACTACGAAAGAGTTAGTGCTAGGCTAATACCAGTGCATGAAATTTGGCTAACCATGGCTCTTTAGTAATGGTTAGGAATCAGATGCAGGGAGGCGACAACGTCAGCCAACAAATTGGCTGATGGTAACTGAAGTGACAGAATAACAGAACGATAGAGTTGGAAGGGACCTTGGAAGTCTTCTAGGCCAATCCCCTGATCAAGCAGGAGATCCTGTACCAGTCCAGACAAGTGGCTGTTGAGTCTCTTCTTATAAACTTCCAGTGATGGAGCACCCACAACTTCGGAAGGCAAGCTGTTCCACTGATTAATTGTTCTCACTGTTAGGAAATTTCTCCTTAGTGCTAGGTTGCTTCTCTCCTTGATTAATTTCCGTCCCCTGCTTCTTATCCTGCCTTTAGGTGCTTTGGAAAATATAGAGTATATAGTTGTTGTTGTTGTTGTTGTTGTTGTTAGTTACAAAGTCGTGTCCGACCCATCACAACCCCATGGACAACATTCCTCCAGGCCTTCCTGTCCTCTACCATCTTCTGGAGTACATTTAAGCTCACGCCTCCTGCTTCAGTGACTCCATCCAGCCACCTCATTCTCTGTCGTCCCCTTCTTCTCTTGCCCTCCACCTTTCCCAGCATTAGGCTCTTCTCCAGTGAGTCCTTCCTTCTCATAAGGTGGCCAAAGTATTTTGAGTTTCAACTTCAGGATCTGATCTTCTAAAGAGCAGTCAGGGTTGATCTCCTCTAGCACTGACCGGTTTGATCACCTTGCAGTCCAAGGGACCCGCAGGAGTCTTCCCCAGCACCATAGTTCAAAGGTTTCAATTCTTTGGCGCTCAGCCTTTCTTATATACAGAGTATAGAGAGAGAGCAGCAATAGCCCATTTAAGCTTGCATGGTAAGTCAACCAGTGGAGATTAGTATGGGATCCAGAGGCCAACCAGGAGGAAAGGAAAAGGCTGACATAGGCAGGTCAACCAGCGAAGAGAAATTTTGGAAGAAACTTCAGCCACAGATCAACTAGTGAGGGAACATCTGAAAGGTGGTGGAGCCCAAGTCAATAGAATCAGATCACAAAGATCAGGGGAGACAGGGGGGAAAAACCTGGTTCCATCCAGTTTATTGCATAGTCATGGGGATGATGCATTGCCCTCCAACCCTAAATTCCATCCATCCCCCCCCCCCAAAAAAATGTAGCCACTGACTAGGAAGCCACGTGAAGTGTTAATACCACTTTACAATGCCTTGGTAAGGCCACACTTGGAATACTGCATCCAGTTTTGGTCACCGCGATGTAAAAAAGATGTTGAGACTCTAGAAAGAGTGCAGAGAAGAGCAACACAGTTTATTAGGGGACTGGAGGCTAAAACATATAAGGAATGGTTGCTGGAATTGGGTATGCCTAGTTTAATGAAGAAAAGGACGAGGGGTGACATGATAGCAATGTTCCAATATCTCAGGGGCTGCCACAAAGAAGAGGGAGTCAAGCTATTCTCCAAAGCACCTGAAGGCAGAACAAGAAGCAACAGGTGGAAACTAATCAAGGAGATAAGCAACCTAGAACTAAGGAGGAATTTCCTGACAATTACAACAATTAATCAATGGAACAACCTGCCTCTAGAAGCGGTTAATGCTCCAACACTGGAAGTTTTTAAGAAGAGATTGGATAGCCATTTGTCTGAAATGGTATAGGGTTTCCTGCCTGAGCAGGGGGTTGGATTAAATGACCTCCAAGGTCCCTTCCAACTTTAGTAGTGGTAGTAGTAGTAGTAGTAGTAGTAGTAGTAGTAGTAGTAGCAGCAGCAGCAGCAGCAGCAGTCCAATTTCTCCTTGAAAATGAACTCCAAATTCTGCTGTGAAATTCAGAGGAGATAGAACCATTATAATTGACAACAAAAATACCTCTCCTGTCCTGTTGGCACTGCTAGGCTAGAGCTGACATTATGGATAACAATCAGAGCAAATGGTTAGAAACAAGTTCTTGCACTGAAAGGCAGCCTAGGCCAACCAACAAGAGAGACCCAGTTTGGTCTAGTGGTTAAGGATACAAACTGGCAGACCAGGAGTTCAAGCTCAGTCTTAGCCATGAAAGCCAGTTGGGTGGCTTTGAGCCAATCACCAGGAGACAGAGAGTTCTAGTCCTGCCTTAGGCATGAAAGTTGACTGGTTGATTTTGGGCCAATCACCAGGAGATAGTGAGTTATAGCCTTGCCTTAGACCTGAAAGCCAACTGGGTGACTTTGGCTCAATCAGTAGGAAATTGTGAGTTCTACTCTCACTTTAAACATGAAAGCAGGCTGCATGATTTGGGGCCAGATACTCTCTCTCAACCCAACCCACTTCTCCCAAGTGGGGAGAAAATGGAAGGAAGATGGAGTATTAGATATGTTCAAAGTCCTGAGTTGTTTATAAAAATAATAAAGGTGGGATATAAATTAAATAAATTAGATGGTGGTAGTGGTGATGATAAAGGATGAGATGATGATGATTAAAGGCACATATCCAAGAAGGACTAGGGGTGACATGATAGTGTTCTAATATCTAAGGGGCTACCACAAAGAAGACAGGGTCACCATATTCTCCAAAGCACCTGAAGGCAGATTAAGACACAATGGATGGAATCTAATCAAGGAGAGAACCAACCTAGAACTTCCTGACAGTTAGAACAATTAGTCAGTGGAAAGTCTTGCCTACCAAAGATTAAGGTCCTCCAACACTGGAGATTTTTAATAAGAGATTGGACAACCATTTGTCTGAAATGGCATAGGGTATCCTGCTTGAGCCCTTGGACCAGACGACCTCCAAGGTCCCTTCCAACTCTGTTATTCTGTTAAATCCATATTAAAGCACATTTCCATCTATAAACAGTCTTGCAAAGAGTTTGGTGTACAGCATCTTCCTTATGACATTAAGAAGAGAGCCAGCCTCATTTCAATAAGGACCCTGCTGTTCCAAAAATGAGCTCAGACCCCCCACCCCCCACTTCACAGAAGTGGAATATTGTAAGCAATTTCTTTTATGTTGGCTGGATCAATTCTCAAAGATATCTTAATGTGATGCCCTGGCTCAAGCAACATGGTAAACTCCTGGCTAGGGTCCCACAACATACTAAATAAGGAACTACTTGACCTTATTTTTAGGCCAGGAGACATAAGAAAGCCAAGGCTATGGAGGGTTTTCGATTTGGAAGTTATACCATGTTGTATCATAGCAACAGAACTTTCATCTGCAAATAGGTCTATTAAACAAAATTTGCATTTGGCCAATAATCTCTGCTGAGAACATACTAAAACATCTTTACATCTGCTGGCTATTTATGTCCTCTTCTTGATTTATTTCTTTTTAGTAGCTGCTATTTCTTTCAGCCATCACTAACATATTCTAGTTAGTAAACACTACAGATTGCACAAGAGGTACTATCACTTTAGAGAGTCCAGCTGTCCTTTTACTTGGCAACAGCAAAATCTAATTCAAGAGATAACATCCATGAAATGGGACCTTATCGTGGGGTCATGATATCTCCTGCTGTTTTATAAATGCAGAAGTGCCTATTTTCATGAGCAGGAGACATTGATCTTGTGACATTACTCTCTCTCAAATACAATTCTTGTCCAATGCTTTGCAGAGGACACACAGCTCTGTCAATTGCCAAGCGATCAGAGTAGAAGGCTTTGCTGGCAACTGTTGACAATTGCCAGCTTCAGGATGGAAAATATAATCTACCTGTCCATATCCACATGTATACCCAGATGATACCTCCCAGATATGTTACACTTCAATGGTTCAAAATTCCCAGTCAACACAATTATGAGCAATACTAAATTGGAATTCTGAATGCTGTAATCCCATCATATCGTATCAGGAAGGCATCGAACTGGAAAAAAAAATAATTGTATGTAGCTATAACAATGTCACTTCCTTGAATACAAATACACCGACAACAAAAAAAAGCACCATCTGTTCATAAGAAAATTTTAGGATTGTGGTGTTCCAACTTTATAGAATTAAATGTAAATATTGTAGTTACAATGTACAAGTCTCATATTTCTTGTAAAGTACAAGTAGTCTTTGACTTATAACAGTTTATCTAGTGACCTATGACCATTGCAGCATCCCCATGGTCATGTAATCAACATTTGAACTCTTGGCAATTGGCTCATATTTATGATGATTGCAGTGTCCCTGGGACATGTCATCGCCTTTTATGAACTTCTGATAAGCAAAGTCAATGGGGAAGCCAGATTCACTTAACAAAAGTGTCACTTAACAACTGTGACAAGAAAGGTCATAAAATGGGGCAAAACTCACTCAACAACTATCTCGCTTAGTAACAGAAATTTTGGGCTCAGTTGTGGTCGTAGGTAGCTGTGCTCCTTACCAAAGGATGGATCTCATCAAAAGTTGTCAAAGATCAAGAAACTGAGGTGAGATACAACATTTATTTTTGGGGCTACAATTGACCTTTCTTCTTTTTTTTCCTTCTAAATTCCTACAGGGTTTAAATATGATGTATTTCATCATCCTTACATTTTATATATATATAAATATATATATATATATATATTCTGATTAGTGAGAGTGTGTAGTTCGGTTTTTTGGTGTTGTTCGTTCACCAAAAAGCCGAACTACACACTCTCACTAATGTACTAACAGCCAATGGATTCCAAAGAAACACGATTACCAACTTAATCCGAAGAGAGACACCCACAAAAACCCAAGACAGAGAACAAGAAAATGGCAAAGCCCTCCTCCCATACTTAAAAGGGACCACAGACAGAATCAGCAAGGTCCTCCAAAAACACAACATCAAAACAGCATTCTACACAGACAGAAAAATATCCACCATCCTAAGAAACCCCAAGGACATAATTGGCTTAGAAAACCAAGGAGTATACAAAATCCCATGCACCACCTGCCCCACCACATACATCGGACAGACCAACAGAAGAATAAGTGCATGCATTGAAGAGCACAAAAACTCACTCAGAAAGGGAGAACAAACTTCATCCTTGGTCCAACACTTTGAAGCCACGGGACATGAAATTGATTTTAAAAAAACCAAAACTATCGCCAAAATTGAACATTTTAACAACAGAATAATCAGAGAAGCCATTGAGATAGAAAAACGCCCCCACAGCATAAACAAACGAGATGATACCTCTCGCCTACCAACCATTTGGAAACCCGCCTTGATTGACAGACAAGTCCCAACCACCAAGAATGATACCAGACCCAAACTCATGATAACACCACATGACATCACCACCACACAACCATTCAAAAAGCAAATCCGAACCCACAATGATAACGAGGCACAACCACAAAACAGAAACCTAACTACAGCTGCAACATCAGCCACTTTAAACCCCTCCAAACCACACAATAAGCAAACTGACACCCACTATAAAAACATGGCACCACCACAAACACGAAGCCAAACAAAAGCAGCACAACTCACCAGCTCAGGTCTAAGGCTGGCAGCTGAGACCAGCCCATACACTCAAAACACACCTCCACCCAATCAGAACACACCCACCATTCAAAACACACTCCCACCCAATCAGAGCACACCTCCACCCACTGGCAGTTTAAAAAAGAGGAACAAACAGCCACATGCTTCTCCCAGAAGAAGGAAGCAGAAGCCACCAGCCTGATGATGACGGATGGGATTCCGTCGAAACGTCGCTCCTACACCTTTAGTTCTACGCGGGGAAAAACCCGAATAACCAAAGATCCATATATATACACATACACATACACATACATACGTATATACACATACACATACACATACACACACACACACACATACACATACACATATACATATACATATACATATACATATATATACCTATACCTATACCTGTATATATATATATATATATATATATATATATATATATATATATATATATATATATATATATATATATATATATATATATATATGTTTAAGTATTTGTCAAGGCTTTTTGAATGGACCTTGCTAATTAACTCTTTCATTCCTGTTTTGGCCCGGCTCAGGGCTTATCCACAGGAACTAGTCAACGTATGACAGCTCATTATTTGTGCAAATTATTCAAATTGCTAATAAAGAATTTGGGAGGCTAAGATGATCATTTCGAACTCTTTATGAGAACATAAAGGAAGGGAACAGCCAGACCACGCATTGCTCCCGGAAGCAGCAGGAGGAAGACTTCGGCCTGATGATGACGGATGGGATTTCGTCGAAACGTCACCACAACTTTCTGAAGATGAAAGGAACGCGGGAAGAAACCCGAGACTCTAGATCTACATATATATATATATATATAACCTCAGAAAACATATGTGTGTGTGTGTGTATATATATATATATATATATATATATGTATGTATGTATGTATGTATGTATGTATGTATGTATATATAAAGGGAACACTTAAACAACACAATGTACTGTATTTAATAGTAGGATGTCTATTGCTTTCCACAAGATTTCTGCTAGCAATCAGAAGCAGAACAAGAAAGGATTGGCCTGTGTTTGTGCATAGGAAGTTGTGCTGTGGTGCAAGATGCTATCAATTCAATTAGAATAGTATTTTCTGAGCAAATGTGAACCTGGCAATTGTGTGGCTTCAGTCCCAATATATCAGAAAGTAACTCTTTTACGAATACTTTGCTATATTGCCTAGGCTAGTTAGCATGACAGCTAATTGGATCTATAGCAGGCTTGCAAACTGTGCTCAAATAATGCTCAATAGAACCTCATCAAATTGTAAGTGTTCAGCAAGATGCCCCAATAATCAATTCTGAGTCCTTTCTTCTTCAATATTCTCATTAAGGATTAGATGGAGGGAAGGCTCTTTATCTCCGTAACTGATGCAAAATTGGGCAGAATCGCTAACTTTCTAGAAGATATAAATAAAATTCAAAATAATGTTGATAGATTGGAGTCAAGGACTTAACGTAACAAAATGAAATGTATTAAAGATGAAAGCAAAGCTTTCGCTTAGAAGACCAAAAAATAAAAAACCACAAATGCCTAGGAATAGAACAAACATCTGAGTTAGTAAAGCTATTAATAAATACTATCTTGGAATAGTAATTGATTGCAAACCAACTATGAGCCAATAGTGTGCAGAGGTTGCAAAATAAGACAAATGTGTGTTTAGGAAACATGTACAGAAGTATAATTTTCAAATTATGGGAAGGAATCATTCCATTTTGTTGAGCTTTGGTCAAACGCCACTATAACCCGAAGGTGCTTTTTCACAGCTGGACCTCTTTGTTTTTCTTTGAAGACATTTTGCTCCTCAGCCAAGAAGCTTCTTCAGCTCTGACTGGATGGTGGGAAATGGAAGGATTTATACTCCTTGCAGACAGCTGGTCATTTGCATTCTTTTAGAGAGTCATTGAGGCCACCTGAAGGTTTACCTGTGTTGTCAGGATCACCTGAGTAGTGTAAGTGGATTCTTCCTAAGAATAAGAGAAAGTTTGCAGTGGAACCAATGACCCAGAATGAGGGTTAATTTCCCTCCATTGAATGTTGTGAAATAGAGGTTACATAACTTGTAACTGAGAGTTGGTCGACATATAAATTTAACAAATTATTGCTTTATTTTATTACTAATTTACTGTATTAAAATTAATAATGATTAATCATCTGCCAAGGATGCTTAATCTGAATTCCTGCATGGACCTGGAGATTGGGCAATGCCTAAGTTGTTTACTGTTTTGTCCCCCAGAACTAAAAGGCTTTGTAGCTCCAGATTCCAGACAGTATAACTCAACGAAATGGTTTTAAACAAATATTTATTGTCCAGGAACTCTAAGCAGACACTTACTTTGCAGTAGATTCATCCAGTCATAATCATATCTGTCCATTTTTGTAGGTAAAAGGGGTAATTCCCCATCTCAGCTATGCATGGTTACAGCTGCTAATCAATGCATGCATGATGCTGGATTAGACAAAAGCTTTTACAACCTGGCACATAACCAGGATGTCCTGCAATAAACTTTGAAGCTCCTCCCACTGGCTAGATAAGCTATAGGACTTACTAACAACTAGACTACATTTTCCAGAAGCCATCTCTTAAGGAAACAGCATTAACCCTGTAAATGCTACATGTTCTTACATACAATTTGCTAAGGATACAGTATTAACCCTGTAAATGCTAAATACTCTAACACAGTTCTTAATTCCTAAAGTAGCTATAATAATGGACCAGCTGAATATATACTGGTCCAGCACAGTTGGCCCTTTCATCTAAAGCAGGAGTGTCCAGTCTTAGCAACTTTAAGACTTGTGGACTTCAACTACCAGAATTCCTCAGCCAGCATGACTGACTGGGGAATTTTGGGAATTGACGTTCACAAGTCTTAGAGCTACCAAGATTGGACACCCTGATCTAAAGCTTCTGTGATTCTTTTAACTGGGGTGGCTATTCATGACCAGCTGTATATGATTTGAGTCTTATTTTTTTTAAATCCCATTTATATCCCGCCCTTCTCCGAAGACTCAGGGCGGTTTACAATCTAAAGCACAAATCAATATGCTTAGCAATAGCCTTCATTCTATGTATATGCCTGCTTATTAGGGCTTTTGCCCCCCCCCTCAAGCGGCATTTTTACAAAGTCAGCTTATTGCCCCCAACAATCTGGGTCCTCATTTTACCTACCTCGGAAGGATGGAAGGCTGAGTCAACCTTGAGCCTGGTGGGACTCGAACCTGCACTAATTGCAGGCAGCTGGTGTTACTTAAGGAGGCATTAGCCCACTACTCCACCAAGGCTCTTACTTTATTGCATCATGGATTATTTATCTCACTGATGGAACCCCGTGGGACTTTATTCCAGACTATTCTTCTGATATTATTTTCCCTGTAAGCCAGTTGATTGACCTTGGGCCAGTCTTTCTCTCCCAGTCCAATCCACCTCATAGAATTGTTGCTGTGGGGAAAAAACAGGAGAAAGAAATACTATCTATGTTGGTTGCCTTGAGTTATTTAGAAAAAAATAATAAGTTTGTGTGTGTGTGTGTGTGAGAGAGAGAGAGAGAGAGAGAGAGAGAGAGAGACAGAGAGAGAGAGAGAGAGAGAGAGAGAGAGAGAGAGAGAGAGAGAGAGAGAGAGAGAGAGAGAGAGAGAGAGAGAGAGAGAGAGAATCTACTCTCCGGTTGCTTGGGGGCTGATGATCTGGAAAATAATTCTAGTAAAGAGAGAAAGAAATCTACTTTGAGTATGCAGGCCTAGAACAAAGCTGGTTGAACTTCAGCCTGTTTGCAAAAGTTAGTTATTCCATTCAGCTGTCATGAAAACTAGCAGCTGATGGCTCTACCCATTGCCAACGGTGACACGATAATGAGCTTCATTGTTTCACCGGCATGTTGATGTAGCGCTGAGGGGCTTAGCGAGGCACCAAAGCTGTCCCACGGTGCACCGCAGGAGAGGCTGACAGTCAGGAAGAGACTAGTGTGCAGGGAAAACAATGCCAGCACATGCTCAGATTCCAGACACTAGTTCCCAGCAGGTCTCCCGTTGAGAAAAATACATCTTCTGCCAGGCTGAATCTCAGAATCTTTGAGAAGTTCCTTCTGCCAGGTCTTAAGGCACCTAATGTCACTACAAGAAACGTCTCTGAAAGGGTATCAGTTGTATCAGCCCAATGGCCAAAAACGATCGCTGAAATCAAAACCAAGGGATGAAAAAATGGGGAAAAGAGGGTGGGAGGTTTAGAATTTGTCATCTCTGTTTCCCCTTGAATCTTCTAGTGCTTCGATTCTGGTAGGAGGAAGATAACAGGAAGCGTAATCAGCACTTTGTTATGATCCTGTTGAGTAGCTCTGACAAGTTCCTTGTGAGATTTTTTTTTTTGGCACAGTAATTTCAGACTCTAGCACAAACTCAAGACATCTGTTGAAGCAAAGGCACAGAAGAAAAAAAATGGGGTCTTTGTAACCAGAAAGAACAGGTCTAATTTTATGCGGCATTTTCCAGGAAGTCGGGAGTTGAAGAAGAGTCTGCATCCCTGTTTGATATCCACAACATCTGAAGGCAAGCTGTTCCACTGGTTAATTGTTCCCATGGTTCAGAAGCTTCTCCTTAATTCCAGGTTGCTTCTCTCCTTGATTAGAAACTAGAAACTTGCCAGTATAACAGAATAACAGAGTTGAAAGGTACCTTGGTGGTCATCTAATCCAACCACCTACTCAAGCAGGAGATCCTATACCATTTCAGACAAGTGGATGTCCAGTCTCTTCTTAAAAACCTCCAGTGATGGAACACCCACAACTTCTGAAGGCAAATCATTCCGTGGTTAATTGTTCTCATTGTTAGGAAGCTTCTCCTTAATTCTAGGTTGCTTCTCTCTTTGATTAATTTCCACCCATTGTTTCTTGTTCTGCTTTCAGGTGCTTTGGAAAATAGGTTGATCCTCCCCCCTCTTCTTTGTGGCAGACCCTCAAATACTGGAATACTGCTATCATGTAACCCAGGGGTCTTCAAACTTGGCCCTTTTATGACTTGTGGACTTCAACTTCCAGAATTCCTCAGCCAGGCATGCTGGCTGAGGAATTCTGGGAAATGAAGTCCACAAGTCATAAAAGAGCCAAGTTTGAAGACCCCTGATGTAACCCCTAGTCCTTCTTTTGACTAGACTAAGGATACCCAATTTCTGCAACCATTCTTCAGTCCCCCAATCATTTTTATCATTTTTCTCTGCGCTTTCCAGAGTCTCAATAGCTTTTTTAGATTGTCATGACCCAAACTGGATGCAGTATTCCAGGTGTGGTCTTACTAAGGCTTTATAAAGTGGTACTAATACTTCAAATGATCTTGATTCAGTCCCTCTGTTTATACACCCTAGGATTGCATAGGATTTTTTGGCTGCTACCGCACACTGCTGCCTGTTATTTAAGTGATTGTCCATATTCTTCTCTTATCAAGGTAACTGGAGAAGAGACTCCAAAACTGTCATAGCTAAATCTCTGCCCCTACCCATTATCCAGGAGGGTCTCTTGTGTCTTCCCAATAGACATTCCAACTAATTTTCCTTCGGCACAATGTATGTACTGCCTCTCAATTCTTATCCTCTGCAGAGCTAATGTGTCATGGTTCCGAAAGATGAAACTCTTCAAAAGAACTTCGAGGCATTGTTTACCTTAAAGAATCTTTTATTTGACAAACAAAGTATCGGCACTACATAGTCGAAACCAAAAACTCAATTCCCCTCCCCTGGATACTAAGTAACAATGCACAATTCCCTCCTCCAATAAACAGTCATAAATCACATTCCCCAATTAGCTTGAAGCACAGGCTTTCTCCCCAGCTCTCCAGCCCACGAAAACTCTATCAACTCTGGGCCCAATGACCTTGGGTTCCCACAGCCGAGTTATTATTGTTATGACTAGTTGGACTCTCATCCACATTCCCCCTCCCAGCATCAACTAACTCTAAAAGCAATAGAGAAAAATGGCTGCATTTCCATCTGTTGTCAAAGCAAGAACATCCGATATTCACGGCGTTGACATAATGCATTTTTCTTGCTGGGGAAAAAAATCCATGAAGGAATTATATGTGAAAAGAGGATTCTGGATTTTTTTTTAAGTATGGCCCTACCTTAAAAACATTTGTTTGGGATCGTCTGGTAAAGAGCATATCTGAAGGACCTGTCTATCAAAGGGCATCCTTGGGTCAACCATGCAATATAGGATTCCCATGATGTGCACCAATAAGATGGATGATTGACCTTTTTATTGTATGTCATTTCCTAGTCAAAAGCAAGTCATTGCTCCACAGGGATACCATGTTTTAATGACATTTACATTTTCTTTGCTCCTTCTGGGCAAAAAAGCACAATTGCAATAGGAGCACCATAATTAAACAAAATCCCGATCACCACTAGATGATAGCACAAAGTCTATCTTTGAGTTTCTTGTCTCACTTTGCTGCCCTTCACCCCTTGTCACTCATGAGAAAACCACGGGACTTGCCTTCTTTGATCTCCTCATGAGGAGCAGTGGTCCAGAGTGAGAGTAGGCAATCTCTCAATCTCTCTTTTATCCAGAAAGAGTACATCACCAGAAATCATTGCTGACCACAGTTCACTATCACAGTGCCATTTTGTTTCTTTGGAGACATCTAGTCTGTCATAGAACCTCACCCAGAATCACTCCCATGGGTCTTTTTAAAGACTGGTGTCACCATCATCGCCACTGGGGAATTCAGAGATACTGTTGAAAAATTCATTCTCTGTGAGCAGTTTGGGGAAAAATTATGTATCCAATTACACCAGCTGTAAATTTGCCAAACAGTTTGAAATACCACCTGCGGTCAACTCTAATTCAAATATTTAAGAAACAAGCTGTTTTGTTTTAAATTTAATCAGGGCTTATCCAATTAGACTCAAAAGACCAAGTCAGATTTAGACATCCGAAACATTGAACTCCCATTAATTAACATGGACTTTCCTTTCCTTTCCTTTCCTTTCCTTTCCTTTCCTTTCCTTTCCTTTCCTTTCCTTTCCTTTCCTTTCTCCTTTCTCCTTTCCTTTCCTTCCTTTTCCTTAACTTTCCTTGTTTTCTATTTCCTCTCCTTTCCCTCTTTTTTCTGTCCTGTCCTGTCCTAGTCTAGCCCATATCATACCATACCATACCATACAATGGCAGATAGTAAAGTCTGTTGTTGTTGTTGTTAGTTGCGAAGTCGTGTCCGACCCATCGTGACCCCATGGACCACGTTCCTCCAGGCCTTCCTGTCCTCTACCATCTTCTGGAGTCCATTTAAGCTCATGCCTACTGCTTCAGTGACTCCATCCAGCCACCTCATTCTCTGCCGTCCCCTTCTTCTCTTGCCCTCCATCTTTCCCAGAATTAGGCTCTTCTCCAGTGAGTCCTTCCTTCTCATTAGGTGGCCAAATGATTTGAGTTTTAGCTTCAGGATCTGGCCTTCTAAAGAGCAGTCAGGGTTGATCTCCTCTAGGACTGACCGGTTTGATCGCCTTGCAGTCCAAGGGACTCGCAGGAGTCTTCTCCAGCACCATAGTTCAAAGGCCTCAACTCTTTGGCGCTCAGCCTTTCTTATGGCCCAACTTTCACAGCCATACCCTGCAACTGGGAAGACCATAGTAAAGTCTACTCTGTCTGAAAAAAACATACATAAGTCTTTTGAATTAGTATTGTTAACTTCTTATTTTAAAGGAAATAAAGAAATGTCTATAACAGATTTATTTTGTTTCATTTTTTTTTAGATAGCACTGAATCACATTTACCCTGAGGTGGGGAAGTACGTTAACCCGTTTTAAAGACAACAGATGTTTTGTGCAATGGAAGCATGTAAAGATTTGGGAGGATACAACGCAGAATTGTTAAACCTTTGAACTAAGCCCTGCTATCTGGGATTATGAAAACAACAGAAATCATGGCTTGTCTTTGTAAGAGACCTGCCTTATTGCCAAAAGAATAAAGTCTTTTTTCTAAGGAAAAATATCTATCAGGGGTGTTGAATTGCTGGTTGAAAGCAGCCATGTTAAGATTGCTCTCCCAAACCACTATGATCAGAGAGACTATAATGAACTGCTTCTCACAATTAGATATTTGACCTGTCAATCACTTTCCACATCGTTTCCTCTTTCTAGCTACACTCTATTAATTTCCTGAAAAATTGAAATGGAAACGTAGCAGTTGTTCCAGATATTGGATCTGTCTTTCTGCCATAAAGTCTTCTGACAGTTCTGATTCAGTCTGAAGAATTGAAGCCATACAATTTCCTGTGATGAAGCCCCAGAAATGGCCTAAAACAACCTGTTTGGTTCAGGGACTGGACTGGATCTGATCCACACATACTATTCTATGGTTGCAGTTCTATATCTATTCATTTGAGAATAAGTCTCACCAAACTGCCAGCCTTGTGAGGTAGTCCAGGCAAGAAGTACTGCCTCTAAATTAAAAGAGCCTTGGTGGAGCAGTGGGCTAATGCCTCCTTAAGTAACACCAGCTGCCTGCAATTAGTGCAGGTTCGAGTCCCACCAGGCTCAAGGTTGACTCAGCCTTCCATCCTTCCGAGGTAGGTAAAATGAGGACCCAGATTGTTGGGGGCAATAAGCTGACTTTGTAAAAAATGCTTCTTGGGGGGGGGGGGGCGAAAGCCCTAATAAGCAGGCATATACATAGAATGAAGGCTATTGCTAAGCACATTGATTTGTGCTTCTTAGATTGTAAGCCACCCTGAGTCTTCGGAGAAGGGCGGGATATAAATGGAATAAAAAAAATTATTGTAAGTTTGCATTCACAGACTATTGGAAATCTGAATGTAGTAAGCTGTTCAAAGCTTCATGCTGGACTTTGCCATCAGAAGCTCTAAGTTGAGAAGATGAGGTGATAGGATAGGATAGGATGGGATGGGATGGGATGGGATGGGATGGGATGGGATGGGATGGGATTGGGAGTAGAGTAGAGTAGAGCAGAGCAGAGCAGAGCAGAGCAGAGTAGAATAAGGATAGGACAGGACAGGACAGGACAGGACAGGACAGGACAGGACAGGACAGGATAGGATAGGATAGGATAGGATAGGATAGGATAGGATAGGCTGGAAGGGACCTTGGAGGTCTTCTAGTCCAGCCCCCTTCTGAAGCAAGAGAACTTATACCATTTCAGACAAGTGACTGTCTAGTCTCTTCTTAAAAATCTCCAGTGATGGAGCACCCACGATACAGGAAGCCCTCGACTTACAACAATTCATACAGTGACCATTGGAAGTTACAACGGCACTGAAAAAAGTGACTTACAACCGTTTTTCTCACTTATATGACCATTACAGCATTCCTCATGGTCATGTGATTTTCATTTGGATGCTTGACAACTGACTCACTTTTATGACAGTTTTGGTGTCTTGTGGTCATGCTTTTGCCACCCTCTGGCCAGAAAAGTCAAGGGGGAAGACAGATTCACTTAAAAACAGTGCTACTAATTTAACCTCTGCTGTGATTTACTTAACAAATGTGGCAAGAAAAGTCATAAAATGGGGCAAAATTCAGTTAAGAAATTTCTCACTTAGCAACCTAAATTTTGGATTTCAGTTGTGGTTGTAAGTTGAGGACTGCCTGTACTCGGCAGTATTGTGATTCCTGGTCCAATACCCGTGAATAAAACAACAATGTTCTTTTTTTCCATTAAGCAAATGGTCTAAAACATGATCTCATCAGTGTCCTTATCACAAAATAGTACGGTGTGATGGTTAGGGGTAGGGATAATTTTAATATGCATGAATCAGATTCTCATCCTTTGTCTGCTACCTTCCCCCATGTTCTTAGAGGGGAAAGCAGAAAGTAATTGGCACTTGTTTTATTCATGTTTTATTCAATATTTCCACCCCATGCACATTTTGTTCCTAAGTAGGAGCTCCAGAGGATAGAAAATGGTGAGCGAAGCCAACCCTTGATAAGTCAGGCCATAGAAATATATTCAAGACTTGTCAATGGGAAAATTCGAACAATAACCCTTGTCTTTGAATCAAAAGATGCCCTGATATTTGACTGCATCAAATAAAGAGTCGGTTCAAGAGGTTGGCCAAGTGTTCTTCTAGCTGAAACTCAAAGAGGTAGAGAACATGTCAACATTTCCCTCTAGGGCAGTATCTGTTTTTAAGAGAAAGTCAGCTTCCTTTTGGTGCTCCAATCCATAGTATGTAACCAGAAATGGGCTAAACATATACATGAAAATCTATATGAAGAGATGACCAGGCATAGGCCAAGGAGAGTCCAGAAATTTGTAGGTATAGGAGGCAATTCAAGTTGAAAAATGTTTGAGGAATATGAGCACGGGGCTGTATCTGTAGCAATGCATTTCTTGGAACATAAGAAGACCAAGCTTTCTACTTCATCTCTTCTCAACTTGGTCAATGTCTCTGTTGTTCTCTATGCATATTTGCCCTTAGATCATTGGTAAGATGTATACTTCAGAGTATTTGATATATCAGTTTTTCATCTCACAGAGCTTATATAAATCTGCAATGAGCTTACTGATGCATCAAGCTTTGTCCTTGAGCCTTCTGTTAAGTTTGGATATATCTGCATTCCAGGAAGGGTCAGATTGCTAGTCTCTGGAAGCCCCCAATGGAGACATTGTAAAGTACGTTAGGAAGCCCTCCTCCCATTTGACACCATGCTTTCTCCTACAGTTGCTCTATTACTACCAAACGTGATGGGTAGTTAAGCTGACTATTCTGACCATCCATCAAAATTCACCCTTCTCTCTCCATCACACAAAAGAAGGAGCATATGGCCCAGAGGATTGGGGGAGGTCAACAGAGGGCAAATGATAAAAGAAGTATTGCATCATCACAATGCAGGCTTCATCCCATTTGTATGAGCATGATGATGTCACATGGACATATGAAAAGGACATAGTTTGTGTGTTTCACCACACAGTGCTGTTTTCATAATTCTGATGAACTAAAAGACCTGGAGATCTGGTGAACCAGAAGTCCTGGAATTGCAACAAAAAAGAGAGGGTTAACCTATTCTCAAAAGCACCTGAAGGCAGGACAAGAAGCAATGGGTGAAAAATAATCAAGGAGAGAAGCAACCTGGAACTAAGGAGAAAATTTCCTGACAGTGAGAACAATTGACCAGTGGAATGGCTTGCCTCTAGAAGTTGTAGATGCTCCAACACTGGAGGTTTGTAAGAGGAGATTGGAAAATCATTTGTCCAGAATGATATGGGTTCTCCTGTTTGAGTAGGGGGTTGGAGTAGAAGACCTCCAAGGTCCCTTCCAGCTCTCTTATTTTATTATTCTAAGATACGTCTGGATGTGACCTCCTCCAACAGTTCTCTGTGAAGTCACTTGGTTTAGACAAGACACAAAGGTACTCCAGTATTCTGCCATTTCTTATCTATGTTCTTCTTCTGCTCTTTACTTTAATCAAAACTGCAGAAGAACATTATCAGTTTTCCTCTGCTTAACACTGCTTAAAATTCTTTCATATACCAACATATAGATCTAGAAAGTATCTCGACTTGTACAATAAGGGTTTTGAGATAATAAAGCAATGGATAATGGAGGAATTCTGAATACTGCCTAGTGATACTTTCCAGTGGTTCGTAAGTACAGAGGGCACTGACATCTGCTAATTTGAAGAGAAACCACATTTCCTGACATTTAGACCCTTTTCGTTGTGGTAAAAGTCTGTTTATCTTCTGACTGTTTTCTGGGTCACAAAGCATTGCCAGAGGGAAACATCTAATGAAGGGGTTTTGGCAACTTAACAAGATATTAGTTCTGCTGGTTAAAGAGGGCCCAAAAAAATAGCTCTCTTAGTAGCCTTTTGCTGATTGATGACCTTAATTAGATTGTTAAATGGTGAGTGCTAATAACAGAAAAGATGGCACATCCAAAGGTGGCGATGAATGTGGGAGTATTCATTCTGCAAACCATAGATAGGAAGTTAGTCTGTGTTCAAAAGTAGCTTGTGGATAAATTTAGTCCTATGCCACAAAGATATCCTCCAAGTTTCTCATCAGCTTTTTGGCACTCATGTGGCCTAGCACATCTTATGAACTACTATTCCTGATCTGGTCCCAATTAGGCCACTTAGAATTCAGAAGCCACTGTCACCAGCTCAGAATCTTAATATCTGAATGTTACAATATTTTTTTAAAAAAATGGCTGCAGTTGTACAACCTGCTAAGCCTACTGAATGTTAATCTTTGTTGTTTTTTAATAGTCCCCAATGGAATATATTAACTTAAAACACCGATTAATTTGGTAAAGAAGTGAAGCATTTGGTAAGAATGCAGCTCGTGTCAAACAGTAAAGTAACTTCTAAAAGAAAGAAGGGTTTCCTTTGAGTCAAGCTGAACCCTGGTGAATTTATGCACATGCAACTATGCAGTTGTCCTGGAAATCTCTTATTGTATTGATTAAATTGTACATCTTCCAGAGACCCTCTGTGAGGGAGATGGGCAATTAAAAAGTTGATGATAGATGACAGATAGATCAATGAGATAGATAGATAGATAGATGATAGATAGATAGATAGATAGATAGATAGATAGATAATAGATAGATAGATAGATAGATAGATAGATAGATAGATAGATAGATAGATAGATAGATAGATAGATAGGAAGGTTTGTTCTCTGAGCTTGTGGGTTGGTTTCTGAACATTTTGTCACCAGGCTAGGTAACACCTTCAGCGGCATTAGATAGATAGATTGGATAGATAGACAGAGAGAGAGAGAGAGAGATACAGTAGATAGATAGATAGATAGATAGATAGATAGATAGATAGATAGATAGATAGATAGATAGATGATAGATAGATAGATAGATAGATAGATAGATAGATAGATAGATAGATAGATAGATAATAGACAGACAGACAGATAGATAGATAGATTGTCGTATAAACAATGTTGTATAAACAGAGGCATAGAATCAAGATCATGTGAAGTAGTAGCACTGCTTTATAAAACCCTAGTAAAACCACACCTGGAGAACTCCAGCCAATTTTGGTCACCACATCACAAAAAAGATGTCGAGACTTTGGAAAAAATTCGGAGAAGAGCAGCTAAGATGATCAAAGGCCTGGAGACTAAAACATGAAGAACGGCTGCAGGACCTGGGTTTGGCTAGTCTAAAGAAAAGAAATAGGGGTGACATGACAGCGGTATTCCAGTATTTGAGGGGCTGCCACAAAGAAGAGGGGGTCAAATTATTCTCCAAAGCACCAAAGGGTAGGAGAAAAAAACCATGGTTGAAAACTGACCAACCTGGAATTAAAGAGAAACTTCCTGACAGTGAGGACAATTAACCAGTGGAACAGCTTGCCTTCTGAAATCGTGGGCGCTCCATCACTGGAGGTTTTTAAGAAGAGACTGGACAGTCACTTGTCTGAAATGGTATATGCTTGCCTGCTTGGGCAAGGGGCTGGACTAGAAGACCTCCAAAGTCCCTTCCAGCTCTATTCTATTCTATTCTATTCTCTATAAAGATTCTATTCTATTCTATTCTATTCTATTCTATTCTATTCTATTCTATTCTATTCTATTCTATTCTATTCTATTCTATTCCTTGTTCCTGTTTCTTATTCACCAACTAGCTAGAAAGCCTTATAGGTCTCTGTCACAAGAGTATAAAATCTGATCATTTTGAAGAGAACTGGAACACCGGAGGGAAAGAGATACATAAATACACACTTGAAATGATGCAGAAGAAGGACTCAGCTCAGAAATTCATCAGTGTGCCAAAGTACGCAGAGATTTGGGTCGGCAGAATGACTGTCAACTGCACTAAGAAGCCCCACTTGATTTTGTAACAGACAGTTTGTGGTTTGGGCAGCCAGACGTCATCTTCAGAGGAGTGATCCTAAAGCTGTGCCAACCAGCCTAGTGTTTGATATCCATCTTCCCAATAACAACAGGATGCTTGCTTCTCCTCTTCTCCTGCTAGCTCTTCTAACTGCATCAAGCAAGCCAACTCTGCTTGTGTTGACAAGTGTACTGCAAATCGCTCCTGCCCTAGAAATTGTGTGGAGTGGCTTGAAAAGGAACAACTCCCATCCCAGAAAACACCTGGGCAGGATTGATGCACTATGAAAGGGGCAGTCTGCAAAGCAAGGGCTCATTTTCGGTCACTCTACAAGGAAGGGATATATAGGGGAAAGGATCTTTTTGGATCCAGAGATGGTGAGAGATGCCCAGAAAGCAGAATAGCAGACTTGGAAGGAACCTCTGCTATTCTGCTTTCTGGGCATCTCTCACCATCTCTGGATCCAAAAAGATCCTTTCCCCTATATATCCCTTCCTTGTAGAGTGACTGAAAATGAGCCTTTGCTTCGCAGACTTCTTGCTCAACCAGGAAACCCTATACCATTTCAGACAAATCATTGTCCAGTCTCTTCTTGAAAACCTCCAGTATTGTAGCACCAACAACCTCTGGAGGCAGGTTGTTCTACTGACTAATTGTTCTCTCTGTCAGGAAATTTCTCCTTAGTTCTAGCTTGCTTCTCTCCTTGATTAGTTTCCATCCATTGCTTCTTGTCCTGCCTTCAGGTGCTTTGGAGAATAGCTTGACTCCCTCTGCTTTGTGGCAACCCCTGAGATATTGGCACATTGCTGTCATGTCACCCCTAGACCTTCTTTTCATTAAACTAGACATACCCAATTCATTAATGTCACTGCCTCCATTAATATCACCGAGATTCAATTCAATTTTTTTATAGTCACAGATCGTCATTACAAATAAAAGCATTAAAAACAATAATACTATAAATAAATAAATAAATAAATAAATAAATAAATAAATACAGACAAAATAATATATTACGATTAGTGGTGGACTATCTCTGGGCAGTTAGAGTCCACCTAAGTTTGCATAAAGTATAAGAAACATTGGCCACATTCAAAAAAAACTACTTCATACTAATTTGATAAACAGCAGTTGTAAATAAAAGAAAAAAATATTTTTCAGGTATTTAATTGGGTGAGGTGTTATGAAATGAGCCCTTGAAGACATGAGCTATAGTTTCAATGGCTCCACAGGGGCACAATCTCAGCTCATGTGATATATTTTTGTATCAGCCCTCCAAAACTGCCATGGGAAACGCTCGCACAGTGCTAAGGTTAATGTCCTTCGGATTTGGGGGACAATTGTGCAATACAAGTATCTCACTGCTTTAAAAAGAAGAGTTTGACTGCTCAAAAAAGTATTTGAGGGAAGGATACTCATATTGCGATGAACAAGGATGTACATTTAATTTTGCAGCTATTAAGATTGTTGGCCAAGCAGGTACAAAAACAGCCAGAGAAATGATTGAAGCCTGGGAAATGGGCCCCTTGTTAGTCAACAGGAATGCTGATTTATCACCAGCTTATCAGGTATTTAGAAGTCAAGGACTTAGCAGCACAAGGAAACAACAGCCAACCGCTGGCTATCATCAACACACCAATCAATAGGAAGGCACCACATAAATACAATGCCTAGAATAGCCCAAAGCACACATTCCAGAAGAAAGAATTTCCCTGAGAATGGGCTCATCATGAATCCGAAAGCTAAGCCTCTGGTCCTGATGACCCACCCAAGTTGTGTCTTGCAACATTATCCTGGGACACATATAATTGCCTTCATTCATAAGGATACTCTGTTTCTCTTCAGATTGTCTGCCTCTGAAATTAGTGATTGTAGCACAGTTGTCAAGGAATCTTACTTCCTTGGTGCCCTTGAGCTTGTTTTTTTTTCTTGCGGAAGTTTCTTCACCAACGATGCAGAAACATCAGTTTAGCACTGATGACGTTACCCAGATTGGGTAATGAAACGTCTGCAAGAAAACAACCAAGCTTGAGAGCACCAAGGATCCCTCATTTCAACCCTGAACTACAAATATTCTTTTTTTTCTTTTCTTTTCTTTCTTTCTTTTTTTCAGGCTTCCTCCATCCCTCAACAGAAGGGAAGCTGCTAGCTCTTCCCTCTTGACTCTAAATTCCCTCCATGACTTGGCAAAAGGAAAAAGATTCGCAATCCAATCCTCATTCTGGCTTTGGGTTTTGGGTTTTTTTATAACCAGGCTGGGCCCATGTTTATGCTTTTATTGTCTCATTTTCACACACCCCCAAATGCTTGGCTAAGATCAGGCAGTCTGCTTTAATGTAAAAATGATAAATGTTCCCTCTTCGCAGTCCCCTCTCTGCCTTTTTAGTGATTATCATTTGGGAGAAGTTGGAGGTCTCTGGAGGGAAAAAAAAATTGGGAAGGATGATCCTTCCATGCTTCTTCTTTTGAAGAGCGCATTTTATGATTATAACGAGGCGACAATAAAATAACATTTGCCAGATGTAGCTGCCTTGTTAATTGAGGTTCTTTCTTCCAGGGACCTCAAGAATCAGTAATAAATTAAGCAACTATCAATCTCCCCTAGATATTGGGGGGGGAGGTTTATCATGTGCCGATCTGTATTTTTAATGTAATAAACAAACCAAAGCAATACATATTCTTTTTAGTTGACTGGCGGAAAGGCAGACATTTGGGCAAAATGTGAATTTATTCCAGCATACTGTTTTAGCCCAGACACAGTTTTGTTTTATGCTTGAAGGTGGGAACAAGGAATTTAAGGCCATTATTTTCTTTCAAGCTCCTTCTCCCTAAGGCCTCACTCCATCCTTTCTTCAGCAAAACGAGAAAACCAGTAGGAGAAATTAATATGCTGCCGACTGCAGGTTCCTAACCACCAACTGACCTGCCTGGGCACCATCATATCTGCATATCAGATTATTAGAGAGTATTATTTATTATTATTATTTTTATCTCGCCCACCCGCTCTTCCCGCAGTTGTGCTAAAGAAGGCAGCCTGCTGTTACAGCATTTATGAAAATTGACACAAGATCTCCCCGTAATGTCTGGCAGGCTCCGTTCTCATCCCACAGACTCTGCAAACTGCTAATTAACTCTCCATTATGAATTTCTTCTCTCTTTTTCCTCCTCCCTCATCAAAGCAAAGCGAGATTACACGATTCAATTAAAATGACAAGAAGAGAGGGTTGAAGGACAGGCATTTCACCCGATGCTTTTTTTTTAACTCGTTTTTTCCTCTAGACGTAGTAAATGAAGTATCTACCTCCAGGTTTGCAGTGACAGGAGAAATATAAAGCACTAATCACCACTACCATTCCACCAAGTGTTGCTTTCTCTCTCTTTTCCTGTCTCTGGGTTTTAGATAGTATCCCTCCCAAAGCTTAGAAAAACCTTTGATTTCTCCCTGCAGAGAGCCTTGGTATTAAAACAACTCATTCTCTACGTCACCCAGGGCAAAGTTGCAAGACTAGAGGATAAACAGGAAGAATGTTAAGGGACAAGGTTAAAGTACCAGTGAGAGACAGAAAGCCAAATATATTCCAGCTCATATCATAATCTCTTGTATTGTCATGGGGGGGGAAAAAAACCAGATGGATTGCAAGGCCTGTTTTTCCTAAATGGTTACTGTTATGTACTGGGCTTTTGGAATATCATCACCTGCTCTGCTGGAGAACCAACGGTTCTCCAGCATCTCAGACAGGACAGCGCCAGTCTTGCTATTGGTCAACTTTGGGCGGCAAGTATAGCTTCAATCCGACTGGTTAATACCATAGGGCCTGGCTATATATATTGAGGCAGGGTGAATCCAATCTCTCAGTACAGTTTCTGCTTAAATAAAGTATGTGTTCATCTGTACTCCTCTGCATGTTCTCGTTCCTGCTCATCAGAGCCCACGACGTAATAGTTACCGTGATTAGATTTGTATAATCTCGTTCCAACCTTCCCCAAACCTAAGGATGTAGATTGAACATTAAGGACAAATGATTTAATTTTCTCCACAAAGAGTTCATCCCAATGTTATTTTGTTTTAATCTCTTTTTCCCTCGGAAGACTTCAAGGGGGTTATACTCGGTGATGGGATTCAGCCGGTTCGCACCAGTTCAGCAGAACCAGTAGCTAATTTTTTGTTGTCCAGGCCCAGAATGGACTTCCGGAAGCGGCATCCATGCAGAGAACTGGTTGTTCACATATTTGAATCCCACCACTGGTTATACTGAAGGGGAACTCTTGCCCTATCTAATTGCCACAATTTTGTGAATTAAGTTAGGCTGAATGAACTGACTAGAGTCGACCAAGGGTCCCCAACCTTGGCAACTCTAAGACCTGTGGACTTCGACTCCCAGAATTCCCCAACCAGCCATGCTGGCTGGGGAATTCTGGGAGTCGAAGTCCACACATCTTAAAGTTGCCAAGTTTGGACACCCCCGGGCTAGACCAAATCCCTAAATGACCTTAAAAGCTGAACAAGCATTTCTCCTAAATTTAAGCCCAGCCCTCTATGCCATTAAATCACACTGCATTTCTTTTTTAAGGCTGAACCAATGGGGTTATCTGAGTGATGTGATCCAGTTCAGGCAGATGTTGTTGTTCTTATATCTCATCATTTCCCTTTTTTACTCACTGAAGAACAAAATCAAACAGCTCGAACACACTCACATAAATGGGAAATAAGGAAGAGAGAAAAAGCAGAGGGAAAGATTGAAGTATCACACATTCAATGAACAGCCACTGTGAGAGGGACCTTGGAGTCCTAGTGGACCATCATTTCACTATGAGCCAGCAGTGTGCAGCAGCAGCCAAAAAAGCCAATACAATCCTGGATTGTATAAACAGAGACATAGAATCAAGATCACATGAAGTATTAATCCTGCTTTATAAAACTCTAGTAAGACCACATCTGGAATACTGCAACCAATTTTGGTCACCATACTACAAAGAAGATGTTGAGACTTTGGAAAAAGTTCAGAGAAGAGCAACTAAAATGATCAAAGGCCTGGAGACTAAAACATATGAAGAACAGCTACAGAACTTGGGTCTGGCTAGTCTAAAGAAAAGAAGAAACAGGGGCAACATGATACCAGTATTCCAGTATTTGAGGGGCTGCCACAAAGAAGAGGGGGTTAAATTATTCTCCAAAGCACCAAAGGGTAGGAGAAAAAAACAACGGTTGAAAACTGACCAAAGAGAGAATCAACCTGGAATTAAAGAGAAACTTCCTGACAGTGAGGACAATTAACCAGTGGAACAGCTTGCCTTCTGAAATTGTGGGCACTCCATCACTGGAGGTTTTTAAGAAGAGACTAGACAGTCACTTGTCTGAAATGGTATAGGTTCTCTTACTTGAGCAGGGGGCTGGACTAGAAGACCTCCAAGATCCCTTCCAGCTGTATTCTGTTCTGTTCTGTTCTGAGCTATTCTATTCTAATAATAGGACAGGACAGGACAGGATAGGATAGGATAGGAACTAGAGAAACGCATGTGTCTGGAAACAGGTTTCTGAGCTTGGGAAAATAGGATTACCTCAGGAATATATTTATATACTGCCTGCTACTCATCTAAGCCAACCCAATCTGTTCTGTTGATGAACACCAGATCTGACCATTAGTCTTTCTAAAACCTAAGACCTATGTTGCTTTGAGAAAGAAGCAAAAAAGAGAAGCATTCAAGGTTGAACCCATCTCTACCGTGTCAGGAAGAGCCAAATGAAAAACCAGTTGTGAACACCTTGCTAAGAAAACTGTAGTCAACAATAACGTGAAGGCACAAATACAAAAAAAAACCAAAACAAAACCTCAAACCACAAGAGCCTGAGGGCTCACCTATATGTTGTACTTGCTCCAGTGTGAAGATGTCCACCATTTTCTGAAGACGTGTATTTACCACAGCTCCAACTGAAACCATCTCAAGATGTTCAGGTAGGGAAGTGCAGTTTTCAGGTTTAACAGAAGAGAATAACAGAATATCAGAGTTGGAAGAGGCCTTGGAGGTCTTCTAGTCCACCCCCCTGCTCAAGCAGGAGACTCTAAACCATTCCAGACAAGTGGCTGTCCAGTCTCTTCTTAAAAGCCTCCTGTAATGGAGCACCCACAACGTCTGAGGTATCATGGTAAGCCATCTCTCACCTGGACAATCTGAGGAGAAGGAAAAGGAGTTTCTGGAGATTGGTGATCTGCTGGGCTCCATAGCAGGTCTGTTATGGCAGGGCTTTTCAACCTTTTCACTCATTGTACCGCTTTTAGGATATGGCAACATCCGAGTACTACCAGTCGCCTAGCAAGGTGTCAAAAACCTGATGACCAAAAAAAAAGAGAGGGAAAAAGTGATGAGGTACAGGTAGTCCTCGACTTACAACAGTTCGCTTAGTGCCCCTCGAGCCACAGCCAAGCAAGACACCTGCCTGCCTGCCTGGTGGTGCTCTTCCTCCTGTCTGAGGTTTTCATGGTTGTGAGCATTTCTGTTGAGGATTGGTAGCAGGGGTGGGGTAGGGGGGTGTTTGGTTTTTATTCCCCCCCCCATCTGCTGGGTGGTTGCAGCAGGTTTTGGCCACTTCACATGACCCTGGGACACTTTGACCGTCATAAATATGAATCAGTTGCCAAGCATCTGAATGTAAATCACAAGACCCTGGAGATGCTGCAACATTCCAGCTGATTGGCGCTTCTTCTGGGCTCAGCAGACGTGCCGGGATCAGCGCCGAGCTCCAGCTGTTGCCTGGCACTGATCCTGGTGCCTCCACTGAGCCCTGACACCCCCGAAGAAGTGCTGATCCTGGCACTTCCGCTGAGCCCTGATAGCCCTGCAGCTCCAGGCATCTCTCGCTCAGGCTTGTGCGGTGCTGCCACTGGTTCAGCTCATTCCCCTCCCCCGCTACCACTTTTCTAGGATGGTCGCGTACCACCTGCCAGGTGCCAATGTACCACAGGTGGTACCCGTACCACTGGTTGAAAAGCCCTGTGTTATGGGGTCACCCCTCTCATCCAGCTGCTCAGCTCTGTGGCTCAATGATCATTTGTTCTGTGATCCCAGATAAGTTAGGCATGTCTCTTGAACAGCTTTTCTTCCTTTTATCTCTGTGCTAAATGCCACGTGGAAATGACAACCTCATATAAAATAAATATATGTCTACCACGAAGCTGATATTCAAATTTGTTTTTCTGTCCTTCTTGCTTCCGGATGGAAACTAATCAAGGAGAGAACCAATCTAGAACTTAGAAAAGAATTCCTAACAGTTAGAACAATTAACCAGTGGAACAACTTGCCTCCAGAAGTTATGCATGTTCCAACACGGGAAGCTTTAAAGAAGAGACTGGACCACCATTTGTCTGAAAGGGTATAGGACGTTTTCCTACTTGAGCAGGGGGCTGGACTAGAAGACCTCCAAGGTCCCTTCCCGCTCTATTCTATTCTCTTCTTGATCTGAAACATTATCCACCGATCCTTGAGGTGGTGGGGAATTATCCCAGAATGAAATGTCTTCTCATTACTGATTTCTACCTTGCCTCTCTACTGCCTTTTTTCTCTGAGGCTTGCTAGCAAACAAGAAGTGGTAATAAACTCTACAGCCTTATTGCTGACCTTGAACTCTGTCAGAATGCAGTAAATGAGTAAAGATTGCTTTAACACCAGGATAGCTAAAGATGACCTTAGTGGCTGTCCAGTCTCTTCTGGGTGCTGGGGATGAAATGAAAGGTGCATCATGAGGGTCAAGCAGAAAAATACAGGTGGCCAGGGCAAATGTGTGCCAAGGCAGGTGTCTGCTGGTATTCCATAATTCTTTCTTAAATTCTACTAGCAGTATTTCAGCAATAATGAACTAGAACCAGTACAATCCAAGGAATTTTACTGAAGAAGAGGACGACAGAATGCAACACGTACCGTTCAGGTTTCTGTATTACGCTAACAAACAGTTCTACATATAAATAGTTTGTGGAATGGGACCCCAAATCTACATATAAATAGTTTGTGGAATGGGACCCCAAGTATTTCAGGGAGTAAAGGAGCACTGGGATCCATTAGGTAAGATAACCATTTTATAAGGAATATAAACCTCTGAGCTTCAAAACAGAAGCCAGGCTCTAACTGTTGAGGTCAAGAGAAAACATCTCCCTTGGGCATGTTAGCGTATAATTGTCTTTTTCCAGAACTTTACTCTTCCCTTCCAAAGGGGCAAGTGGGCAAGCTATTGTGAAAGAAAAGCTCCTACTAGCAATTGCAAAAACAATACCAATAGTACTTAGACTTATATGCTGCCCCACAGTCCTTTACAGCCCTCTCGAAGTGGTTTTACAGAGTCAGCATATTGCCCCCAACATTGTGGGTCTTCATTTTACCAACCTTGGAAAGATGGAAGGCTGCATCGACATTGGGCTGGTCAAGATCAAACTCCAGACTGCAGGCAGAGTTAGCCCACAAACCTGCATTCTAGCCACTGTGCCACCAAGGCTTCAGTAAATAACCATGTGGGGAGAAATGAAGTATTTCCTAAGAGCAATTGAATAGGTACATAAGTTTACTAATATCCTAAAATCCTCACAGCTACATTATGCTGAAATTATGCTCAGATGTGCTAAGAAGGAAGTTTAGAAAACAGGAGTACACTTGATGAAGCTAAAACTCAAATACTCAGATACTTTGGCCACCTCATGAGAAGGAAGGACTCACTGGAGAAGAGCCTCATGCTGGGAAAGGTTGAGGGCAAGAGAAGAAGGGGACAACAGAGAATGAGGTGGCTGGATGGAGTCACTGAAGCAGTAGGCGTGAGCTTAAATGGACTCCAGAAGATGGTAGAGGACAGGAAGGCCTGGAGGAACGTTGTCAATAGGGTCACAGTGGGCCGGACATGACTTCGCAGCTAACAACAACAACAAGTACACTTGAAGGTGAACACCTTCCTTGGAGGTGGACAAACACCAACTTACATGCAGGAGTCCCCAAGTTTAATACTGAGAATCTTCAATTCAATCAAGAGTGGGGAAAGGAATATTAGTTTTCACACTGTTTATGGAGATTCTCAATCATCCAGGTCATTGTTGTCCCAAAGGTGCTTTTTCCAAAAGGCATTTGACAAAGTAGACCACAACCTACTTCTTGGTAAACTAGAAAAATGTGGGATAGACAGCATCACCATCAGATGTTGATAACAGACCGTACACAACATGTTGTCCTCAATGGTATTACATCATCTACATGGAGGGAAGTAAGCAGTGGGGTACCACAAGGTTCCATCTTAAGGACCAGTACTCTTCAATATCTTCATAAATGACATAGATGAGGGAATAGAGGGGAAACTCATCAAATTTGCAGATGATGCTAAGCTGGCAGGAATAGCCAACACCCCAGAAGGACAAGCACAGGATCCAAACCGATCTTGACAAAACAATGGGCAATATCCAACAACATGAAATTTAATGTGAAGAAAAGCAAGGTTTTACACCTAGGCAGGAAAAACCAAAGGTACAAGTACAGATTAGGTGAAATCTGGCTCAAAAACAGTAACTATGAGAGAAACCTTGGAGTCCTAGTGGTCAATCACTTGACTACGAGCCAGCAGTGTGCAGCAGCAGCCAAAACAGCTAATACAATCCTGGGTTGTATAAACTGAGGCATAGAGTCAAAATCACATGAAGTATTAGTACTGCTTTATAAAGCCTTAGTAAGGCCACACCTGGAATACCGCATCCAGTTTTAGTCACCGTATTACAAAAACCATGTTGAGACTTTGGGAGAAGTGCAAAGAAGAGCAACTAAGGTGATCAAAGGCCTGGAGACCAAAACATATGAAGAACGGTTGCAGGATTTGGGTTTGGCTAGTCTAGAAAAAAGGAGGACGAAGGGGAACATGATAGCAGCCTTCCAGTATTTGAGAGGTTGCGGTGAAGAAGAGGGGGTCAACTTATTTTCCAAAGCACCAGAGGGCAGGACAAGAAACAATGGGTGGAAACTAATGTAAGAAGAGAAGAAATTAAGGAAAATCTTCCTAATACTGAGGACAAATAACCAGTGGAACAGCTTGCCATCAGAACTTGTGAGTGCATCATCACTGGAGGTTTTTAAGAAAGGACTGGACAGTCACTTATTTGAAATGGTATAGGCAGTGCTTTTTTTGTAAAAGAAAAAGGTGCCGGAACTCACACATGTCATACAACCTGCCTTGCCTACCCTACAAGGTTCCATCCAAAAATGGTGCCGGAACTCCGTTCTGAGCGTTCTATGAGAAAAAAAGCCCTGGGTATAGAGCAGGGGTAGGCAACCTTGACTCGTGGACTTCAATTCCCAGAATTCCTGAGCCAGCATAGCTCAGTTTGGAAACCTCTCCCTTTCCCCTCAGGGTGGCTGGCTCAGGAATTCTGGGAGTTGAAGTCCACAAGTCATAAAAGAGCCAAGGTTGCTTACCCCTGGTATAGGGTCTCCTGTTTGAGCAGGGGGTTCAACTAGAAGACCTCCAAGGTCCCTTCCAGCTCTCTTCTAATTGATTGATTCCACTTCACATATAGGCTTTGCAAGATCTTAATAGCTATGCATGCCCCAGCACACCCACACACGAATGCATGATTCTGAAATGGCACCTCTCAAATAGGAAAAAAAAAGAAAGGGGGAGAAGAAAGGGGGAATATTCAGCGAAGGCCAACCTTTCTTCCAACTTCTCACCACTCATTTATTCTCCCTGCAAAAATAAAATCAAATGCTGCTGCAGGCTTTTCTGGAAGGAAGTGGTACTCAGCACTTCGGCTACAAGCTGCCGCTTTCTTTATCTCCTTGTCACTTCCCAACTTGTAGGACAAAATCCACATTTCAAAAGCGGCTAGATCTAGCGTGACATTTTGACAAAGCTGCCACCCTTAATCAGAGGAACATCGGGATGTCAAGTCTGCCACAATTTACCTAACTTTTCAAGACTTATTGCTGACCAGGCAAGGGAGATTGGGATTAAAAATAAAACCCGTCTCGCTGCTTTTTCTCTCGTTTCTCTGATCAGAGGATGCTGAAATGGGCTCATATTTAACATCTTTCTTGCATCCTGGATTTTTCCATAATAAAATCATATGTGAGCTTCTATCTCGGGAAATGTCACCGTTTTGCAAGAAATGTGAAATCTCAAGTGTAAAATTGGTGTCATATTGTGAGACGGCAGCTTTTGTTGTTGTTTTTTCCTGTTTAAATGAGTGTGGATTCCTTGTTTGACATCTGTCACTGGTATTATTAATTGCATTAATGGGTGATTTAAGAAATCCTTTTCGCCCTGCCACAAACAACCGACATTCTCAGCCAGAAGCGACCACACAGATCGGTAGAATAACTTCTGTGAAATCTACCACCGTGTCCTCAGCTCCCCTCTGTTTTAGCTGTATTTGTTTATTTAAAATGTTTTACTTCATTTTTAGACAAGGTAGATTTGAGAGACAGACAGATAGACAGAGGCTGTGAATGTGCTAGGATTTAATCTGTGATTTAAATGTGACTCTGAGCAAGCAGTACAATAACAATCTTCCAGGTTCTAGAAAAAGCTACTGGATTCGGGACTTGGAAAGAAGACAGGTGAGGGGGAGCCAGACTAAAATATGTGGCATGGGGAATGTGGGCAGATGCATACAACATCCATTCAATGGCATGGTTGCAACCACCATCTTGAGGGTTGTTGTTTTTTTTACCAGTTACAGGCAGCTCTTCATAAGCAGTGGTGGGATTCAAATACCTGAACAATTGGTTCCCTGCATGGACACCACTTCCGGAGGTCCATTCTGAGCCAGGGAGGCCTCCCAGGCCCAGAATGGACTTCCGGAAGTGGCGTCCATGCACTTCCAGCGGTCCGTTCTGCACCTTGCGAAAAAGGGCTAGGTTACGGCATCGCCAAAGTCAACAAAAAAATAGCTACCAGTTCTAGCTGAATCCCACCACTGCTCATAAGACATAACAAGATTTAATCTTCTTACATCCCCTGCTTTTCTAAATCAAATTTAGCAACCAGTGACAACTTATGAACACGTGAGGTGTTAACACTACTTTACAATGCCTTGGTAAGGCCACACTTGGAATACTGCATCCAGTTTTGGTCACCACGATGTACAAAAGATGTGGAGACTCTAGAAAGACTACAGAGAAGAGCAACAAAGATGATCAGGGGACTGGAGGCTAAAACATATAAGGAACGGTTGTTGGAATTGGGTATGTCTAGTTTAATGAAGAGAAGGACGAGGGGTGACATGATAGCAGTGTTCCAATATCTCAGGGGCTGCCACAAAGAAGAGGGAGTCAAGCTATTCTCTAAAGCAGACATGTCAAACTCGCGATGTCATGTGACATTGTGCGAAGTATCAGAGCTTTTTTCCCATTGCTGGCAATGGGGTGGGCACGGTTTCCTGGTGATGCGTCAGGCCCACAGGCCGGCAGTTTGACACCCCTGCTCTAAAGCACCTGAAGGCAGGACAAGAAGCAACGGATGGAAACTCATCAAGGAGAGAAGCAACCCAGAACTAAGGAGAAATTTCCTGACAGTTAGAACAATTAACCAGTGGAACAACCTGCCTCTAGAAGCTGCGAATGCTCCAACACTGGAAGTTTTTAAGAAGAGACTGAACAGCCATTTGTCTAAAATGGTATAGGTTTCCTCCCTGAGCAGGGGGTTGGACTAGATGACCTCCAAGGTCCCTTCCAACTTTATTGTTGTTGTTGTTACTTGTTTTCACGAAACTGTCCAAACCATAGACAATGAGTCAGCAACAGCATGGGTGCTTATATATGTCTTAAAAACAGAAACTCAGAGGACTGTATAGTGAATCTGAGGCCTCTGCTCTAGAATACATCAGCTGTTATTCTCAAATCAATCAACCAATAAGTCTGGGATATAGATAGCCTGATTAATCACAGCCTTCTCTTAAGGGAAATCTAAGAATAAGGGTTAATTATCAGTCCTGCTGCTCTTCTAAACTACCTTTGTTTCGTGCTGTAAACCTGGTTACTGTTTACACATTATTTCATTCTATTCTAAAGCAGGGAACTGAATGGAGAAGGGAAGAAAGGAAGCAAAAAAGATACATCCATCTTAGGAAAGATGGGTCCCTAATTCTTCACGTGTTTTTAACTGCCTCATCTTTCTCAGCGTTGTTAGAAGTTTCCTGTAGGGCTGCTGAGCCTTACTCAGATTCAAGAACGTCCTCTTGTCTTGGGACTTCAGAAAGCAGGCAAGGGTGAAGGAGGGAAAGGAGACAGAAGATAGAATGATAGGGTTGGAAGGGACCTTGGAGGTCTTCTAGTCCAACCCTCCCTGCTCAAGCAGAAGACCCTTATGCTGGACAAATGGCCGTCCAGTCTCTTCAGTGATGGAGCATCCAAAGTTCCAGAGGCGAACTGCTCCCCTGATTAATTGTTCTCACCGTCAGGGTTTGATTGTCAGGCAGTGGTGTTCACCATGAGTAGCAACCGTTGCAATTCATCATGTCTTCCTGCACTTTGTCCTTCGCTTTTTATCCTACTTATGAATTCCACCTCTGTAGTCTCTGTAGCAGGGGTGTCAAACTCAATTTCATTGAGGGCCACATCAGCATTGTGGTTGCCCTCGGGGGAGTGTGTGGCTAGGATGGGTGTGACCTACTGGGTGGGCATGGCTAGGATAGGTGTGGCCTACTGGGTGGGTATGGCCAGCTCGACATCACTTGCTTCAGGGGTTCCTGGGTAGGACTGGGGCAGATCTGAGGGTCTCTGGCAGAGGAGGGTGGGACCGGGGCAAGTGCCGGGACATGGTCCCTCCCACCCTCCTTCCCTTCCATCCTCTGTTCTTTCCTTCCTTCCTCCCACCCTCCATTCCTTCCTCCCTCTGTTCCTTCCTTCTTCCCTTCCTTCCTCTGTTCCTTCCTTCTTCCCTCCCACTCTCCATTCCTTCCTCCCTGTTCCTTCCTTCCTCTCTTCCTTTTTCCCTCCCACCCTCCCTTCCTTTGCCTTCTCATCTCTTTCCTTCCCCCCCCCAACTCAGGAAGGGGTGATGGGAGGGGGAGGGATTGCCAGCCTACTGCTTCAGTGACTCCATCCAGCCACCTCATTCTCTGTCGTCCCCTTCTTCTCTTGCCTTCAATCTTTCCCAGCATTAGGCTCTTCTCCAGTGAGTCCTTCCTTCTCATTAGGTGGCCAAAGGATTTGAGTTTTAGCTTCAGGATCTGGCCTTCTAAAGAGCAGTCAGGGTTGATCTCCTCTAGGACTGACCGGTTTGATCGCCTTGCAGTCCAAGGGACTCGCAGGAGTCTTCTCCAGCACCATAGTTCAAAGGCTTCAATTCTTTGGCGCTCAGCCTTTTTTATGGTCCAACTTTCACTGCCATACATTGCAACTGGGGAGACCATAGCCTTGACTATACGCACTTTTGTTGACAGGGTGATGTCTCTGCTTTTTAGTGTGCTGTCTAGATTTGCCATGGCTCTCCTCCCCAGAAGCAAGCGTCTTTTAATTTCTTGGCTACAGTCCCCATCTGCAGTGATCTTGGAGCCCAGGAAAATAAAATCTGTCACTACCTCCATTTCTTCCCCATCTATTTGCCAGGAATTGAGAGGGCCGGATGCCATGATCTTGGTTTTCTTAATGTTAAGTTTCAACTCAACTTTTGCACTCTCCTTCTTCACCCGCAACAAGAGGCTCTTTAGTTCTTAACACCAGAAATAAAGGTGAGACAATGATGCAAAATGGGGGTAAAAACCATTTTTATTTTGAGACTTTGATTGATTGATTGATTGATTGATGTGAAACCTAACAATGGCCAACTTGTGGCAATTGGTAAGTTGAAATTTCATAGTGTGGATATAAAAGACCTCAAGGGTTTCACAAAATGATTTCAAGACTTGCTTTTCCAAGAGCACTTGGATAACTGAGGAAGAAAAAAGATCTTTCAAAACCTCACATACCTTTTCTATCTGTTTTAGATCAAAAAGTCCTAAAATTCCTCTCTGATCTTGTGGAATTCAAATATTAACCTTTCTCTTATTAACAGGACATAAAATCCTTTAAATATTTTAAAACCTTCAAAATTTAAGGATTCCGAACACTTTTTAACATGTTGTTTTTCTGGTATATGATAACATCAAAGAAATATCCACTATAATCTTCTTCCAAGGCATTGGGATTTTTCATTTATTCATTTTTGGTGCCTTTGAGTCATTGTAGTCATTGTGGACTACAATACAGAGCAAAGAACACAGAATAATAGAGTTGGAAAGGACAATTTAGAATCTACTAAGTCCTTCTTCTCACAAAGTTCTCGGTCATTTTTAAACTTCTTGGTCTTTCCTCTGTTCATCTGGCTCCTGGTGAAAAGAAGGACCAAGGGAGACATGATAGCGGTGTTCCAATGTTTGAGGGGCTCCTTACAAAGAAAAGGGGGGTTAAACTATTTCCAAATCACAAAAAAGGCAAGACACGAAACGATGGATGGAAACTAAGCAAGGAGAGAACCAACCTAGAAATAAGGGGATGTTTCCTAACGGTGAGCGCAGTAAACCAATACTGTATCCAGTTTTGGTCACCACAATGTAAAAAAGATGTTGAGATTCTAGAAAGAGTGCAGGGAAGAGCAACAAAGATGATCAGGCGACTGGAGGCTAAAACATGTAAAGAAAGATTGCTGGAATTGGGTTTGTCTAGGCTAATGAAGAGAAGGTCGAGGGGGGACATGATAGCAGTGTTCCAATATCTCAGGGGCTGCCCCAAAGAAGAGGGAGTCAAGCTATTCTCCAAAGCACCTGAAGGCAGCACAAGAAGGAACGGATGGTAACTAATCAAGGAGAGAAGCAACCTAGAACTAAGGAGGAATTTCCTGACAGTGAGAACGATTAACCAGTGGTACAGGTTGCTTTCAGAAGTTGTGGGTGTGCCAACCCTGGAGGCTTTTTAAAAGAAATTGGACAGCCATTTGTCTGAAATGGTATAGGGTTTCTTGAGAAGGGGCTGGACTAGAAGACCTTCAAGGTCCCTTCCAACTCTGTTATTCTATTCTATTCAATAGTCAGAACTGCCATCCTTTGTTCCAGCCCTGCTTCACTAGATGCCAGCCTGCCATAAACTGAAACTAAGCTTAGTGCCTTCCAAGACATCATCATCTCAAGGTCCTGGAGTTGGGAACTGAAATGTAACAGCTCACGATCCAGCCTGCCTTTGCAGAGACAGTTACCGAAACAACTTCTTTGAATGTGACTGGACAAGTGGGAGACAACAGCAGGGTGGAACGAGCAAGGGAAAATTAACTGGGATGCTTTCACATGCAAAATCTCAGTTCTGGCTTTGTTTTACTGTAACCACTTGGCTTTTAGTAAAAGTATTCTTTTCCCTACAAATGGAGTGAAGAGTCTTGCTTTCCTAAGAGATCAGGCAGGGCTGACACCAGTGGAATAGCTTGCCTCCAGAAGTTGTGGGTGCACCATCATTGGAGGTTTTTAAAAAGAGACTGGACAACCATTTGTCTGAAATTATATAGGGCAGGGGTAGGCAACCTTGGCTCTTTTGTGACTCGTGGACTTCAACTCCCAGAATTCCTGAGCCAGCCAAGCTGAGGGGAAAAGGAGAGGTTTCCATGCTGAGTCATGCTGGCTGAGGAATTCTGGGAGTTGAAGTCCACAAGTCATAAAAGAGCCAAGGTTGCCTAACCCTGGCCTAGGCCACTTTATGACTCGTGGACTTCAACTCCCAGAATTCCTGAGCCAGCCAAGCTGAGGGGAAAAGGAGAGGCTTCCATGCTGAGCCATGCCGGCTCAGGAATTCTGGGAGTTGAAGTCCACGAGTCATAAAAGAGCCAAGGTTGCCTAACCCTGGTATAGGGTCTCCTGCTTGAATAGGTGGTAGGACTGGAAGACCTCCAAGTCCCTTCAAACTCTAATATTCTATGTTCTATAGTCGTCAGCTAAGAGCATCTTTCTCTTCCTCCTTCCAGAAAAAAAAATCAGGTTTCCTGCTTCATGGAAATGATTTATATATGCAGATGAGAATGTGCTTTTATTTACTTCCCATACCATTCCTTGCTCTTTTAAACACTCATCTTCTCTGCAAGAAGATATGTGATCAGCCAGCTTAGTAAACCCCTTTTCCCACTGTCAGACTCGATAAAACCTGTGCTTGTTTTGTCTATTAGCACACAGAAATTAACATTCAGTTAATTAATACCTTTCCATTTCAAAAGCTGGCTCCTACTTGAGAGCAGGTTACACCTTTTCGGCACCGTGAAATCATACTTGATGGTTTGTCACCCTCTAGCAGTAAACAGGCCAATTATATTCCAAATAGATTAACTTTCAAAGGAATTCTCTTAACAAAAGGTAGCACAACAATGAAAAGACAATTGTTCCATTGCTTTCCTTCATGCCAGAAAAATGTTTCCATCTGTTTATTAGATGGAGTCTTGAGGGCTCTTATTTAGTGTGGTCTTTTATTCCCTAGAGAGTGAAACAGAAGCAGGTGGGTTATTTCTCATGTTTCTTGATAAAGCAAGGTATCTGCAACAAAGAATCATACGAGAATGGGAGAGAAAAATGGAATGTATCACTGCTTTGAAGTAGATTGTAGTTCATTGAGAATATGACAAATTTAGTGTTGAAGGAAAAATCTTCACCAGGGTCCATTCCAAGCCGGGAATAATCAAAATGGAGACTGCTTTAGCAAGAAGGCTGTAGTTTATTGAAGAGGAGAGCCAGACAGACAGATGGCTCTGGAAAAACTGATCACATGGAGCAGAGTGGTAGGCTTTTATACCTTCTGGGGCTCTTGAGGTTGTTTCCTGTTCCTGTTTGAGGCATTGTATTTCCTGTGTCATGTACTTTGACCTGAGTCTCAGTGTGTCCTTTTGGTATTGGTGGGTTAATCCTATTATGTCCTTAGAATTTGGGGGGGTGGTATGTAGATTTTAGGTGTCTTTGTCTTCCAAATTTCTAGCTTCCTGGCTCCAACTTTCCTGAATGGATTATTGAATTTGCATTTCTAAAAGCTGCCCTCCGCCTAGGGGCTGGGGCTGATTTCTGGGGACTGGTTTCTGTCTTCTTTTAAAGATCTTCTCCATTATTCCTTTGGGGAAATAGATTCTGCCTTTTTAATATTTCCCCCAATATTTCTTTCTCTGGATTCTTCCCACACTAGGATGGTGGACATCCACCCTAATCTGAATGTTATACGTTCTGCCTTGTGAGAGAGAATATTACTTAGAGAGAGATTTTCTTTTCCTCAATTTAATAGGAACAGTATTACAGAGTTGGAAGGACCTTGGAGGTCTTCTAATCCAAGCCTCTGCTAAAACAGAAGATCAGATACCATTTTGGACAAATGGCTGTCCAGTCTCTTTTGGAAAACCTTCAGTGATGTATGAATGTGACAGCCCCTGTACTTGAAGATCTGTCATGGAGAAGAAGGGCCAACCTATTCTCCACAGCATGTAAGGGAAGAAGTAATAGGTGGAAGATCATTAAAGAGAGGTCCAACTAGAAGTTAGAAGAAATTTCCTGACAGTGAAAACAATCAATGGAATGGCTTGCCTTCAGAAGGTGTGATGTTCCATCACTGGAGGTTTTTAAGGAGAGATTGGATAGCCATTTGTCTGCAATAGTATAGGATCTCCTGCATGATCAGGCAGGGTTGACTAGAAGGCCCAACCTTATTATTCTATGTTCTAAGCCTCCAGAGCAGGCATGTCAAACTGCCGGCCTCTGGGCCGGATACGTCATGCTGAAACCACGCCCACCCCATTGCCGGCAATGGGGACAAAGTCGCAATACGTTGCATAATGTCACATGATGTTGTGAGTTTGACACGCCTGCTCCAGAGGTTAAGGACAATAAACAACGGTTGGAAGCTGATCAAAGAGAGAAGCAACCTGGAATTAAGCAGAAACTTCCTGATAGTGAGGACAATCAACCAGTGGAACAGCTTACCCTCAGAAATCGTGGGCGATCCATTGCTGGAAATTTTTAAAAAGGGACTGGACGATCACCTGTCTGAGATGGGATAGGTACTCCTGCTTGAGTAGAGGGCTGGACTAGAAGACCTCCAAGGTCCCTTCCATTTCTATTCTATTCTATTCTATCCTATCCTATCCTATTCTATTCTATTCCTTAAAATCTCCTTATGTATATTCAGATGGAAAAAAGTTTGTGTAGGCCAATCCATGGCTGGATTTATACAATATGCTTAACTGGTTTAGTAAAAGATCTTGCAGCTGCTTTTGCTCCACAAACTAATCTTGGATATTTATTTTATGGCTTAGCTTGATGTGTAAACTTAATACACTTGATAGACTGAAGATTCAAACCATTATGCAAATTAGAAGATTTTATTAATTTGGTAACCAAGTCAAACATGTTGGGAAAATATAATCATTGTCATAAAAAAAACCTTCTCTTTCAAACAAGCTGAAATTCACATTTTAGCTTAATTGTTCAGCCCCCCCAAAAAAGGAAGGAAATTTCATTTGAACCCACATCTTCTTTTGAACATGTATTTATTAGTACATGTTGATATTCTGTTCTCTGATCCCCAGAATTCCTTGCCTTTAAAAAAAATAGTAAATCACAGTAAATAGTAAAAATAGTAAATAATAGCAATATTTATTTTAAAAGCCTTTTTCAAAAAAATGGGGGGAAAATACACAAGTAACACTGTAGAAATTCTAAAAAATAATCTAAAGTTCTATATGAATAAAGTTTGTGATCATCCTGTTTTAAATTAGCTGGCTTTACATCATATACATAAAATTTGTAGACTGGGCTTGAGATATACACTAAAAAAAGATAATAATAATAATAATAATAATAATAATAATAATAATAATAATAATAATAATAATAATAATAATAATAATAATAAAGGTTCCTGGGCTAGCCGGTGGATCCCGGTGGAGCCCAGTGGAGCCTTGTGGACCTGGGTCATTTCGAAGGACTCTGGAAGACCGGCGCCCCCCAACACACTTGTTGTGATCTGGCTGGTGTCTCGGGATTTTGAGGGGGCTCCGGGGAATTTAATGGACCTGGGGGAGTCAATCTTTGTTGACCACAGTCTGGAAGGCCCTAATAACTATGGAACTGAGGGCCCATGGAGTGGTGGTCAGTTACAACCTCTAGGAATGACGGGACAACGGGGGACTTGGCCGTTAGCAGAATTGACTATGATGGCTTGTTATTTCTGCCTTTATAATCGACTGCGCATTGCCCTTTACACCCCCAAAGGACAGAGAACTCTGGGTATTAGCCATTGTGAGAGGATGGCCGAATCTACATCTGCTGCCCCTAGAGGTGAGAGCTCTATGGGGCATGCTATACCCAGTGTGGTTGCTCCAGACTTCCATCCCCCTGAGAATTGGTTCTGTGGCCGTCGTGAGAGGACGGTGGTAGGCCTGCCCGGGGGGTTTATCCAGCTGAGTGGCAGCGGCTGGATGGAGGCCTGGGACACCTCCTCTCAATAGATCCTCCTCACGGACTATTATCTATGGACTGCCTGCGATCCGGACTGCTATTTATGCCTTCCTTTAAATATTCTTCCACGGACTTGTTCGCCCTCAGGGGTGCTCCACCCTCCTGGGTGCGACCCGCCTTGCCAGCCGATTATAACCTCGAGGAAGGGCCCATTTATTGGGACCCTGAGAGTTGGCTGGGCACAGGTAGGGGCCTTCGACGTAGACCTAACAAGAGGCCCCTGATTATTTTTTTGTCAAAATTTTTTAGGGGGTTAGGGAGGCGGGAGGGTTCTTTTGGTTGTTTGGACAAGGGGGGCGATACAACAACCGCTGTTCTGGCTAGTGCCGATGTAGATCGCAGGGGGGAGGAGCGGGGGTCGGTTACCTCCGGGGCTCCAGGGCTGGCCGTGGGACTACCTATTCCCACGACATCAGGGAATGGCAGCAGATGTAGGAGCAGAGGGCCGTATCGATCTCAGGGAAGGCCTCTCCGCTGTTTACAAGCGGTGGGGCACTCCGACCCTCTGGCTCTACCCCAAGGTCCCGGGAGTGAGGGTGTGCAGCCTCCTGAGCTCCGGCTGGTGTATTTGAACGCCAGGTCTGTCTCTAATAAGGCTCCTCTCGTCCGTGACTTGGTCGAGGGTGAGCAGGCGGACCTGGCTTGCATCACGGAGACTTGGTTGGGCCCAGAGGGCGGGATTCCTCTGGTTGACCTTTGCCCACCAGGTTTCCGGGTGCTGCACCGGCCTCGGGCTCAGGGTAGGGGTGGGGGTGTGGCTGTTGTTATGAGGGAGACCTTGTGTCCGCGGGAGGCCACTGTTCCTCAGATAGTCGGGTGTGAGTCTCTCTTTCTGAGATGCGGCCCTGGTGCGCAGTTGGGCTTGCTGCTGGTGTACCTTTCACCTAGTCACGCAGCAGCAGCCCTGCCTGAGCTGCTCGATGTCCTCTCTGGGCTGGTGGTTGAGTTCCCGAAACTTATAGTTTTGGGGGACTTCAATCTACCATCGCTGGGAGGATCATCTGAGTTGGCTCGGGAGTTCATGGCTTCCATGACGGCCATGGACCTGACGCAAGTAATTTCGGGACCGACTCATGAGGGAGGCCACACCCTTGACCTAGTTTTCTTATCTGGACGGTGGTTAGATGATCTTGGTGGGGGCTCTCCAATTATTATGCCCCTGTCATGGACCGATCATCATCTCCTGCGGCTGGTCTTCCGTTTTGCCACCCCCCGCCGTGGGTGTTTGGAACCAATTAAATGGTACCGCCCCAGACGCTTAATGGATCCCCAGAGGTTCCAGGCAGCGCTGGGGTCCCCACCTGCCTCCCTTGCTCACAGCTCGGCAGATGCCTTAGTGGAAGCCTGGGAAAGGACGGCCACTGAGGCTCTTGACCGAGTTGTACCCCTGCGGCCCCTGACCCGGTGCAGATCCCGTCGAGCTCCATGGTTCTCTGCGGAGCTCCGGGAGATGAAGCGTCGGAGACGGGGCCTAGAGAGCGGTTGGAGGTCCAGCTGATCCGAATCTGACCGATTGCGACTAAGAGCCTACATTAGGTCTTATCTCGCTGCGATAAGGGAGGCGAGGTCTAACCACTTCGCCACCCTTATCGCGTCCGCAGATAATCGCCCAGCCGCCCTGTTTAGGGTGACTCGCTCCCTCCTAAATCAGGAGGTGAGGGAGGATCCCTTGCAGGGTCATGCCGAGGAGTTTAACCAACATCTGTCGGACAAAATCGCTCGGATTTGGACCGGTCTGGACTCTGACTGGGCAGAGTCTGACGATCAGGACACGGGCGGTCTTGTCGATATCACCTGGGAGGAGTTTGACTCTGTGACTCCGGAGGAAGTGGACAGGATCATGGGGAGGCTGAGCACCACCACATGTTTATTGGACCCGTGCCCTTCCTGGCTGGTCTACGCAGCCCGGGAGAGGACACGCAGCTGGTTCCAGGCAGTTATATCGGCTTCTCTGAGTGAGGGTAACTTCCCCGCCGTCTTGAAAGAGGCGGTGGTGAGACCTCTCCTCAAGAAGCCTGCCTTGGACCCAGCTGTATTGAACAACTTTCGTCCTGTCTCCAACCTTCGCTTTCTTGCGAAGGTTGTTGAGAGTGTGGTGGCGCATCAGCTCCCTCTGGTCCTGGATGAAGCGGATTATCTAGACCCGTACCAATCGGGTTTCAGGCCCGGGCACAGCACGGAGACGGCATTGGTCGCGCTGGTGAATGATCTCTGGAGGGCTCAGGACAGGAGATATTCCTCTGTTCTAGTCCTATTAGACCTCTCGGCGGCTTTCGATACCATCGACCATGGTATCTTGCTGCGGCGTCTCAGGGGACTGGGAGTGGGAGGCACAGTCTTACAGTGGTTCTCCTCCTATCTCCAGGGACGTTCGCAGTCGGTGTTGGCAGGAGGGCAGAGGTCGACCGCGAGGTCTCTCATTTGTGGAGTTCCTCAGGGGTCGGTCCTCTCGCCTCTCCTGTTCAACATCTACATGAAACTGCTGGGTGAGATCATTCGTGGTTTTGGAGTTGGGTATCATCAGTACGCTGATGATACCCAACTTTTCCTTTCGACCCCAAACCACCCCAGTGATGCCCTCAACGTGATGTCCCGTTGCCTGGAGGCGGTTCGGGTCTGGATGGGGAGGAACAGACTTCAACTCAACCCCGACAAGACTGAGTGGCTTTGCATACCTTCATCCCGGGTTTATTCGGACATTCCACCTCTGGCTATGGGGGGTGAACTATTACCCCCCCCCCGTAGATAGGGCTCGCAACTTGGGAGTCCTCCTAGATTCACGGCTCACCTTGGAAGACCATATAGGAGCTGTGACTAGGGGGGCCTTCGCCCAGGTTCGCCTGGTGCGCCAGTTGCGGCCCTATCTTAGCCGGGATGATTTATGCATGGTCACTCATGCGCTCGTGGCCTCTCGTCTGGACTACTGCAACGCTCTCTACATGGGGCTGCCCTTGAGGACCACCCGGAAGCTCCAACTGGTACAGAATGCAGCCGCGAGAGTTGTGTTGGGAGTCTCCCGATACTCCCACGTTACACCTCTGCTCCGTGAACTGCATTGGTTGCCAGTTGTCTTCCGGGTGAGATTCAAGGTACTGGTAACGGTGTTCAAAGCCCTCCATGGCATGGGGCCGGAGTACCTTAGGGAACATCTGCTGCCGGCATCAAGCTCCCTGCGCCCTGTGCGTTCCCACAGAGAGGGCCTCCTCAGGGTGCCACCGATCAGAGAATGTCGATTGGTGGCCCCCAGGGGGAGATCCTTCTCTGTGGGCGCTCCGGAGCTGTGGAATCAGCTACCGGTAGAGCTCCGGATGGCGCCCGATCTTCGCTCCTTTCGTCGTGATCTCAAGACGTTTCTGTTTGTACAAGCCGGCCTAGCCTGATGGGGATTGGTGGGTTTTTTTTTATTTTTGGTGTCTTAATTTTATCTTGGGGTTTTAGAATTGTATTCCAATTGTTTTAACTTGGGCAATCATTTAATCTCTTTTTAATGTTTGTATTTAGTATTTTATTCTGCCCTGTGAACCGCCCTGAGTCCTCAGGGAGAAGGGCGGTATAGAAATATTATTAAATTAAAATTAAAATAATAATAATAATAATAATAATGATAACAATGATAACAATGATAACAATGATAACAATGATAATAATAATAAAGTTGGAAGGGACCTTGGAGGTCATCTAGTCAAACCCCCTGGTCATGCAGGAAACCCTATTTCGGACAAATGGCTGTCCAGTCTCTTCTTAAAAACTTCCAGTGTTGGAGCATTCACCGCTTCTGGAGGCAGGTTGTTCCACTGGTTAATTGTTCTAACTGTCAGGAAGTTTCTCCTCAGTGCTAGGTTGCTTCTCTCCTTGATCAGTTTCCATCCGTTGCTTCTTGTCCTGCCTTTGGGAGCTTTGGAGAATAGCTTGACTCCCTCTTCTTTGGGGCAGCCCCTGAGATATTGGAACACTGTTATCATGCCCCCCCCTTGCCCTTCTCTTCATTAAACTAGACATACCCAATTCCAGCAGCCGTTCCTTATATGTTTTACTCTCCAGTCCCCTAATCATCCTTGTTGCTCTTCTCTGTACTCTTTCCAGAGTCTCAACATCTTTTTACATCGTGGTGAACAAAACTGGATGCAGTATTCCAGGTGTGGCTTTACCAAGCCATTGTAAAGTGGTATTAATACTTCACGTGATCTTGATTCTATTCCTCTGTTAATGCAAGCTAGCACTGTGTTGGCTTTTTTGGCAGCTGCAGCACACTGCTGGCTCATATTTAAGTGCTTGTCCACTAAGACTTCGAGATCCCTCTCACAGTTAGTACTATTGAGCAAGATAAGAAGGGGAAAGGTGGGGGGGGGACAATTCAATCAGTGATCAACAATAATTATTTTTTATATTAACTCAGCCTTCCATCCTTCTGAGGTCAGTAATATGAGGATCCAGATTGTTTGGGGCAATATGCAAATGATGCTTACATTGTAAACCATCCAGAGAGTGCTGTAAAGCACTATAGTTCAGTATATAAACCTAACTGCTATTATTTTGATGGCCAAATGGAAGCAATTCAAGACAATGAGGAGGTTGGTGGGGTAGGAATCCCCTCCCCCAATTAAAATATTTTATTCTTATTAAAAAGAGGCAGGAGAGAACATTTCCCCTGAAGGAGAAATGGAGAAAAAAATCTGACAGAAAGGCAGAAAGCAGCCACAGGAAAACAGCTTCAAATTAAGAAACCCTTTAGGAATGCAGATTTTCTAATCCATTCAGAAAGACTGGGACCAATCTATTCATAAACAAAACGCCTTCAGCCCCCCACAGCTGATGGGATTAAGAATTTACATTCCCCCACCCAAAAACTAAGGACAGGACCTTTAAGACATAATAGGATTAACTCAACACACTCTTCAGACTAGCAAAAGACACAAAAGCCGACCTCATTGCACAACCCAGAAACCTTTCCACTTCAAAGTCTCAGAGCCCCATAAAAACCCATCCGCTCACTCAGCCATTTTGTCAGCTGTCCCAGAACTGCATGCTCTTGCTCGTCCTTCTTCTCAATGAACTAGAACCTTCTTTCCTAAACAGACAGCCTCCATTTTTTATTCCCGGCTTGGAATTGGACCTGATTTTTCTTTCAACCATGGAAGTCACCTTTTAGTATAACCAGAGCAATTTGTTTTTTCTTCATCTCCATCAGTTAAGCCTGTTAAACATACAAAGGGCATAGCAAACTTCTTTCTCGATGTAGGCGTCTTCAAGATGTGTGGACATCAGTTCCCAGGTCCCATTCTGTGAGTTAAAGTCCAAACATTTTAAGGTTGCCAAGGTTGGGAAATCTTGCAATCAGGTCTGCTAAAAAGAGAAGATCTTCTGGTGAGTTTTTCTTTCCAACTCAGGACTAAAGAGAAAATCTCCTGATCGTGAGAACAATTAACCAGCGGAACAACTTGCCTCCAGAAGCTGTGGGTGTTTCATCACTGGAGGCTTTCAAGAAGAGACTGAACAGCCACTTATCCAAATGGTATAGGGCAGGGGTAGGCAACCTCGGCTCTAGAGCCAAGGTTGCCTACCCCTGGTATAGGGTCTCCTGCTTGGCGAGGGGGTTGGGCTAGAAGACCTCCAAGGTCCCTTCTTTCAGGGTCATCCTCAGGAAGACCTTTCCCTTACAACGTCAAGCTTTCTACATAGTCTTCCCAATTTCTAATCACCATAAATGGCTAAATCCCTGTTTCTTGCCATTTTGTGATGGATATTCACCAATTCTTAGATAAACTTAGTGCTTTTTTAAAAAAAAAAGTTAAGACATAGCTTTCCAGCTTCCTCAACTCAGAAAAGGAAGAGCTGGAAAATTAGAATCCCAGTCATGTGTGTGAGGTGGCCTCAGCCATTCTTAAGTATAGCCTCCAAAAGCTACAAGGTTGGCTATCCCTTCTATATGGGAATAATTTGAGTTTTTTTCCCTCCAGCACAACTTTCTCTTCGGTTTTTGGAAAGCTGTAGCTTATTCAACAAGGATGTAGACTAGAGCGTCCTTGCTTTTGATAACTGGGCTGATAGCACCACCTACCGGCAACCTGAGGCACTACAGACATAAATATGAAGTGCTATAAATACATATTTACATTGTTTATTTATGTATACATGTATTAAAAATGCAAAGCCCTCCCTTGGGGGGAAAAAAGTAGCTGCGTTCATGCAAAGTGAAGACCCTGTTTGTTTATTTGTTTGGGATTTTTTTGGCTTAATATATTGTCTAAAGCAGGGCCCTTTTCCTGATTTGATGTACTGTTTGGTGGAGTAATTTAGTAACCAGTGAAATGGCTATAGCCACTGTAACTAGCAATTACTAGTAATTAATCCCAGGTAATTCTTGATATGTAATTGACAAAGGATGGGTTTGCTTTTGGTGATCAGCCTGTATCGAGACTACTCCCTCCAATCAGTCTAAGACAGCATAACAGAGTTGGAAGGGACCTTGGGGGTCTTTTAGTCCACCATCCTGCTCAATCAGGAGACCCTATATCATTTTAGGCAAAGACTGTCCAGCCTCTTCTTACAGGCCCCCAGTGATGGAGCACCCACAGCTTCTGAAGGTAAGCCATTCCGCTGATTAATTGTTCTAACTGTCAGGAAGTTTCTCCTTAGTTCTAGGTTGCTTCTCTCCTTGACTAGTTTCCATCCGTTGCTTCTTGTCCTGCTTTCAGGTGCCTTGGAGAATAGCTTGACTCCCTTTTCTTTGCGGCATCCCCTCCAATATTGGAACACTGCTATCATGTCCCCTCTAGTTCTTCTTTTCTCTAGACTAGGCAATGTTTCTCAACCTTGGCAATTTGAAGATATGTGGACTTCAATTCCCAGAATTCTCATGCTGGCTGTGGAATTCTGGGAGTTGAAGTCCACACATCTTCAAGTTGCTGAGGTTGAGAAACACTGACCAAGAAGTTAACCCTGCTATGAGTCTTATTTATTTATTTATTTATTTATTTAATTGAATTTCTATACCACCCTTATCCCAAAGGACTCAGGGCGGTGTACAGGGCAATAAAAGCACTACATACAAAAGTTAAAAGAAGATTAAATTAATTAAGCCCTAACAATAAATAATTAAAATACTCCAAACCCTTAAACCAGGCCGGCCTGTTCAAATAAATATGTTTTCAGATCACGGCGGAAAGAGCGAAGGTCGGGAGCCATCCGGAGCTCAACCGGTAATTGATTCCAAAGGCCTGGCACGCCCACAGAGAATGCTTTCCCCCTGGGGGCCGCAAGCCGACACTCTCTGACCAACGGCACCCTGAGGAGGCCCTCTCTGTGGGAGCGCACAGGACGAAGGGAAGTAGACGCCGGCAGCAGGTGCTCCCGTAAGTAGTCCAGACCCATGCCATTTAGGGCTTTATAGGTAATCACCAGCACCTTGAATCTCACCCGGAGGGCAACTGGAAGCCAATGCAGCTCGCGAAGAGGTGTTACATGGGAATATCGGGAGACGCCCATCACAACTCGCGCGGCCGCATTCTGCACCAGCTGAAGCCTCCGAGTGGTCCTCAGGGGCAGCCCCATGTAGAGAGCATTACAGTAGTCTAGCCGGGAGGTCACGAGCACATGGGTGACTGTGCGTAGGGCATCTCGGTCATCATCTTCATCTACGTTTCTTGATTGACATCCATAGGTACAAGATGTAGGTTGCAAAAGTCTGTCCGGCCCTAGTCATCTAGGGCTGTCTCATCCAATCCAGGAAGAGAAGAGATGAACAGCAGGGCTATTTCATCTTCCTGGCAGAGAAATAATTCATTTTGGACTCTCCATTACTGTCATCTCTGTGGCTATTTTATGGGACTACTTGAACTGCTTTTATCCCAGCTGGTTGTGTTTATGAATTGCTCCTTAAAAAACTACCACCTGAGTTTGTTTGTTTGTTTCTTGCTCTACTGTCCCAATTTTTCCTTCCATGCTGTATCTTTATATGATTGTTCTCCAAGTTCATATCTGTCAGTCACTGAGTTCCTTTCTTGCTAAAATATAAGAGTTCCAACATAAGCCAATGATAGAAATAATAGCTATCTGTGCTTCAGCCCAAAGCCAGTAACAACAATAATAGCTATCCATGCTTAAGAACAAATAATCTGCAGGATGACCCACCTTGCTTTAATCCATTTTTAAGTCTTCAAAGGGCACCTTTTCTAGGTGATGTCATGGAGTTGTGCAATATCAAAAGAAAAGAAAAGAAAAGAAAGAAAGAAAGAAAGAAAGAGAAAGAGAGAGAAAAAGAGAAAGAAAGAAAGAAAGAAAGAAAGAAAGAAAGAAAGAAAGAAAGAAAGAAAGAAAGAAAGAAAGAAGAGAAACGTCTGCTTTGCATAACAATAAAAAAGAAAAAGAAAGAGGAAAAATACAAGAAAAAATGGAAGACAGAAATAAAACAAAAGTTCAAGAAATAAATTACTTTTGAACTTCTTTTCAATAGATTTTTATCAACTTTTTATTTTTCCTACCTCCTTGGATGGTCCGTAAAGCCTTTCAACCCCTTTATTTAACTCACATCTTTTTTCAAACTTCAGATCCCTAAATCAGCGTTTCATTTGTTTCTTCCTTCAGCAAAAACTTCAGGTAAGGTTTCCAGGCTTTCAAAGAAATGGAAGATAAAGTCTCTCTTCCAATGATCTGATTTTATTTCATTTTAATTGTGTAGGATACAGATCGTAAAGAGAAAGCCATAAAAACCACTTTCTGTTCTGAGTCAAACTATGCTTTTTGCTGGCTTCACAAAAGCTTCCTCCAGTTTTCATGTCAGAAGTTTAGGATTTAGAACCTAGAACTTAGATCCGTCTCTCAGTTGCTTCTGTTGTTGAGCCAGGTACCACCTATTCAGTGGTGGGATTCAAATACTGTAGGTCAGGGGTCGGCAACCTTGGCTCTTTTATGACTCGCGGACTTCAACTCCCAGAATTCCTGAGCCAGCTATGCTCAGGAATTCTGGGAGTTGAAGTCCGCGAGTCATAAAAGAGCCAAGGTTGCCTACCCCTGCTGTAGGTGAACAACCGGTTCTCTGTGTGGATGCTGCTTCCAGAAGTCCATTCTGGGCCTGGGCAACAAAAGAATTAGCTACCGGTTCTGCTGAACTGATGCAAACTGGCTGAATCCCACCACCGCACCTATTCCATACCCATGCGTATGGTTTTCCTATTTTCTCACCACTTTTGTAGAAGGCCCAATGTTCAAGTTGGTCAAGATCCTTCTGAATCTTGAGTCTATCTTCCAAAGTGCTAGCAATCCCTCCCAGCTTGGTGACATCTGTAAATTGAATAAGCTCCCCTTCCATCCCCTCATCTAAATCATTTATAAAGATATTGAAGAGTACTGGGCCTAAAACAGAACCTTGAAGCAGCCCATTGTGTGGTTCCTTCCATGTGAATGTTCCATTGAGGATTACCGTATTTTTCGGACCATAAGACACACTTTTTTCCCCCAAAAGTGGGGGGGGAAACGAGGGTGCGTCTTATGGTCCGAAGGTGATCCGTATGGCCAGCCCCAAAACTGGGTGCTGTCAAGCCCCACCGGCCTGCCGCTCGCTCGGGCCTCGACATCGCCTCCATCGGCATCGGGGTGCGACCCCTCCCTCCCCTATGAGACCGCCGTCGCCAACACTTGCCTGCCGTCCCCGACCCGTGCCGCAACCGGTGGAGCTGTCTGTTCCTCTTCTCCCCGGCCTTGGGACATGGCGCCGGGCTCCCGACGCTCGGCTGGTGGGCGTGGCTTCGCCCGGTCTCCGCAGGACGCGCCACAGCCCCGCCGCGCAACTGGCCGGTGCACAGCTGATCGGCGCGCCCGCTCCCAGACGGCCGGCGGACGCGCGCTCGCCTCGTCAGCGAGGACGGCGCCGAGCGCCCACCGGGCTGGCGCTGGCATCTGCCCAGGATCTTCCGACACCTCGGCGGCGGGACCCTGAGCTGCGGGCAGCGCCCGGGCAGGAATGGGCTGGAGGCGACGAAGGGCCGAACGGACAGTCAGACCCGCCCCAGACAACTCTAGAGGGGTGTGTGGCTGTACCCGTGCTGCCACCCACTCTCGCTGGGCGCTTGGACGGACTCGGGGGGGAGCTAACAACCGCAACGCCGGCACGGACTGGGGCGCGTGAGGGAGCGGAAGGGCAGGGCTTACCTGGGAGGGAGCTTGGCGGGCCGCAGCGGTGCACGCGGTGGGTGGTGGCTATGCAAGGTGATGGGTGGGGCTTTTATGGGGAGGCGGGCGGATGCCGGTTTGCTTTGAAGGGGTGGGGTTAGGATGTGGTAGCATGATAAAAGAGCGTTGAGGCTGGGTGCCTCAACGCTGACTTTACCGCGGTTTGATTTGTGTGAGGAATAAACCTGGTCACCCGTTCCTTTTGGAGTGCTTGTGTTTCTTCGCAGAGGACGTCGTGACAGGTGCGTCTTATGGTCCGGTGCGTCTTATGGTCCGAAAAATACAGTACATGCTCAGTGTGGTTAGTCAGCCAGTTGCAAATCAATCTAGTGGTGGTACTGTCTGTCCCACCTTATTCTATCTTACCGAGAAGTAGGATGTGATCTGCTTTGACAAATGCCTTACTGAAGTCCAAGCATACTATGTCCACAGTATTTCTCCTAGCCAGTGTTTTTGCTAATGTTGCTACTGTATTTCTCTCTGTGGGCGCAATGAGTTATTGTCTGTTGCAAACTCCGTGTAGGTGTCAGGAAGGGCATCCAGCCAGTAAACGCTTGGGCTCTGTTTAGTTGCCCCAAATCCACCCCCATGCAAGGAATTACAGGATTGTTAAAAGAAAAAAGAGTGTTTGCTAGTCATGTTCTTCTCTGTTGTGATTCAGGGTCAGCCTGTGGGTTCGGGAGTTGGGTCGGACGACTCAGAGGAGGAGGAGGGGGGTGTTGAAGAGCTTGCTGAGGGGATTGGACAGCTTGATGAGAGCCCCCAGCAAGGCCCCTCTCATCTGGTCACGATGCAGACCCAGCTGTGTGAGCCTGACAGCGTGGATGAAGATGACCCACAGCTGGCCCTGTTCAAGGACGCCCGACGCAGGAGGCAGTCAGTCAGGAGTAAACAGAGGGAGGCAATGGGGCTCCTCGGAAGGAGGCACAGAGAAGCCATGCCCTGAACTCTATATAAGGGGAATGTGTGGGGCTGGTTTGCTGAAGGCAACTGCTTGGATTGTTCCTGCTTCTTAGCTCGTGTTTTATGGTTGGTGTCTTGTCTTGCTCTTGTTTTATGTGAATAAATTTGGCAGGCTTTATTCCAGCCTCTTGCCGTTTGTAAAGGGGTCGTCCCTGCTTTTGCTGCAGGACCAGTAGCAGGCTGGTACAGAACATTCTCTCTAGCCTAGCCTACATTTCTCAGTGGTCTCCAATATAAGTTCTAGCCAGATCAGTTTATTTGTTTGTTCATTTAACAAATTTATATGGCCAACTCACAAATGGGTGACGCCAGACAGCTTGCAACATAAAATCCACAACATAAAAAAAAAAACATAAATACCCACTTAACACTCACCCCCATGGCAGCAGCAACACAATCAAACCAACCATTATCTTCACCCGTACCAATTGGGCTTCAGGCCCGGGTACAGCACGGAGACGGCATTGGTCGCGCTGATGAATGATCTCTGGCGGGCTCGGGACAGGGGATGTTCCTCTGTCCTAGTCCTATTAGACCTCTCAGCGGCTTTTGATACCATCGACCATGGTATCCTACTACGGCGTCTCAGGGGGTTGGGAGTGGGAGGCACTGTTTTACAGTGGTTCTCCTCCTACCTCCTGGGCCGCTCACAGTCGGTGTTGACGGGAGGGCAGAGGTCTGCCCCGAGGCCTCTTGTTTGTGGAGTTCCTCAGGGGTCGGTCCTCTCTCCCCTCCTGTTCCACATCTATATGAAGCCACTGGGCGAGCTCATTCGTGGTTTCGGGGTGGGGTATCATCAGTATGCTGATGATACCCAACTTTTTCTTTCCACCCCGAACCAACCCAGTGATGCCCTCGACGTGATGTCCCGTTGCCTGGAGGAGGTCCGGGTTTGGATGGGGAGAAACAGGCTTCGTCTCAACCCTGCCAAGACTGAGTGGCTGTACGTACCGGCATCTCGGGTTAACCAGTTTGTTCCATCATTAAGGATGGGGGGTGAGGTGTTACCCCCCGTTGATAGGGCTCGCAACTTGGGCGTCCTCCTGGACTCATGGCTCAACTTTGAAGATCAGGGGGTCTTTTGCCCAGGTTCGCCTGGTGTGCCAGTTGCGGCCCTATCTGGACTGAGATGCCCTACGCACAGTCACCCATGCGCTCGTGACCTCCAGGTTAGACTACTGCAACGCTCTCTACATGGGGCTGCCCTTGAGGACCACTCGGAGGCTTCAACTGGTGCAGAATGCAGCCATGCAAGTTGTGATGGGAGTTCCCCGATACTCCTGTGTAACACCTCTTCTCCGCGAGCTGCATTGGCTTCCGGTTGCCTTCCGAGTGAGATTCAAGGTGCTGGTGACGACCTATAAAGCCCTAAATGGCTTGGGTCCGGATTATCTGAGGGAACACTTGCTGCCGGCATCAACTTCCCATCATCCTGTGCGCTCCCACAGGGAGGGCCTTCTTAGGGTACCGCCAGTAAAGGATTGCCAGCGGGTGACTCCCAGAGAGAGGGCCTTCTCTGTGGGTGCGCCTGCCCTCTGGAACCAACTTCCGATGGAACTTAGGACTGCCTCCGACCTCCGCTCATTCCGCCGGGACCTGAAAACTTGGCTCTTTGAGCTGTCGGACCTAGACTGAGGGGTTTTAATTGGGTTTTAATGTTTTAACTTTTAAAATTTTAGGCCCTAAATTAACTGTTTTAATTAACTGTTTTAATTTTTTTTAACTTTTGTATGGTATGATTTTAATTACCCTGTAAACCGCCCTGAGTCCTACGGGAATAGGGCGGTATATAAGTTAAATAAATAATAAAAATAATAATAATAACCATTTGATCAGGTCCATTTCCACATGGGATCCCCAGGCCCAGTGACAAAATCATGTCTTCAGGACCTTTTGAAAAAGGAACAAAATGGGGGTCAATCATACCTTTGGGGAAATGGTATTCCATAAGGGACCACAACCAAGAAGACTTTGTTACACATCCCTAATGGGACCTGCAACTTAACCCTGCTTTCCCATTGTAATAGGGAAGACAGATTAAATTCTTTTCTCATTTTTCAACCTTAAAGCTATTCTTATTTTTACCCTTTATATTGAGTAATTGTCTTCTTGGATAACTGCAAAACATTCTGGAAAGAAAAATGGGCTTAGTCTGCAAATAGATTTAATCTGGCTGGCACTTGATAAGCTGTTTCTAGCAGATCTCCATATTCCAATTGGAACATCTGGAAATATTTCTCCATATGATAAAAGATGCTCATCCAACTTTAAGGAAACCCAGCATTCTCAGTTTTTATGACAAGCCTGATTTTGAATGTAAGCCAATTCCTTTTGGCAAGTTTTCAGTCTCTTTTTTTTTAAAAAAAAAATGTGTTTATGTCTTTCAGATTTTTAATCTTTTTTATGTTGGATTCTACAGCTGTTTTACTTCACTAATTGCTTCATTAAATGTATGTTTCTTATTTATAGTTTTAGTGTTTCATACGGCATTTTAATTGTAGGACTGTAAGCCGCCTAGAGTCGCCTTGGAGAGATGGGCAGCATAGAAGTTTAATAATTATAAGTAAATAAATTTCCTTTCTTCTACTTTTGAAGCATAATATTGGCTGGTGTGACTGCAACGTGAAGCTTGGTATCAGTGACTCTTTTGTATATTGGTATTATCACTTCCAGCAGTTCCAGGAAGAATTTTCTGGGGTTAAGATGACTGTCAGAGAAGAATCACAAAGATGATTAGGGGATTGGAGGCTAAAACATATGAAGAACCATTGCAGGAATTGGGTATGTCTAGTTTAATGAAGAGAAGGACGAGGGGGGAACATGATGGCAGTGTTCCAGTATCTCAGGGGCTGCCCCAAAGAAGAGGGAGTCAAGCTATTCTCCAAAGCGCCTGAGGGCAGGACAAGAAGCAACGGATGGAAACTGATCAAGGAGAGAAGCAACCTAGAACTAAGGAGAAATTTCCTGACAGTTAGAACAATTAATCAGTGGAACAGCTTGCTTCCAGAAGTTGTAAATCCTCCAACACTGGAAGTTCGTAAGAAGAGATTGAACAACCATTTGTCTAGAATGGTGTACGGTCTTCTGCTTGCGCAGGGGGTTGGACTAGAAGACCTCCAGGGTCCCTTCCCACTGTTATTGTTGTTCTGTCTGCCTCTCTGCCAAGTGATACTCTTGTGAGACAGGTTTTCTGCTTCTGAAGAAGCATAATTGCATAAGACATGTCTGCAATTCAAAAGCCACTTCATCAGAAGTTGGAACCAAAACAGCTGGGCAAGTTGAGAAGAGCCTTACCAGCATCTTATCTCAGCAACGAATTTCCAAGACATACATAGGTTCACATTTCTGCTTTCTGGTTGTTTCTAACAAGCAACTCAAAACAGTGTCTCCAGCGAGTGAAGGAGCAACTGTGTTTCAGAAACTCGCTATGTTACTGGAATCCCTTCTGGGCATATTTTAGAAAAGACATTGGTGAATTGCAACGTATCTAGAAAACCGCCAGTAAAACCAGCAGAGGCCTAGAAAGAAAATCTGATGAGGAATAGAAATGTTGTGTAAATATTTAGCCTACAGAAGACTTCGAGGAGACACAACAGCTCTCTGCATCCACCTGAAGGGCGGCCAGGTAGAAGGTGGGGCAGACAAATGAAATTTAATGTAGAGAAAAGCAGTGTTTTTACACCTAGGCAGGAAAAACCAAAGGCACAAGTACAGATTAGGTGAAAACCTGGCTCGAAAACAGAAACTGTGAGAGGGAACTTGGAGTCCCTTTTGTTTCCTGCTTATAAGAATATTTTCCATTATTTATGTTGCTTTTAGCAGCCTTAAGATAAATAGGATAACAAATACAAAGTGGAACCAGCAGAACGTTGGATGCAGAATAGGATTCCGGAGTTTAGGAGGTAGGGACTGCTGTCTGTATCACCAGGCCTATCTTTATCAGCAGATTCAGTGTTAGCGGAATACCTGTTGGAAGAGACCTTGGAGGTCTTCTAGTCCAACCCCCTGTTCAAGCAGGAAACTCTACACCACTTCAGATAGTTGCCCAATCTTTTCTTCAGTGTTGGAGCATCCACAACATCTGGAAGCAAGCCATTCCACCGATTAACTGTTCTGTCAGGAAAATTCTTAGTTCTAAGTTGCTTCTCTCCTTGATTAGTTTCCATCCATTGCTTTGGAGAATAATTTGACCACACACACCCCTTTAGATAGTGGAATACTACTATCATGTCACCCCTAGTCCTTTTTTATTAAGCTAGACACCCAAATCCTGCAACTGTTCTTCATGTTTTAATCTCTGGTTCCCTAATCAACTTTGTTGCTCTTCTCTGCACTCTCAACCTCGTTTTGATACCATGGTGACCAAAACTGGATGCAATATTTCAAGTGTTAAGATATTCAAATATAGGAAAATAAATTCAAGATGTTAAATATCTTAGGGTGTTATTGTCAAGGGAGTTTTCTAGTGCAGAGTTTGTAAGCCTTTCCATTCCAATTTTAAAATCAATCTTAGTGAGCTAAATAAATGCCTTAAACTATTAAAACCTGGATTTATTTTTTAAAAATATTTATATCCTACCTTTATTATTTTTACAAGGCGGCAAGCATAACCAGCATACCTTCCTCCTCCTATTTTCTCCACAATGACAATCCATTCAGGTGGGTTGGGCTGAGAGAGTAATTGGCACAAGGTCGCTTAGCTTTCACGCCTAAGGCGGGACTAGAACTTCCCGTCTTCTGGTGATTGGTCCAAAATCATCCAGCCGGCATTCATGGCTAAGGCAGGACTAGAACTCATGGTTACTCCTGGGTTCTAGTTGCTACCTTAACCACTAGACCAGAAGGAAGGAAGGAAGGAAGGAAGGAAGGAAGGAAGGAAGGAAGGAAGGAAGGAAGGAAGGAAGGAAGGAAGGAAGGAAGGAAGGAAGGAAGGAAGGAAGGAAGGAAGGAAGGAAGGAAGGAAAAGGAAGGAAGGGAAAGGGAAGGGAAGGGAAGGGAAGGGAAGGGAAGGGAAGGGAAGGGAAGGGAAGGGAAGGGAAGGGAAGGAGGGAGGGAGGGAGGGAGGGAGGGAGGGAGGGAGGGAAGGAAGGAAGGAAGGAAGGAAGGAAGGAAGGAAGGAAGGAAGGAAGGAAGGAAGGAAGGAAGGAAGGAAGGTCCCATATCTTAATTTCTCCCAAGTCTCTAGAGGCTGTCAACATATTATGGAATATTGGTAATTTCCAAGGGCTTCGAAAACTCAAAAGCATCATTTGGAGTACTGTCAACCCGGTTCTAATCACTAAATCTTGCTGACCAAAGTACAGATGCAAAAGGAACTGAGCAAAGTACATATTGGAAGGTTTATATAACTGGCAAAAATTTATTCCATGTGCAAAAGTTAAGTTCCCTCAATGCAGTTTGCATTTGTATTTAGGCACAGGGCTCTCAAACTGTGCTTTTTAGATACTACTCAAAAAAAGTAGTACTGTTCTTCTAGAAATCTGATTATGTAGCAAAGCAAAGAAAGGAGGGGGGGGAAGGTAGGGTTTAAATAAATCCAGAGATGAAAATAGTTTATAGATCCAAAATACATAGTCAGATACAGATAAATTTGTTTTTAATAAAGGAGTTAATTTTCTTTCAATCCTATATAAAACAATAGCAATTAAAAACTTCATTTTTGAAAGTAAAATATTTACATATGAACAAGGGACTGTGCAAAATTTACATAAAAAAAATGGAAAGACAGGATTTCTCTCTCTCTCTCTCTCTCTCTCTCTCTCTCTCTCTCTCTCTCTCTCTCTCTCTCTCTCTCTCTCTCTCTCTCTCTCTCTTTTCCCTAAAAGACAAATAAAAAGGTGTAACAGTTTGTTGGATGTTGATAAAAATACTGATCAGCATTCAGTTTTACACACAAAAAAGGAGAAAAGGTGCAAATGCACTGGAAACTCTCCTTGCACAAGGCTCTGTTCAAATCAATGCCAGTTCGTGCACAGCAAACCTTCATTCCGGTAGGGTTTGCACAAGGAAGGTCCCCAGTTGCGCCTGCCCTTGAAAATCTAACATGAGAGTTCACACAAAGAAAACCGACATATTTACAGTCATAAAAGTACTATCAATAGACAATTTAATACAATAACCTCTGAAAATATAAAGAACCAATTAGTATATTTGTAATAAAAAAATAGGTAGAAACAGGGGGATTTTGCTCTGGACATCTTTAAAGTAAGCCCATAAGCTTTGCATACAGTCTTTTAGCAAAATAATTATAGTTTACATAGCCATTTTTAATGTTATGTGCCAAAAAATTATGTACAATTACTGACAAAATACACCAACCATTTTTTTTCAACACTTGATTTCACACTGAGAAAACTGCCTTTTTGATGATTCCTCTCAACTCTGATTTTTATTTAATCTAAGCTTTCACTTTCGCTAAAAAACACAGTGCAAGTAAAATATATTTATGCTGAAAAGTTATTTTTCTTTTTTTTAGGTTTTTCGTTTTTTTGTTTTAAACTTTACAGCTTTACAAACTATAGCAAATAAATGCATTTCTTTTTTTCCTTTTTTAATTTTTTTTTGTACAGATGCTGATAAAACATTCAGAAGGAACTCTCCTTTGTGGGTCTTCAGAGTTGGGTGGGGTGCCTCTAATAAGCAAAAATAACAAGATTAAAAAAGAATTGAGGTTACGCTTAAAATTAAATGTCGTGTAGAATTTGAACCATCTCGGGCAGGAAGGAAAAGATAAATATTTATTAAAATCAATTTATTTTGCTAACTGACTTCTTTTAAAAGCTAAAGTAAAATGAGGTCACCTGCTGTAGGCATATATATATATATATATATATATATATATATATATATATATATATATATATATATATATATATATATATATATACACATACATACACACACACACCTAGATGATTTGAGTTAAAGTACAACTGAAATAAAATGCACAATTAATGTTGAATTGCTACAGGATCATCTGACACAGAGTAGCTGGTTATTTGCTAATGGTTCCCTCAGTCTCTGTAATATGGCTTGTTTGACAAGAAGGCCACTCAAAGAGATGAGTTAAACTTCCAACTGTCCGCATATTGTCTCCTTAGGCCTTTACACGTCTCCTGACTGTCAAAGAAAGAGATCTCTCTCACATCAAAGGGTTAATGATCAATGGAAATAGAAAAACGAGCTCCTTGCAAAGAGATGGCTGTCTCAGGGTGGTGGCTGTTGATGGGGTGTTCTGATTTGGATTTTAAAACAATATCCCATAGGCTTGTTACAAAAAGGCGTAATCTGCAAATATATATAAAAAAGTGTCCCCAGGGTTTTTCTTCTTTTTGCCAAAAAATATCTTGATCTTCTCCACTTCTACTTAAGGAATGCTTTATAGAGCAATAGTGAATGGCTTGTCTCTCGCTCATTTTCTAAACAAAATATGAGGTCCCTGAGGTTCACCCGAGTTATCCTTTGTCGTGTAAACTGTCTGGTTGTTCCGATTCCGGAGCATCCTGGTACTGCTACACTGGGACTGGATCCCTGGGAAAAAAGAGAGAAAAAAGGATTTAAAAAAGAATAATCCGCTTGCAAAGCTGACTACAGGTGGTCTTTGACTTATAACATTTCGTTTCATGGCTGTCCGAAGTTACAACGGCACTGGGGAAAAAAGTGACTTATGACCTTTTTTTTTACACTTACGACCTTCTGACAAGCAAAGTCATTGGGAAACCCAGATTCACTTAACAACCGTGTTACCAATTTATAAACCGCAGTGATTCACTTAATAATAAAGAGCCTTGGTGGAGCAGTGGGCTAAAGCCTCCTTAAGTAACACCAGCTGCCTGCAATTAGTGCAGGTTCGAGTCCCACCAGGCTCAAGGTTGACTCAGCCTTCCATCCTTCCGAGGTAGGTAAAATGAGGACCCAGATTGTTGGGGGCAATTAAGCTGACTTTGTAATAATGCCGCTGGGGTGTGCGTGAAAGCCCTAACAAGCAGGCATATACATAGAATGAAGGCTACTGCTAAGCTTATAAGCTGCCCTGAGTCTTCGGAGAAGGGCGGGATATAAATGGAATTAAAATAAAATAAAATAAAATAACATAAATAAATAAATAAGTGTGGCAAGAAACGTTGTAAAATGGGGCAAAACTCACTGAACAAATTTCTCACTTGGCAACCTACATTTTGGACTCAGTTGTGGTTGTTAACTTGTATAGTCCTTGACTTAGGGTCATGAAGAAGGGACTGTGCAAATTGGGACCATAATTTCCAGTTGCCAAGTGCCCAAATTTTGATGACATAGCCGTGTGGATGCTGTGACAGTTGTAAGGGCAAGCACTTTTTTCGGTGCCAATCTAATTTTGCAGGGGGTAAACAAATGACTGTAAATGAAAGATTATCTGTAACCCACATTGGATACAGGAGAAACCGGAAAATTTGATGGAAGGATATTTTTTTCAAGGGAAAGGATAGTTCAGTAAGAATCATATCTAAACTACAAGTAAACCTTGATTCACGAGCTTTGAGCAGATTTTGTGCCTCGAATGAGCCATGCTGGATTAGGCCAAAGCCCAACTTAAACCAGTCCTTTGTTCCTTATAAGAGCCAAGCAAAGATGCCCTGAGTACAGGGAAATAACAGCAAATTGCAACCATTTGTTTAGTAAACGTTTGAAATTACAATGGCACTGGAAAAAAATGTGACTTATGACTATTTTCAGGACAAGAAGCAATGGATGGAAACTAGTCAAGGAGAGAAGCAACCTAGAACTAAGGAGAAACTTCCTGACAGTTAGAACAATTAGTCAGTGGAACAACCTGCCTCCAGAAGCGGTGAATGCTCCAACCCTGGAAGTTTTTAAGAAGAGACTGGACAGCCGTTTGTCTGAAATGGTGTAGGGTTTCTTGACTGAGCAGGGGGTTGGACTAGATGACCTCCAAGGTCCCTTCCAACTTGTTGTTGTTGTTGTTATTCGGACGCTTGGCAACTGACTCTCATTTATGACAGTTGCAGTGCCCCGGGGGGTCATGTGATGACCAAAGTTGACCTTCTCACAAGCAAAGTCAACAGGGAAGCCAGATTCACTTAACAGCCGGGTTACTAACTTATCAGCTGCAGTGATTCGCTTAACAACTGTGGCATGTGAAAGGTCGTAAAATGGGGCAAAGCTGTCTCGCTTAGCGATGGACGTTTTGGGCTTAGTTGTGGTGGTTAAGTTGAGAACAACTTGTAGTCCCAAATGAAGATGGAAACCCACCCTTTTCCTATCCTTGCTCCTCTGCAAGGGGCTTTTAAAGGCATGCTGGCTCCCAACCCAGAGTAACTCTGAATCTTCACAATCAATAGCCCTTGGCAGAGCTCTACACTGTGAGTTTACTCCATCTTCTTTTTTCCACGCAAGCTAGCAGTCTCCACTATAACTTAGGGTTTCCACAGGTCAATTGCATACTGCATGAATAATTCTCTTCTTTTGCTATTGAATAACCCCCCTGCTCTTGATCTTTTAACAGAGGGGGGAAAAATAACTTCCCTGGGCTCTTTATTTATTTATTTAGCAAATTTAGAAACACCTCACTGTCAACGCTAACATTGGATGTTCTTGCTTTGACAAAAGATGAAGAAGCAGCTATTTTATATTTCTACTTGTGTATCACTTTTTAGAGGGACGCTGAGCTTGTCGATCAGATAGTCGGCAGTTTGGCGGGTCGAATCCCGAGTGCCGCATAACAGAGTGAGCGCCTGTTACTCGTCCCAGCTTCTGCCAACCTAGCAGTTCTACAGCACGTAAAAATGCAAGTAGAAAAATAGAGACCACTACGGTGGGAAGGTAACAGCCTTCCGTACGCCTTTGGTGTCTAGTCATGCCGGCCACATGACCACGGAGACGTCCTCGGACAAGCGCTGGCTCTTCGGCTTTGAAACGGAGATGAGCAACGACCCCTAGAGTCGGAAACGAGTAGCACGCATGTGCGGGGGAACCTTTACCTTTACCTTTATCACTTTTAGAGTTAAAGTTAGATGAAGATGGGAGGGGGGGAAGGAAGAATATGCATAGGGGATTAGTTAGACATAATAACATAACAGTAGAGCATTTTCAAGGTTGTATGTAATAAGAGGCGATAGGAACTGACGGGTTAAGCTATGGAGGGAAAACTCACCTTTCTTAAATTAATTGGAGAATGTGATTTATGACGGCAACTAAAGGAGGGAACTATGCTTTAATATTATTGTGCTCAAGGGAGGGGAATCCAGATTTCGGCTTTAACCAAGTATTGCCGATGTTATATTGCTCTAATAAAAGACTTTTAAGGTAAACAATGCCTCAGAGTTCTTTGAAGAGAAGCTTGACACTCACTTCACACACAAAGCAACAGTTTTCTCCAAGTCATCTATGATTTTATACACCTCGATTATGTAATTCCTCTGTCACCTTTCAACCTAAAAGAATACCAAATGTTCTGGCTTCTTCTCATGGAGAACGATTCCAAGCTCTGTGTTATTTTTATTGTTGACTGTCAGTTGCCTGTTTACTCTGATTTAATCTTTAACTTCCATTTCATTCAGCATACGTATTTCAACTTTTTTTAAAAAAAATAATCTGCATAATACTGGTGGTCCTTGACTTACGACAATTCAGCCCAAAATTTCGGGTTGCTAAGCGAGGCAGTTGCTAAGTGAGTTGTGCGTCATTTTATGATCTTTTTTGGCACAGACGTTAGGCAAGCCACTGCAGTTGTTAAGTGAATTATAGAGTTATTAAATGATTCTGAATCCCCGCATTGACTTGGCTTGTCGCAAGCCAGCTGGGAAGGTTAAAAATGGGGTTCACATAACCCTGGGACACTGCAACCATCATTCACACATGCCGGTTGCCAAGTGCCTTAATTTTGATCATGTGACCATGGGAATGTTGCAATGGTTGTAAATATGAAAACCCGTCATAGGTCATTTTCTTCAATGCTGTTGTAATTTCAAATGGTCACTAAACATCTGATTGTCAGTCAAGGACTACTTGTGTAGACTTTGTATATTCACATTTTGTGTAATTAAACTCAAAGATTTAAGGAAAGTGGGATTGGTATAACAATGTCACAGATATAGAAGTCCTAGCTTTAAATCCTAATCAAGCCAGTTCATATTACACTTTTGATTTCACTCTGTTAAGATATTGGCTTTTCTGGAACCAGACTTTCAACAATTCAGAAACTGCCCGATTAAATGTTTGTCACTGGACCAATGCAAAATTAAAAAAAATGCCTCAAGGAGTGACTTACTAAGAGAAAATAAACAAGAGGACCGTAGTCTCCTCGTTCTCATAAAAATATATGGAGACAATAAATATCTGTAACCAGCAGGTGGCACATAACGACCAAGAAACGAATTTCTGTTTTGACTTTGGTGGGAGTTAAAGATACTTACAAGTAAAAACTTTTAATAATTTAGGCATTGTGCAAATAAGTTACTAGACTGGAGCCTCTTAAAATATCCAGTATAAATCAGGAGGAACAAGGTTGAGAAACCAGGACTGACTAGTGAGGACGTGGAGAACTATGGCTCCCTTTATGACTTGTGGACTTCAACTCCCAGAATTCCTGAGCCAGCGTGGAACAAGTCATAAGGGGGTTATAATTCCCCACCCCTGGAATAGTGAAACTGAGAACTGGTGGGGCGTTTCTCTTATCTGGAGTAGAAGTGAAAGGAACAGCCTGTTCAAAATGAACACAAGCAATAAAAAATTGAGATAGTATTACACTGTCTTTTTTAAAGAATAAACAAAGGTGTGAACTGGGTGATACCGTTGAGATTTACCTGTTTAAAATAAGGGGGAAGTTGAAATTAAAAGCGGTCTGTAAACCATTATCACTTTCCCCGCTGGCCATCCAAGCAAGAAGGTGAGGATCGCTTTCCCAAAAGCAATCTACATATCTTTCGAACTAGTATGAAGCAATAAAGGTGGGAAACTGTGGAGTCGTCGGTGCTCTCATAGTTGTTTAGCCCAACTAATATCTTTGGTATGAGGCAGTGGTGGGATTCAACTAGGTGAACCACCGGTTCTCTGTGTGGATGCCGCTTCCCGAAGTCCATTCTGGGCCTGGGCAACAAAAAAATTAGCTACCAGTTCTGCCGAAGTGGTGCAAACTGGCTGAATCCCACCCACTGGTATGAGGGTTAAAAATAGGGTTTACTCTCCGTTTATTTACAATGAAGCAGAAAACTGTACCCTAATTAAGGAGCTACCAAGAAGAAAACCACATCCCCACCAAAACTAGCAACGCAAGCTGCTGTATATAAACAAAAAGCTAGCAGTCAGATTTTTATAAACTCAGAGCAAGAATAAGTAGGATGCAGCGGCAGGAAAAACTAATGGAATGAATTAAAATATTGGTGAAATTTCCCCAAACTGCAAACCTTTCTAATAATGAAAAATGCAGACACACAGAAGAAGCCAAAATACTTGCATAAGTACCTTAGTGACAATCACAAAGAATATGTCGTGCAAGGAAGAAATAAGTAAGAAAGGGAGATTACAAACGGGTGGATTTCTTGTACAGAGATGTGTAACAGGAAAGCTAATAATTCAAGATGACTTTAGCAAAGAATGCTAAGAAACTTTGCTTTTAAAAAAGTGAGATTTGTTCAGAAGAATATAAATCACTACATCAACTGCTCCGTAAACAGGACTAAAGGAGGGATGATGAAGAAAAGACAGAACTACAGGTAGACTTTGACTTACAACCATTTGTAAGCAACAGAAATGTTGGGTTCATTTACGATCATAAATCAAGAACTACCTGTATTCACTCTTACTGTAGCTTGGTCTTCTCCGAGAAAATAACTCTTTCACTTGGTAATTATTCTATCTCATCCATCCTTTTTCCCTTCTGTGTCCATGTTTCTATCAATGCTTCTTTGATCCATATTAGTGGTGTCATCTTAGCTTCCTTGCTTCTAACACTGGACTAGAATTGATAGGATACCACTTCACTTTTGCCTGAGCCAACCTCCAAGTAGGAGTAACTTTAAAACCCTGTTCAGTCATCCTTTTCCTACAATTATCTACCTCATGACAAGATTTACCTCCTGCAGTCACAATGAAAATGCAACTGTCTGCAGGAGCCTCAGAGCATCTGAGGGATGTCAGCAGGAACGAGGTTTATCCATAGCACTTGAATGGTTCAGAGAACACCTAAATGTGGCTTAGTTGTCTCCTCAAACCTGTTTCGGGAGGATTTGGAGAAAGCCTTGTGCTTCAAATTACTTGACCTGACTGTTTTTAAAGAAATTCTTTCATAGCTTGTCTTCGGTTATCTGCTAATTTTCATCGGCAACGGCGCTTGGCGGACAGATTTTTTTAGAAGATTTTATATCCGAATTTTGAAACAGAAAGAGAAAAAAAATGAAAAAACGTAAGTGGAAGACAATCTGCTAAAACGAAAAAAGCAGAAAATCTTAAAGAAACTTGGGTAAGCCTTGAGATATATATATAGACCAATGTATCTCAAGGCTACCCAGGTCCCCCTTGCTTAGCAGGAAATTTTGAACTCAATTAAAACAAAATGGCAGATTTTGTGCCTGGAATGAATCTAAGAACAGCCCTACTGGATTAGCCAAAGATCAATTTAAATCAGCCATTTTGTTTCTTATATGATACACGCAAAGATGCCTGAGGTACAGGTAGTCTTTGACTTACAACGGTTTATTTAATGACTGTTTGAAGTTACAATGGCACTGAAAAAGTTACTTTTGACTGTTTTTCACATTTATTACCTTTACGGCATCCCCATGATCACAGGATCAAAATTCAGACGCTTAGCAACTGACTCATGTTCACGACGGTTGCAGTGTCCCGGGGTCATGTGATCCCCTTTTGCCACTTTCTGACAAGCAAAGTCAATGGGGAAGCCAGATTCACAACAACTGTGTTACTAACTTAACAAGTGCAGTGATTCACTTAACAACTGTGGCAAGAAAGGTCATAAAATGGGACATGATTCACTTAACAACTGTCTCACTTAGCAACAGAAACTTTGGACTTAATTGTGGCCATAAGTCGAGGATTACCTGTATAAATACAAGATTTATCCAAGATAAATACAAGATAAGGAATTGGAGAATCTAGCTTCCATAGGACAGTTTGAACCTGCCTGAGGTGAAACTTGACCTAAAATGTGTCAAAACCTATTGATATTGCCCTTACTGTCTGTAAGGAATGTCACATATGACATGGGCATGCTAAGGCTAGTAACGTAAGCTAGTCCTCGACTTACGATCACAATTGAGCCCAAAATCACTAAGTGAAATATTTCATAAGTGAATTCTGTCCCATTTTATGCCTTTTCTTGCCACAGCTGTTAAGTGAATCGCTGCAGTTGTTAAGTTAGTAACACGGTTGTTAAGTCAATCTGGTTTCCCCATTGAATTTGCTTGTCAGAAGCTCATAAAAGCTGACCACATGACCCCGGGAAAATGCAATCGTCACAAATGTGAGTTAGTGGCAAAGCATCTGAACTTTGGTCAGGTGGCCATGAAGATGCTGCAAGGGTCGTTAAGTGTGAAAAACAGCCATAAGTCACTTTGTTCAGTACAGTTGTAACTCTGAACAGTCACTAAATGAACTATTTTAAGTCAAGGTTTACCTGTATATCTTCTCCCTGAAAAATGTTGTGTGAAAGCTTTCATTGGCCAAACCCATGATGAGTAGCACAGGTCTATATCAATGTGCTCATCAGGGGACAATTATGTTGCATGGAAGCCTGCAATTTATTTATTTATTTTATTTCAATTCCATTTATATCCCGCCCTTCTCCGAAGACAATGTAAAAGGAATAATTATCACTAAATTAATGAGTGAAAAAAGACAAAATCTGAGATCGGCTTTTTAGTTTACCACGATCAATTAAATACGCTAAAGTAAAAGTAGAATGAGTGTAGGAAGAGAAAATAGAAACCCAGTATGAAAGAAAATTAGCTAATCAGCTAATGAAATGAACCAAGCATGGATGTGTTGCTTGGATAAAAGGATTACACTACAAAATGCAACAAAAATTACACTAATGGGAAGTAAGAACAAGAAAAAGAGTGCTTGAGAGAAGACTTAGACTAAGTGGAAATAGTAGAATACCGGAGAAGTGATTGTATAATGCTGGAGTTCTGGATTTCATAAGAAACTATAATGACAACTATAGTGAGCGGCATAGAAATTTAATGCTAAATCAATAATCTTATGCCTTAGACTAAAAAACTCACATCAACCGATCAAAAATCAAAGCAATTCTGTATTGCAGGAAACAGGGAAATAATCATTGCAAGTTCAACAGAAATTACAAAAATATTGGATTAAGTACATGTATTTGTGTACCTATGTAGAATATTTATTAAAGATGGGAAAATTACGTTTTAAGATATTGGCAGATGCTGGCAGAGACACTTAATGACATATTCTTTGGTCACCGTGAAATAAAAAGATATTGAGACTCTAGAAAGAATGCAGGGAAGAGCAACAAAGATGATTGGGGAGGATGCAGGCTAAAACTTACGAAGAATGGTTGCAGGAATTGGGCAGGCCTACTTTGATGAAAAGGGACGCGGTGGCTCAGTGGGTTAGGACGCTGAGCTTGTCAATCAGAAGGTCGGCAGTTTGGCGGGTCGAATCCCGAGTGCCGCGTAACAGAGTGAGCGCCTGTTACTTGTCCCAGCTTCTGCCAACCTAGCAGTTCGAAAGCACGTAAAAATGCAAGTAGAAAAATAGGGACCACTACGGTGGGAAGGTAACAGCGTTCCGTGCGCCTTTGGCGTCTAGTCATGCCGGCCACATGACCACGGAGACGTCCTTGGACAAGCGCTGGCTCTTTGGCTTTGAAACGGAGATGAGCACCAGCCCCTAGAGTCGGAAACGACTAGCACGCATGTGCGGGGGAACCTTTACCTTACCTTTTACCTTACTTTGATGAAAAGAGGGTCTAGGGGTGACATCATAGCAATGTGCCAATATCTAAGGGGCTGCCACAAAGAAGAGGGAGTCAAGCTATTCTCTAAAACAGGGGTCCCCAAACCCCGGTCCGTGGACCAATACCGGGCCACAGCATGCCAGCAACTAGTCCGCACAAACAAGGAAAGCCACATCCGCGGGATGCAGGCAGCACACAAAACCACAGAAAAACCTCTCTCCACCGAACTGGTCCCTGGTGCTCAAAAGGTTGGGGACCCCTGCTCTAAAGCACCTGAAGGCAGGACAAGAAGCAATGGATGAAAACTAATCAAGGAGAGAAGCAACCTAGAACTAAGGAGAAACTCCCTTACAGGGAGAACAATTAACCAGCGGAACAGCTTGCCCCCAGGAGTTGTGGGTGCTCCATCACTGGAGGTTTTTAAGAAGAGATTGAACAACCACTTGTCTGAAATGGAATAGGGCAGTGATGGCGAACCTTTTAGAGACCGAGTGCCCAAAATGCAACCCAAAACCCACTTATGTATCATCGGGTGCCGGGTGGGCATGGCCCATTGCGTGGGTGAGGCCAGTTGGGTGGGTGTGGCCCAATGGGTGGGCGTGGCTGCGGTGGTAACGGCAGACTGGGTGGGACTAAAAAGTTAAATCAATCAATTCCATCTTTGCAAGATCTTTGTTTTTCCCCTGCGAGAAGTTGAAATTGATTGATTGAACCTTTTTTTTTTTTGCACATGGCAGCGGCGGCCTAAAACGAAAAGGTTTTATAAAACCCAGCTGAAGGCCTAGGACTGGGGTGACGGTGCACGTTCGCCACAGGTTCACCACCACGGGAATAGGGTCTCCTGCTTGAGCAAGGAGTTGGACTAGAGGTCCCATACAACTCTGTTATTCTATCATTCTGTTACTCTGTTATAAGGTCAGTGAGCATGTACATAAAAGAAATCATTCTGACCACTTTGGTATATGTGACACTAGTATATGCCAAGAGAAAAACGAAATACAATGACAATGGAGGACACAGGGTTCAGAACAATTCACTACTACATAAAGGTTAAGTACAAAAGCGAGCGATCAGTATGAAAAGAGTATATTGTGGTGCTTTTTCAGAAAGGGAAGAAGTGAGTAAAATATATACAGAAGAGTGAATGGGCCAAGAAGGGAAATACTGAGAAAGTTGTGATCAGATGGTGGTAAGATCCTCATGAGGTGATGAGTTTTTTTAAAAAAAAAATTAAAGGCAATGAATGTATGGAGCAAAACTCTTCTCCAATATAGAAAGGTATGAATAGGAATACTGAACACTGTTGGTGCAAACTATTTTTATATTTCGTTCTGTTCTTTTTCAAAAAAAAATCCCCAATTATTTATTTTATTAAATTTATTTGCCGCCCATCTTGCCACGAGGAGATTCTGGGTGGCTTACAAAATTAAAACATTAAATTGTTCTTATTGTGTGTCTTGTTGTGTGTGTTTGTGGATGATCGTGTGTCTTTTCTCTGCTCTGCCTAATGTTCCTTATCCCAAAAGGCATGACTGGACTATATATGTACGCAGAAATGTTCAGACAAACAACTTTCTACAGTACAAACGAGGAATTAATTTGTCAGGATAGAAAATCAGTATTTCATGCTCCCTCTGGTACTTGAAGTCTTGCCAATTTGTTAATTGTATAATAAAATGGATTCCCTCTTTCACGGCTGATTGGTTGGGATTCATTTAGTAGCTAAATAAATCCTGAATGGCCCTGCTTAAAGGTGATTTGTATATCCTTAAGATTCTTTGGACATTAGCAAACCACTCGCAATATGCTTTCTCTTCAAACAAAAAATAAGAAACAAAATTGCACAGGCCCATTAAGACAGACAAGGAAAACTCAGTATGCAACAGCAGCCAGACAGCTGTGAGTTCATTAGAGCCAAAGCAGCTGGTTCTTAATTAAGCAAACAAAAGCTTCAATTCAGGCAGCCTGAACTTCCAAGGAACTGATTAATTTAAAGAAACTCAATTAATCAGTTTCTTTTTGAAGTGCAAGCAAGACTTCAGGAGGAGGGGGGGGGGAACAAAACCAGATTTGACGCTTTTAAAAGGGATTTTAAACTAAATACGTCCAATGAACAGACTCGCGTAGGATTGCATCCAGATTAAGCAGCGCTCCGAAAAAGCCCTAACCGTTTGAAAGCAAATAAGAAGCTATTCTCTGCTTAAAAGACAGCTATCTTCAGGCATGGCTTAAGGGCAGGACAAAAACTTCTGGGATGAGCCATATACAAAAACAACTCTTTCCAGACACGCAAGCTCCTGGTTGGTACCACGGAGCACGGGGGGGGGGGGGGGCGTTGTTTCTAAGACTATTCCTGAGACACGTGCAACTCTTCTCTTGAGAACAGAAACTGCAAACTTTGAAAAATTGCTACCTCTCCCGTTTAGCAATTCTTGTTGTTCACTGGCTAAGTTGTGTCCGGATTTTCGTGAACCCCATGGACCATAGCAAGCCAGGCCCCCCCCCCACTCCACTGTCTCCCAGAGTTTGCCCAAATTCAAGACTACTGCATCAAGACTATACCATCTAGCCATCTCATCATCTGCCACCCCCTTCTCCTTTCACCTTCCATTTTTCCCAACATCAGGGTCTTTCCCAGTGAGTCCTCTCTTCTCACTGGTGGCCAAAATATCTGAGCTTCAGCTTCTAACAATGGACGGCTCACATTCCAGGGATGAAGGAAAACAAATCCTTTCTATTATTATTATTATTATTAGTAGTAGTAGTAGTAGTAGTAGTAGTAGGAGGAGGAGGAGGAGGAGGAAGATGGACTTGAACTCCTGAAAGTAGGATTTGGAAGAGTGCAGGTGTTTGCAAAGAGAATTCTTCTCTCATACCTCTGTCCCTGATCCAGACCCTGGAGAATCCAGTTTCCGTTTTCTTCTGGGTCCTATTGCAGCCAACGCAGTCAAGTTAGCATCCCTCTGTCGCATTTGTGCTAGTTCTTGTTGTTGCATCTGGGTTTGGCAAAACAAAATTACCATTATTTCCTTGCAGTTTTTATTCTCACTTACGCTTTTTTTTAAAAAAATGCAATCACTTTTACATAGCTGAAGAATGTATGTTCTGGTTCCAAAATAATAAATATGGTTTAAACATACCTCCTTGGCCTTTTGTTTCAACCTAAGTTGCTCTGGATCTTCTTGTCTAGATCGAGACTGTGTTGATTTAAAAAATGGGAGGAGAGAATTGGGGGGGGGGGAGAGAGAGAGAAGAAAGACAGGGGATCTATTAAAATCACATTTTAAAATAACGTTTAAAGTAATAGTCAATACGTTTATAAACAACGTCCACTCACATTGTTACAAGTAGTCCTCAACATATAACCGTAATTGAGCCCAAAACTGCAATTGTTGTGGTCGTAAGTTCAGCTATCACGCGACCAGATTTGAAGTTACAACTGTTATTTTATGATGGTCATTAAGCAATTGTGGTGAACACTAGGTGAATGTGATGGTTGTTAAATGAATTCATTTTCTCCAATAGGCAATTTTGGCCAGAAGTAAATGCCGGAAACCAGCAAAAAATATTGCAAAACATGGCCACATGACCTGAGACATTGCAAATGGCCATAAAAGTGAGTCAGTTGCCAAGCATTCAAAATGTGATCATAACCACGCCAGGGGAGGGGGGGAAAGGGGGAGATATTTGGCAGCAATCATAACTCCAAAAACTGGTTGTAAGTAACTCTGGGGTGTTTGGTTATAACTCCAGTCATTTAGAGACCAGTAGTAAGTTGAGGACTACTGTAAATGGAGTAGGACACCTTGAGCTTTAATAGATTAATGGGGCATTTAAAAGCAACTATGTCATTAATGCCTAATCAGGAGAAGAAAATGTGGATCCAATTGATTCAGATCAAGCTGTCCACCAACCATTCACACTTTGCCTTCTGAATTTCCAACTTTGATTTTTGCTTGTTAATTTTAACTTGTTCTTAAATTTCTTTTTAAACTGTGCTTTCAATCAGGTGCTTATATTGTTTTAATATGTTGCTGTTAACCACCCAGAGTCACTTAAATGGCAGATGGGGTGTGTGTGTGTGTGTAGAAATTTAATAAATAAAATATAGATGGAATGGGACCAGCTTCAAGATTTTGTGGCAGGGGTCTTCGAACATGGCCCTTTTATGACTTGTGGACTTCAACTCCCAGAATTCCTCAGCCAGCGTGCCTGGCTGAGGAATTCTGGGAGTTGAAGTCCACAAGTCATAAAAGGGCCAAGTTTGAAGACCCCTGTTTTATGGGGTCCCAACAGCCCACATGTACCTGCACCTTGTCTGTATTTGTCTCCCTTTTTTCTCTTTAAACAAGACAGGAGGCAACATATGAAATACAATGCAATTCCGTACTCCTGTCAAAGTATATACAAACACTTAAATCCTCCAGAGAGAGAGAGAGAGCCACTTTGGTCGAATGGTTAAGGCACCAGGCTAGAAAGTGGGGAGGCTGTGAATTCCAATCCTGCCTTAGCTATAAAAGCCAGCTAGATGATTTTGGGACAACCAGTCTCTCAGCCCAACTTTATTGCGGGACTTCCTTGGAGTTGGACAACCTTCCATTGACATTACCCAACATTATATGCTGCCGAAAGCAGTTTTCAGAATATTGGGAAATAACTTCCAGACTCTGCAGGATACTAGCCAACAGTACAGATGGTCGCCAACGTATGACCGTAATTGAGCCAGAATTACAATTCTAGGTGGTGCCAGTCCTTAAGCAAGTCACCATGTTATTAGGCTTGATTTTTCAATCTTACACTAAATCAAGGACTACCCTTTCGTTCTCCTTATGGAGCTCTTTTATGACATGGAATTGCAGCCGATACCTCAACAGCAACGTGCCGGTAACCCAAGTTTGAAACCAACCAAGCTTCCTTAACTCTTTTCACATTCTGTACAAATGAACGACCTCTGCTCTTCCAATGACAAATATTACAAATATGTTTCACCTATCAAGCATAACACCCCAGAGCACTTGCCTTTGCTGCCCGCATTAATATTTCCCTTTCTTGTTCATCTTTCCGTTGTTTTTCTATTTGGTCAAGTTGTTCAAAGAACTTGAGTTGTGCCCGAACGTCGCTTGCTTGTTCGTATCTTTCGTCATCCTGAAAACAAGGTGATTTGCAAAAAAAAATAAGTAAATAAATAAATAAAAAATAAGAGATGGGCAAGAGAAATTACAAAGCAGTATTTCAAATTGCATTGTTGGAAAAAGAATGGAAGTTCTTCATTGACTGTGAATTTCCATTCTACTCCAAAGTTGAGCCCAACCAGCTGGGAATGCTCAAGATCAAGATAATAGACTCCTAGGTCTTCCAGGTAAGGCAGGGGTGTCAAATTCGCAACGTCACGTGACATGCCGGGGTGGGTGCAGTTTCGCCAGGACGCATCCGGCCGGCAGGTCGGCAGTTTGACACTCCTGAGGTAAGGTGTCCTTGCGACACCAACACAAACTTCCAACCATTATGCTTATCCATGGTGACCTGCTGTGACTGGAAGAGCCATCCCTTGTCATTGTGCGACTTATCAGATTCCTCAGCTGGAACTCATAATTATACATTAACAACTAATACAAATGCCCCCAGTGGAGTATTTAAATGAATCCTTCCCCCAGAGAACAGCTTTGATAGATCAGTGAGCCTACCTGACAACTACAGCTCAAAATATACAGAAATTCACAGTAATTTAAAAAATGGCAATATAGTCTTCTCCCCACCTATGTCCAAGGGGCCAGCTAACCACACAAGTGCAAGAGCAATAGATCCTCTACGAAGAGTGAGCTACGGAATTTTCTAAAGGATTCACTTTTTGAAGCTCCTCTTGGTTTAAGTGAAAGTATTGACTTTATATTGATGAGAACCGGTTCTTGCTCTACAATTTTTTTCCTCCCAGAGAAACCATTTTCCTAAAGTACCCAATGCAGCTGTTGAATGGCTTCCAGACTGTGGGACACACATGCCAAAGGTGTGTATTCCTTGACCGGACGAGATGGTAGACACTTTCTTGCCTAGTGAATGGTTTTTGAAGGATACAAACAGTGACCGGTCCTGTCTGAATGGCCCCATTCCACAGGTTTGAGTTGTAAGGTCCAACAAGCATCTGCCACCCCACCTCTCTAGGAGAAGGTAGAGCACACAGAAGTTATTATTAGTTCGTGGACCTTGCAGGCTTTGGAGTTCGCTATCGGGAGAAGGAGCAGATCTGCGCTAAAGATCATCTTGTTCTTGTAAATCTTGCAAAGAACCTTTTCCATGGATAGGACCCCTAACTTAAAACACTTTGAAGGCAGAATTCTGTTAGAAGTTAAATGCCTTGAAAGAAGCCATCCCCCAAAACGTAACGGCATCTTGCGTGGGAAAGCTAAGAGAGGAGAAGTACAGGTCGCAAGGGTGTGCAGGGAGGGGATGGTGTGGTTCGTGGAGGAGTATGCAACAGTACACAAGTGGCCAGAGCCATGTGGAAGATTTAACTTGATAACCGATTTCAACAATCCAAGGAAGCAATTCCTTGTTTGCCTGTGAAACTGATGCACACATTTTACATGCTGGAAAACTCCTGACATATTGATTAAAATAAAATCATTCTTATGGTTCAAGCTTATTTTTTTAAAATTGGCAGTCAAGTCAGTTGGAGATATATTACATATTAAGGACATTTACCGGCAATAAGTGTGCCTAAAAACAGAATCTAATTGCTTTGAGGCCCAGATTGCATTTAAGGCCATTACTCAGAAGGTTTTTGTTGTTGTTGTTTTTAAGGCATTGCCAATAGCTTCACAATAAAGAATACATCACTTACCTTGTAAGAAATATTCCTTTGCTGGGCAGTCTCTGACACTTTCTCTACCAGGTTTTGTAACCTTTGTTGCGTCGCATGTGATACATAACTAACTACGTCAGGATGGATTTCCGTTATTCCATGCTTTTTACCTGAGTTTCCAAGAAAAAAATGGTAATGTACATAAGCCCACATTGATGAATTAGAGCTAACTTCTTTATCAGCAGCTGCGTGAACTGATTCTGCTTTCCATGAGTTGCAGATGAACAGGTGTGGTGCAACTCCCAAAATATGCTGCCTTTAATGTGAATATTCTATCTGGAAGGATTGATAGAAGAACTATGGAGGAAATTAAAGCTGCAGTTGCACATTATTAACAGTATAAATAATACCGTATTATTTACAGTATTAACCTTGTGAACTCTAAAGCTTCCTCCTTCCGTTATGTATTCAAGATGGACAGTGATTTAATATTTATATGTTACTTATATGTAAGGGTGTAGGTCTATACACATGCTGTATGCAGTATGTTTAAATGTGTGTTATGTATGTATACACTTTGAGAGCAAGCAACTAAATTTCATTTTTAATGGGTACCATTGTGCCCACAGTAAAAAATGACAATAAAGGTTATCTATCATCTATCTATCTATCTATCTATCTATCTATCTATCTATCTATCCATCCATCCATCTATATCTCATCCATCTATCTATCACCTATCACCTATCTATTTATCTATCATCTATTTATCATCTATTCATCTATTTATCTTTCATCTATCATCCATCTATCATCTATCACTTATCATTTATCTATCATCTATCACCTATCATTTATCTATCTATCATCTATCACCTATCATTTATCTATCTATCTATCATCTATCAAGCATCTATCTATCATCTATTTATCATCTATCATCTATTCATCTATTTATTTATCTATCATCTATCATCCATCTATCATCTATCTATCATCTATCACCTATCATTTATCTATCTATTTATCTATCATCTATCATAGTTATGCGACCCCCGAGCAGGAAGAGCCTTGGTGGAGCAGTGGGCTGATGCCTCCTTAAGTAACACCAGCTGCCTGCAATTAGTGCAGGTTCGAGTCCCACCAGGCTCAAGGTTGACTCAGCCTTCCATCCTTCCGAGGTAGGTAAAATGAGGACCCAGATTGTTGGGGGCAATAAGCTGACTTTGTAATAATGCCGCTTGGGGGTGTGTGTGAAAGCCCTAATAAGCAGGCATATACATAGAATGAAGGCTACTGCTAAGCTTGTAAGCCGCCCTGAGTCTTCGGAGGGCGGGATATAAATGTAATAAAAATAAAAATAAAAGTAAAAATAAATCATCTATAAATATAAAATATAAATAAATGGCTGAATAAATACATGCAGTAATGGGAAAGCCTATTCCAATCTCATTCACACCACAGTAAATCCCATTCTTTGGTCCCTTCTGCTACCCACACCTATGTTGAGTCTATTAACATGATGGCTCCTTGCCTATGGAACATCATCCCTGTGTAAGTAAGATTGGTCCCCCAGTTTGACACTCTTTCAAAAGGCCCCGGAGATATGGTTTTGCCTATGGGTCTGGGGACCCCAGGGTGATATGGAGCCCATCAAGTGGTTGCTATGATTGTTGTTGCGAGAGGTGTTGGGCTACATTGTGTTTTGCAATGGGGGGGGGGTTTCTGTACACCAGGGGTCTTCAAACATGTCCCTTTTATGACTTGTGGACTTCAACTCCCAGAATTCCTCAGCCAGCATGCTTGGCTGAGGAATTCTGGGAGTTGAAGTCCACAAGTCATAAAAGGACCAAGTTTGAAGACCCCTGCTGTAAGCAATCCAGAGTCACCGTGAGTGAGTTGGGCAATCACGTAAATGTTCTTAACTAATAAATCAATAAAAAATAATGTTCACAGTTGTTTCCCAAAGCATTTTGACATGCAGTCATAACTAGGGTAAAGTTCTAGAACAGGGGTCTCCAGCCTTGGTAACTTTTAAGACTTGTGGACGTCAACTCCCAGAATTCCTCAGTCAGCTGAGGGTCCACACGTGGGTAGAAATACTTACAACTTCAAAACAAGTCATCTATTTGATGACATGGTGCTTTATAATTATTATGAGCTACAGAATTATCATCCAATGAAGGAAATGGCCACTTCATCGGGCCTGTTGTTAATTCAGCCTGTTTTTGTGTTTTTTTTTAAGAGTAATTTCTGGCATCATACCTTTTCAAAATTCTTGTTCAAATGAAAAACAACCAGTTAGAGAGATTTTAATGTCTGGAGCCGTGACTTATACCCACCAGACAATAAAGACTAACTTCAGCTTCTTATCAAGGAAGCCTCTTGTCAAGTTCATGTTTGTTTAGGGCTACTGTATGGAACGGCCTTCCAAGCCAACAAATTATAAAGTGCTAAATGCATTTCCTATTAAAAGCACGGATTGCTATAAAAACTATTAAATCACGCTTCCAGCGGAAACCCACCTATTTCTAATATTCTTCTTTGCAAGGGGGTTGGGAGAAGAAAAGTTTCATCTTTACACGACCGTGTTAAAGTGCCCACCAGCTCAGAATTAGTGGCCAATATACGTGCGCTCTCTTCCGATAAGTTGACTCCTGCCATAGAGGCAACGTCATTAATATCGTCGTCGTCCCTTCAGGGGGAAAAAAAAGAAAAGAAAACATCTTATTAACGCCTATTTAAAAAAAAGAAAGCATCTTATTAACACCCATTAAAAAAAAAAGAATGCCATCAACGTGCCAAGAATTTAGGAACAGTTTGGCGAGACTAAACTAAAAATAAACACATTTTCTAAGGACACGAAGTGAAGAGTAGACCAGATATAGTATTCACAGGACCTCTCATCTGGCTGGAATGACACTTCTTAAAAGTGTCTCGCGGTTCATATCCAATGTTATCCGGACGACATCCTCATCCAATCCTCCTCGGTTCAGTCGGCTCGTGCGGACCTGGATTTGGTTCTCAATACCCTTCGAGACCACGGGTTTTTTTTCTGCCTATTTCGAGAAGAGCCAGACTGTTCCCTCCACCCGTCTCCTTCACTTGGAGGAGGCAATAGATACAATGAAATGCGAGGTTTTCCTCTCTCGGGAATGTCAGGACAGCATCCGGTCCCTGATTCGCCAGGTCCAAAGGGAGCGTGTAGTCGCCCTGGCGTTGCTTTCTCAACTGTTGGGCAAGAAGATTTCCTGCCTAGCATGTGTCCCTTGGGCCAGACTACACTCCAGGCCCTTGCAAGGGGTTCCTGCGTGTGTGAAATGGTGAGCTGTGGGTCCAAGGCAGATTTTATTATTTTATTTTATTTTTTGGGGGAGGGGGGGTGTTTCAGCTCACTAAACTATTCAATGGCCAGCAAGGGGTGCTATTTCCTAACCTGAAAGATAAAAACGTAAAGAGAAACTAATCTCCTTAATTGGCAACAGCAATAGCATTTAAGACTTAGGTATCACTTCATAGTGCTTTACAGCACTCTATTAAGCCAGGGTTTCTCAACCTTGGCGAGCTTAAGACGGGTGGACTTCAACTCCCAGAAGTCCACCCATCTTAAACCGGGCCAAGATTGAGAAACACTGCTCTAAGCGATTTACAGAGTCAGATAGCATGAATTAACCCAGTTTTGTCCAACCTGGCACTTTCCAAGTACATTGGACTACAACTTCCATAATTACCAATCAACATAGCCAGTTTATCTTGAAGAAACAGAATAACACAGTCGTAAGGGGCCTTGGAGGGTCTTCTAGTCCAACTGCCTGCTCAAGTAGGAGAGCCTATTCCTGTGGTGGCAAACCTACGGCACGGGTGCCACAGGTGGCACTCAAGAGCCCTCTCTGTGGGCACGCACACCGTCACCCCAGTCCTAGGCCTTCAGCTGGGTTTTATAAAAAACCTTTTCGCTTTAGGCCTCTGCCGCCATGTACAAAAAAAAGGTTCAATCAATCAATCAATCAATTTCAACTTCTTGCGGGGGAAAAAAAAGTTCTCGCAAAGTTGAAACTGATGGCTTGAACTTTTTAGTCCCACCCACCCAGTCTGCCGTTACCACTGCAGCCACGCCCACCCAATGGGCCAGGCCCACAAAACTGGCCACGCCCACCCAAAGGGCCACACCCACCCGGCACCCGATGATACGTAAGTGGGTTTTGGGTTGCAGTTTGGGCACTCGGTCTCTAAAAGGTTCGCCATCACTGGCCTATATTCTATTTCAGACAAATGGCTGTCCAATTTCTTCCTTTAAAAAAAAAAATTCTCCAGTGATGGAGCACCCAGAGCTTCTGGAGGCATGTTGTTCCATTGATTAGGTGTTCAAAGGGTCAGGAAATCTGTCCCTGGTTCTACGTTGTTCTACTTTGTTGACCATAGCCCCAATTCCACACCATCAGAGGAAGAGAAGTTGAACGTTGAATTAAATGTTGAAGAACGGAGCCGAGCATAAGCAAAGTAACCTTATCTTTTTTTATGAGAAGCCTTCAAGGAGTCCAGAATTTACTCGCCAGAGTTACAAACTCTCTTTTGCAAAATAAATCAGGAGAAAGGAATACGTGGCCCGGTTTTTCCTTCAAGAACGAATAAGATCACTTACCGAAAAGAACCTCCCCCGGGTTCTTTCAGTTTATTTTTTTGAGCAATTGCAGCTTGGGTTGAAAGAGTAGAAAGAGCTTTGGTTCCTGGTAATACTGTTTGCTTTACCACGGGGACTGTAAGAAAAAGGAAATCAGCATGGGTGCTCCGCAGGCGAGATTTGAGCACACCGAAAACTGCGGAATAAATCTATGCAAGTTAAAGGTGAGAGGTGTAAACTTGCTCATTACTCATAATTTTAGGTAGCTCACAAATCCAAGCTCGCTTCAGGGAAAGTATCAAGAACAGGGGAAATTTAAGCTGCTCTCTTTTGCGCACCATATCTATATAAGGGATGCTCCAATGTTATGGCTCTAGTTTCGTTATTCTTTGTATTTGCTCCATCGTCATTTCTGTACAGAAAAGATGATGGAGCAAACGCAAAGAATGATTCTAATTGTAAGTTTATTCAAGGGAAGGGAAGGGAAGGGTGGAGAGGAGAGAGGAGGAGAGAGAAAAGGAGAGGGGAGGGGAGGGGAAAAGAGAGGAGAGGGGAGGGGAGGAGAGGGGAGAGATTAAAACACACAATTCACAATATGATCTACTCAGTAAATAGCAGATAATGCAGTCTGTTCATTGACAGCCCAGACCATCTCTCTCAGCAGCATACTTTGATTTATTCCAGGCCCCCAAAAAATCAATCCTACTAGGGGCTTATTACAAAAGATGAGCAGGCTAAGCCCAAGGGCAGAGTTAAATGCATCGGAGGTTTGGAGAGACTCAGGTCCAGCCTCCCCACCCCCACCCCCCCCACTCCCATGAATTATGTTGACCCTTATCTAGCACCAATATGGCCTGACCATTAGAAGATCAGATTCTTGTGTAGAGGTAGAGGTGTAAAAAAACTTCTAGCGCTCTGAACTCAACTCCCGCTCCTGGTTACTTGCACCTGACACGATTTCCAGGTGCAGTTTTACCAGCGAACACCAGATGGCACACCGAGAATGCTTAGCTCTTACCTGTCTGAAGTGCATTCAGCTGAATTTGTTGAGGAGCAGTCAACATAATACGGTTGTGGGGTGGCCGCAAGGCCACCATGGGCGTCTGGGTCAAGGTCACCTGTGGAGGCCTAATTAATGTACCTTGTTTTTGAGACTGCTGAATAACCTGGAAAAAAAGTTTGGAGAAACAACAATGGTGTTATTACGTTATCTGAGGACACGTTTGCGTCTAAAACGATTCAACAGTTGCTGTTCCTCCATTTAGCTTCCTTGAGAAAAGCTGCAATCGACAGCGTGGGCTTTTTTTTTTTTTTTTTTTGGCTTTTTTAGCAAGAAACTAGATTCTCGAGTAAAAGCTGACAACTGGAGAAATGCGGTTTAAACCAAGGCAGAGAAGACGAACAAGCGATGCGGATATTCCTCACGTGATTGACAGGACGCTGCTATGGGTCTAAGATACATATTGGAGAATGATGGGATACATATTAGGGAATTAAATATTGAAGGATTTTGAAGTGGTTTTGTTGCACGGTAAAGGGGGTCTCTGAGGATTTCAGTCCACTACAGCCGGTGGGTGCTCCTCTGTGTTTCAAGGCCATTGCGCCAGCGCTTGTCTGAAGACATTTCCACGGTCGTGTGGCCAGCATGACATCACAGAGTGATGTTACCTTCCCTCTGAAGTGATACCTATTCATCTACTCGCATTTGCATGCTTTCAAACTGCACGTTTGGTGGCAGTAGCTGGGGCAAGGACAGGAGCTCCCCCCCCCCATTGTGTGGCGCTCGGGCCTCGAACCTAGGCTGCCTGCTTTTCAGTTGAAAAGCCCAACATCTTAACGGCTGAGCCACCGCGCCACCATACGGTCACATGGAGCAAATTGTAAAAGGAGGATACGGAGAGTGAATGGAAGACTGGTTGTCGGATAGAATCTTTAAAATGAAAACGGATTTTAAAGAATAAGAGGCAATGTATGAACCGGCATTCCAGAAGCAAGAATGACCTGCAAAGTCACACACTTGTAAAGAAAAATACAGTGAACGGTGTTCAGCTATAATCATTCTTTTTCTTTCTTTTTTTTCCCCGTTTCTTTTCTGACATGTTTCATTTGTTTGGCTGGCTTTTGACTTATGCCTTTTCTGCACTCTACATAATGATGATGGGTCCTATTACGCTGCTCCCTCCCAGATCAACATAATGATGTTGAGCAGGGAAAGAACAGCACAATAGGGGCGTACGAATGAAAGAACCACTCTTTCCCCCCCCCCTTATTGGTAAGCGTCTAGAACACAGCCGAGATGACTTCTCAAGCAAAAATGCGGCAGGTAGGGAAAAAATTAAAATGCAAATCGTTTGTATCTTTGCTGATGATGTGTTTTCCCTGGTTTGGAGGGGTGGGGGGGTTATTTATTTATTTATTATTTATTTTTGGGACTTATATGCCGCCCTATCTCCCAAAGGACTCAGGGCGGCTTACAACAACAAAAAACAACAGTACAAAAATTTAAAAAACGAATTAAATAACAGCCCCAAAATAAATTAACTACAGTTAAAAATTAAAACATATTTAAAAACCCATCATCAATCCAGGTCAGCCTGATGGAAGAGAAAAGTTTTGAGGTCGCGGCGAAAAGACCGGAGGTCCGGGGCCATCCGAAGCTCAAGGGGAAGCTGGTTCCAAAGGGCTGGCTCTCCCACAGAGAAGGCCCTCCCCCTGGGGGTCACCAGCCGACATTGTCTGGCCGACGGCACCCTGAGGAGGCCCTCTCTGTGTGAGCGCACCGGGCGATGGGAAGTCATCCCCGGTAGCAGACGGTCCTGCAAGTATCCTGGCCCTAAGCCATGTAGGGCTTTAAAGGTAAGTACCAGCACCTTAAACAGGGCTGTAGCCAAAAGAATTAAACATCCGTAGCAGCTAATTTGATGCTGAACAATGTGGGATAAGGGGAACGTGTTGCTTCCATATGGTATATCAATTGTATTTATATATGCGTCACTGGTTAGGTTTAGGAAGGAAATGGGTTTTATGTGGTGGGAGACCAAGAGAGACAGGAATCCAGTTCGGTTTACACACCACCTGCGTAGGCTGCCCTTGTTTGCCAACCCCCACTTGGGTTGGCTGCGTGAGACTGATGACCGGCTGCTGCAAGGTACTCGTGACTGCGGCAGTGGTCTTTCCCGCCGTACGCTGACCGAGCTGCTCAACATCACAGCGGTCAGAGCAGTGGTGGGCTGCGTCAAGGGCTGCTGATGCTGGCTTTGCTGAATGAAAGCGGCCGAGTCGGGCGTCAGGTGTCTCAAGGCAGGCAAACTCCGCTGTAAGATCGGAAGAGAAACAGATGCAATACCTCTTGGCAAGTTAAGAGAACCATTCAAATCACAAACCACCACTAACACCGCCCCCCCCCCCCAAAAAAAATTCCTTTCTGCATTGTTTATTCCGCTGGCAGTGGAGTGGAGGTACCTAAAAGTGTAGTAGTTCACATAACAAAAAGCTTACGTAAATGGCACCTTAATGCAATACATTGTTACGCGGGGAATATAAAGTTTGCTATATATGGTTAGCCCTTGACTTATGACCAAAATCGAGCCTGGAATTTTGGTCACTGAGTAGCTGCAGTCGTTAAGCCGGTCGTCCCATGACCTGACGTGATTTTACAATCATTTTTACAAGGATTGTAAAGCAAGTCATTGCAGTTAAGCAAATCATGTGGTTAAGAAGCAAATCCAGCATAGCCAATGCGTGCCTTTTTGGGGGGGGGCATTTTCTGCAAGAAAATTGGAGGGGGAGTCTCAAACTGTGGTCCATTGATTGTGGGCTATTGCAAGCCTGTTGCCAAGCACCTGAAATCCAAACACGTGACGGGGGGAGGCAGTCGTAACTTTGAGGACGGATCGTTAAATAGCTTTTTTGAAGTCCATCGTAACTTCAACAAGTCATTAAGCGAATGGTCTTAAGTGGAGGACTACTTGTAATCGGGTACCAGAAGTTAATTTAAAGCTGTTATTGGGGGGGGGGGGAGAAGAGGAGGAGGAAAGAACCGAATAATTCACAGAGTAGATAGTCCTCAACTTACAATCACAATTTTTATGACAATTTTTACAGTGTGTTAAGAGGATCTCACCAGCCATTAAGCAAATTCAGCTTCCTGAAAGCACTTTTTTTTTGTTGCTGGAAATCAGCAAAACAAGGTTGCAAATCAATCACCACACGACTGTAGGACACTGCAAGTGGTCGTAAGTGCAAACTGGTTGCTAAGTCCTCACACTGTTACCACGTGACCTTGTTACCATATAAGTTGAGGGTGATGTAACAGTGCAGGTACAAGTAGTAAGTCACTTCCAAGGCCAGTGTAACTTTGAACCATCAACAAACAAACCTTCATAAATTGAGGACTGCCGACCGAATTTTTCTCTAGAGAATATGTAAATGGAATGACTAAATAAAATAAACTCTTTCTAAATTGAATCCACCACCTGGCTGCAATGTCATTTTTCAATTCACTTTCAACCACAGATCTACTCAATGGTTCCCCTCTAAAGAAATGTCATGAGACCCACCTGTCAGAAGCCATGCACTCAAGAAAACCGGCCCATTATCGATTGAGCTGATAATTGCTAATTAACATAAACTGCCTGGAAAATAAGGTATCCCATTCATAAAATGTAATTGATTTCCTACCTGTCTGTTCCCAATATTCAACAGGCATGGTCTCCCTCAAAACCGTGCTTTTTAGCAGCACTACCTGCAGCCTTCAGCTAGACTATTTTCAATCTTCCCACGGAGCTTAGGACTGCCCCCGACCTTCGCTCATTTCACAGGGATTTGAAAACTTGGCTTTTTGAGCTGTCTGGCCCAGACTGAGGGGTTTTAATTATTTATTAATGGGGTTTTAGTTTAAATTCAGGGACTTAATTTAATTTTAGTTTTAATCGATTTTAGCTTTGTATGTATGTATTTTTAATTTTTCCCTGTAAACCGCCCTGAGTCCTACGGGAATAGGGCGGTATAAAAGTTTAAATAATAAATAGATAGATAGATAGATAGATAGATAGATAGATAGATAGATAGATAGATAGATAGATGATAGATAGCTCTTCTATTCAATAAATTTAAAAACCCTTCTCCTCCATAACGAGCTTCCTCTGCTTTTGACTGACTATGGTCTCTGAACCACAGTGTGTGGACTCAGAGATCATATTAAGTCAAAATAGAAAGGCAGCTCATTTCAGCATTAATCTCTGATATCAAGGGTTTGTGGGTTTTTGTTTTTGTTTTTTAATGGGGAAGAAATTCAATCATGTGAGCTCTATGTCGGGGACCCAAATTTCCTTCTATGGCAAGAACCAGACTAGAGTCACACATTCATTAACCCCACCTACCAATCAAAAGCACATACTGGTTCCTGCACCCATTCCATTGTAACCATCAGAAGAAGCATTTCATTACTAAGCTTCAAACAGGTTTCAGAGTGCAAAGTCCTAATTATCCGGACAAAAGAGAGGAAACTGTACAAAGATTAATTAGGGGAAGAAATGCAATTCAGAAAGCCAGCATGTCAATGATGCTGTTCAAAGATCCACTTATTCAACACTGTCAGTTACAGTTAAGTCTTTTGCCAGTCTCCCCTACTTTAGGACCCAGAGTCAGCTCAACTATTTACACCCAATGATATCAGGTAAGAATCATAACCTCTCTTCTTCGCTTTTCTCAAAACATGCAACGGGTGTTATTTAGTGTTATTTAAATAGATTTATTGTTATGTGGCTGCCCAAATTCAGCAACAATCAATAAAACAGCCGCAACAGACCCTTGAAACAAAAGGGACATTGCATGCATGGGAGCAAAATACACATAAATTGCCAGTAGAGAAAGTCACCCAATACTCTGGCCCAAAGCCCAGGAGAAGAATCAGGTCTTTAATGCCTCAAATAGCTGGCACAATCTGGGCCATCTAAACCTTATCTTGCACCACTGGGCAGGTGCCGTAAAGGAGAAGGCAACCCCCAGGGTCCAATTAGGTGACATGGCTTGACAGAAGGGACCTAGATTAGAAGATGCCCAGCCTGGTAGACCTCATGGGACGAGCAGACAATCAAAGACAGACTGTCCTGCAAATAGCCTGGCTTAGGAGGGGCTGAATTGCACCTGGAAATCCACTAAAGAACCAATATAACTTGCAGAGCAAATGTGCTACAAAGGTGAAATAAAGCACAGTCCTGACTATCCACACCGCTGTGTTCTAGACTAGCTGAAACATCATCATCACAACCACACCCTAAAGTCCTTAACCAGAAAGGTACAAGCATTTAAACAAGTAGCAGAATAGATTAATATCGTTATTTAATTAAGGGAAAACTTTTATTTATAAGCAAAGCATTTACACTGCCGCAAAATGCTTCATTTTTTTTCAGTGAACATTTGCACAGATTATTATTAGTCCCATGAAAGCATATGTTGATGGTGTTAAAAGGGATTGCTTATAAGGGACTGCACATTTTTCAATATTCCGAACAGGAAAACTGGTGTGTGGAATCAATCACAAACTAGAAGAAAAGCCAACCTTGAAAGGGTGAGCTGGATTGGAGAGATTCTATAGATTCTATAGGCAGAAATGCTTAAGATTCTCCAGCTTCTGACAAAGAATGGTTTCTGAACATAAACATTGGTGTTCCAATGTGAATCTGGAAATACTATAGATTTTATTACCACCTTTGAGGGATTCAAACAAATATGGTAACATATACTGCATTGTAATTAGAGCCATTATCACATTGCTCTACAAGCAATTCAAAAAATTGCCCTATCAATGCCCTAAGTTTATATCAAACCACATTGCCCTTAATTATATCGAATTTGCATACTATACATTATACCAGGGCTGTCCAACCTTGGCAACTTTAAGACTTGTGGACTTCAACTCCCAGAATTCCCCAGCCAGCATAGTTGGCTGGAGAATTCTGGGAACTGAAGTCTTAAAGTTTCTAAGGTTCGACACCTCTGCGTTATACAGTTTTATAACTTTAGCTCTTAGACAGGCGTACACACTCTCACACACAGATATCCTTTTTTTAAAAAAAAATGAAGTATATGTATACTCATTACATATACAATAACCACTATGCCGATTGCATTACAGGCTTGTTACTTTCTTCAGCTTGTGACTGTTCCAAACAGTCAGCAATATTAGTTTAATATTCTGCTTACTACTATTTCTGAACTCAGTCACAAGTTTTTCTGTATCACCAAATCTTCCTGTGAGTCCTCTACAATCTTGTCAAGGAAGAGAGGAATAATTATTCAGCATTTTCGTTAACTCTTTTCCAGTTCCTGTGTTTGCAGCATCTTTCCTAAGAAGGACCAAGTTTATTGTTGCAGGAATTACAAAACTAATGAAAAGTTACATTATTACCTTCAAGAAAGGCACAAGGTATGGTTGAGGTGAAGAATTAAGTTCCCGGTACAACCGACTGGTGAAATCTTCTGCTTCAATCTTTCCATCCTGTGAAACACAGTTCAAACTCATAACTTTACAAGAAATAAAATTACAACACTAAACCTTCGTGTGTTTAAGCTCACAAATAAAAGATACTATAATGTGGTAACTCACAGCAACGTTAGGCAACTTTCCTTCGTTAATGAAATTAAACGGTGACGCCTTATGGACTTTAACTAAACTGAAAAAGGGACTACTAGAAGATAAGTCAAACGTTGGGGAGAAGGGAAGAGACCCCCACCACAGTTCTTTTTTTTTTTAAATCCACAGGTCAGCACCATAACCCAGGCAAATCTCACAAAATAACCCGTCAAACTGTCAAGATTTGGCTCTTCCAAGAAACTGTACAAGTTTTAAAGTTATGGTTAAGAAGGTAACGTTTAAAACAATGTTGTGTTTCAATTTTTTAAAAAATGTTATTGTATCTGCAACATTGCTTAAAATCGCATGATCTAAGCCAGGGGTAGGCAACCTTGGCTCTTTTATGACTTGTGGACTTCAACTCCCAGAATTCCTGAGCCAGCCAGGCTGGCTCAGGAATTCTGGGAGTTGAAGTCCACGAGTCATAAAAGAGCCAAGGTTGCCTACCCCTGATCTAAGCCATCCGTGGTTGTAATAATTATTTGAACAGATCCTATCCTTCTCTTACCAGCAAGTTCTGGACCAGCTCTTTCACATTAGCTGCAGTCTCTGTCGACTGCTTTCCAGAAGAGGCCAGTTTTATTAGCGTAGAGAGAAAATTCTTGCATTTCTTCACATTTTCCATGGTTTCCTATTAAAGCAAATAAGATAAACAGGTCAGCTTTTAAAACGTCAAGATAGGAAAAAGAAAAAGAAAAAATAGCAGGCTCCGAGATCTAAAAGGGTGACTTGATAATCAAGTAAAGGAAATGGACATAGCTGTGTGCAGCTCTTTGACCCTCATGCCATTTGTAAGGGCCTAAAGTGAGTAAATGTCATAGTAAACAAAGCAAAAACCCCACAAGAATTTAAACAGACGATGTATTTCTTTTATAAAATGATAAAATGTAGACTTTGCATATAGAATAACTTTACTGTCACTTTAAATGTACACTAATCAGCATACATTAAAATGAAATTGCTGCATTCACCCACCCACCCCAATGTACACTACATAAAGAGGACACATGGCAGGTCACGTTAGTGAAGATTTTTGCTCTCACAGCGCCCAGGTAAAATTTATCCTCGCTCCCATTGACATTTATAGCATCGCAACATACAGGTTAATCCTCAACTTACAACTGTTCGTTCAGTGACCCTTCAAAGTTGCAGAAGCACTGAATAATGACTGATGACTTGGTCCCTCAAGCTTACAACTACCGCAGCATCCCTGGGGTCAATGCTCAGTGAATTCTGGGAGTTGAAGTCCACAAGTCATAAAAGAGCCAAGGTTGCCTACCCCTGTCATAGTCTATACCAAAGGTCCCCAACCTTTTGAGCACCAGGGACCGGTTCCGTGGAGAGAGGTTTTTCCACGGACCGGAGGGGACGTGGCTTTGTGTGCTGCCTGCATCTCGCGGATGGGGCTTTGCTTGTTTGTGCGGACCAGTTGCTGGCATGCCGCGGCCCGGTACTGGTCCATGGACCTAGGGTTGGGGACCCCTGGCCTACAGGACTCTACCAACAATCTCATCTTCCACACTGAACGTTTATTTGATGATTCTGTTCTTGACAAGCTAACAAGATCCGCCTTTTGACTAGCAGCAAAACTGCTATCAGCGTCTTACTGTGGCTGCTGTGGAGGTCGTGGTGGCTCCTTGCACCGTCCTTTGAGGGGTTCCAGTCTGCACAGCCGTTGCTGTTCCTAATGCTGTTGTTTGTGCAGGGCTACCCAGAACAATCTGAGGCTGCAACATAAAAGATATCAGATTGGAGGTGGGGAGGGAGAAGAGGAAGGAAGAGAAATAAAGAGAGAATTCATTACGATCAGATGGTCTTCCGTAGTAGATCTCCCAAAATAGATACCACTTTGCTGCTGTTTAATGCTGCTTAAAAGAAAGGCCACCAGATGGCACAAACTCCCATGCATTCAACTGAAAACCTTGGAAGTGGATTTTAAAAAGCACTGCTTAAAATAGCAGAAGGAATATGAGCTAGCTTTAAAAACAAAAATGAATCCACTTACCTGAACTACAGGTGGCCTCTGTAACGTTGTTGTAGGTTGTACAGTTGTCTGTGCCTGAGACACTTGTTTGATTATAGTGGTTGGTGCTACCTGCCGAGCAATTATAGGGGTTCCCGGTGCCTGCAAAAGGTACATTCACCAAGAACCAGTTAAATATAATTAAATAAAGGTGGAGTCACAAAATAATTTAGCAGAAGGGGGGCAGGGAGAACGGTACTTTGTAAAACTTGAGTTAAAATAACATGCACTTTCTTCAGCTGCTTCTCCTTCAAAATATGCCTACAGCCTAACTCAGGGGTGTCAAACTGCCGGCCCACGGGCCAGATGTGTCACGCTAAAATCGTGCCCACCCCATTGCCGACAATGGGAAAAAAGTTGCGATACGTCGCGACACGTCACGTGATGTCGCGAGTTTGACCCCCGTGGCCTAACTGCTATCTGATCTGTATTCATCATTTCAAAAATGTGGTTTTTGACGTTTTTCACTAATGTTTAAAATATAAAAACCTGCCTGTGACAACACAATCCTGTTGAGCATTGCAATTTTGCAAGCGAAAATCTGAAAGAAGCTCTTTTTTTCCCCTACTGAGGTTCTAGAGGTCACTGAATAATTATTTTCCACATTAAATACAATTAATATAAAATAAAGAATACTAAGAACAGAGAACCGCTACATTCAAAGATGTATTAAATGTAAATGGTGGGGATGAGGATGAGGATAAAGTGGCTTGTAACAGTTTTTTAAGTTGCGATGATGTCACAAGTGGGCTCTTAGATAGGGGTCTAGAAAAAGAGGATTGGAAGAATAAAGCCATCAGGAAGAATTCCAGCCCACCAGGAAACTATGACAAAAAGTAAACAGAGAAGAAAAAATATACCATGGCCAGTTACTACTAGCAGACCTGTACTATAATTCTCCTATTAGGGTTGCGCCCTGCCCAAAGTCACATTCGGCAGCCTTAGAAAAATGTTTAACAAACAAGAAAATATGGGTAATTCTCGACTTACAACCACAATTTGAACTGGAACTTCCATCACTAAGTGAGATGGTCGTTAAGTGAGCCATACCTGGTTTTATGTCCTTCTTTGCTAAGGTCATTAAGTGAATCCCGCTTCCTCCATCAACTTTACTTGTTGGAAGCCCCTTGGAAAGGCTGCCAATACAACCAAGTGACATGGGATGCTGCAACCAGTGTAAATACATGTTGGGTTGCCCAAATTTTGATCACGTGATTGTGGGGATGCTGCGATAGTCAAAAGCGTAAGGATTGGTCCTGAGTCTCCTCTAGTCATAATTCTGAATGGCCGTTAAACAAATGGTTGTTAAGTCGAGGATTACCTGTATATAAAAATAATCCTGACCTCAAAATCGAAATGACCAGTTGCAAAGATTTACCTAAGACGGTAAATCAAAATCAAGCCATGATTGGAGTGAAATTTGAATGAGGTAATGTACACGACGGCTACAACAATATTTCAACATTAAATTCTAAAAAAAACCAAATCACAAAACCTCTGATTAAAATTTAAGACCAAAGTGGATTTCATCAGAAATGCTGATTTGATTCTGAGACCCTAAGCCCGGAAAGGGTCTCCAAACTTGGCCGCTTTAAGACTTGTGGACTTCAACTCCCAGAATTCCTCAGCCAGCATGGCTGGCTGAGGAATTCTGGGAATTGAAGTCCACAAGTCTTAAAGCGGCCAAGTTTGAAGACCCCTGCCCTAAGCTATCAATTTGATCTTGATGGACATGTAAAGCATTTTTCCAGGCTGCAAGAAGTGTGATGGTCTTAATATTAAGTAAGGATGCCGCATATTTTATATTAATAATATAAATGCTATACTGTGGAAAGTGAAAGTGAAAGCAGGCACAGCTGGGAAACAGAATATAATTAACTATCAAACGCAAAACTCTCAGCTAGGTACTTAAAGTGACCCGCCCATCTCAAATGCTTTCAACTGCTTATGTCCCTGTGATATGGCCAAATATCCCAACACCTTTAAAATCTTAAATGTATGGCATTTTCTTTTTAAAAAAAACTATATAAAGCACGCAAGTTTTTTTTTCTTTTACATTTTGAGGGGATTTGAGGAAATTGGATTTACTTAAAAAACATGGACTGTTAAAAGCAAAGGATTAACATACAAACAAAAACCAGTCAAGAAACCCCCTGTCAGAAATTTCCTGACAGTTAGAACAATTATCCAGTGGAACAACCTGCTTCCAGAAGCTGTGAATGCTCCAACACTGGAAGTTTTTAAGAAGAGATTGTCTGAAGTGGTATAGGGTTTCCTGCCTGAGCAAGAGGATGGACTAGAAGACCTTCAAGGTCCCTTCCAACTCTATTATTGTTTGTTTGTTTGTTTGTTACCCCAAAGGTTCTTGATTGCAATTTGCCTCAGAATTAGAAAATGCTCGGCACCAACTAAGTATTAACAGGATGTCCCAAGCTGGCTCTCCTGACTATTAATGACTACTAATTGTTATTCAGTATTATCATTATCACTGAAAAGCAACTGCAAGATAAATGGGATTGAAGCCTTGGTATTCAGTGATCACGGGCTTTCCCTAAGCAAAAGAAAATCAAAATAATCGTTAAAAAAGTAATTAGAAAATAAAACCTTCAATCTACAAAAACAGATAGCACCTTTTTTTCTCTGGCATGGAAATTCTTAACTCTTTCGTGCCACAATTTATTTTTCTATTCCATTTTTTCTATTCAGAGCTATATGCAACTAGCATAAACTGATAGTTTATGAAGCTGTTTAATAGCAGAAGATATCCAATTCTCTTCACACCCTGCAACAATCACAATCTCTCTCTCTCTCTCTCTCTCTCACTCACACACACACACACACACTCACACACACACACACACACACACACACAGAGAGAGAGAGAGAGAGAGAGAGAGAGAGAGAGAGATTAGGGAAGCAATTCTGAAAAGAGACATTGTAAAGTATACTAGGGGAACTACAGTATTATTCCTTTTAACTTCCTAGGGTTCCTTCCCATTTATTTAAAATTTGAAGCCAAACAATCAGAATCAGGAATTATCAATATGTCGTTTTTATTGGATAGTACATAAGGTAAGTATTTGCTTAAGGATTGATGTCAAGAGAGGTCATCCTGGAATTAGTTTGACTTCCTTCTAAAGTTTATCAGCATTCATTAACAAAAACCTTTAAAAGACTTCAATTCTAATGGGAAGAAAGAAAGACAGATGGACGATTTCCGTGTCCAATTCAAAAGAGAGGGTGCTAGCCGTAAATAATAATCATCTGCTGGAGATGTCACAATTTCATACAATTGTAATCGACATCAGCATTTATTCCCACACGTAAAAGTTTTTTAGACATTTTGTAGTGCCTCACTTATAAGAGGTTCGGAAGATTCAGCTCGATAATAATACTGCAGACGGACACAAAATTTATCTTCATCATTTTGCGTCCCCCCCCCCCGCCAAAAAAAATAATAATTTGGGCATTTCTCTTTTGAGACTGAGGTTTTACTCTTTCCTAATCCCAGGTGTGCAGCTGGATTACGAAGCGCCTCCAGCAGAATTGCAGAGGTTCTAGCACAAGGAACACAGGTAGATTTCCAGCAATTAGCTGCTTACTTTCCAGGACCTCTTTTAACCCACATTTATGAAACCACTGGAAATGTCAGATTGGATTCCTGAAGGACAAGAAGCAGAACGCTTGAATATTATAGGGCAGGGCGACATCTCGCTAGCACAGAGAATACTTTGCAGGGGATCCTAGGATAAAAACAGGGTATAGGGCAGGGGTTCCTAGGCGGGACAAAAGAGTGAAAAAAAGCCAACTCCAATAATGTCAGCCTCCCAACTAGACCAGGTAGGAAACGTAACAAGATGAGCAAATTCTCCTTCATTACAGAGACTACCTAGGCAGAATCAAGTCTGAAAGTACAAAATCTCCCGCCATCTCTTTTTTTACCACCTGACTAATTAGAGCGGATCCTTTCTAAGTTTCTTTCTCCACCCGCTGTTTAATTGTGGGTTCCTCCCCCTTTTATACAGGGAGGCGGTGGCTCAGTGGATTAGGACGTTGAGTTTGTCAATCAGAAGGTTGGCAGTTTCGTGGGTCGAATCCCGAGTGCCGTGTAAAAGAGCGAGCGCCTGTTACTCGTCCCAGCTTCTGCCAACCTAGCAGTTCGAAAGCACGTAAAAATGCAAGTAGAAAAATAGGGACCGCTACGGTGGGAAGGTAACAGCGTTCCATGCGCCTTTGGCGTCTAGTCATGCCGGCCACATGACCACGGAGACATCCTCGGACAAGCGCTGGCTCTTCAGCTTTGAAACGGAGATGAGCACCGGCCCCTAGAGTTGGAAATGACTAGCACGCATGTGGGGGGGAAACCTTTACCTTTACCCCCTTTTATCTGACCATTCCCAAAGTAGCATCTGTCAAAGCAAGAACATCTGATGTTAGCAGCATTGATGTTCTTGCTTTGAAAAGCATCTTTTCTCCCCCGTCTTCCAAGGTCATTCTCACATTCCATGACTGATACCTTCAACAAAAGGAAGAATTTTAAGGGATTATTTTACTTACATTTCTCAGGGAACTGACCTGCACAGTCGAGAGCTGGACCGGAGAAGCACTGGTAGATGTGGCAGGACGAGGAGTCATGGTAGTTTGAGACTGAGACTGTGCATGGGCTTGGGCTTGCATTTGCGCCAAAGCATGTTGAGGGATCATCAGTAACTGGCCACTCTCACTACGTACAATGACCATGCCTAACAGGAAACAGAGAGAGCACCCATCAGAATTGGTTTTAGAAAGAAAGTCAACCCCAGATGCAACAAACATCACTGAAGACGCTAAGAGTTGAGTTTTGGTTGAGTTTTGATTAAGATACCATTCCGAGGCGGAAAAGAGTTACCTGGCCTTTAAACTTCATACTTCAAATAGTGCTGAGGTAGAGAGCCAGCATACAAAATTTATTTTGACACAGTTTCAACAAAGATTAAGAGCTGCTGGACAGCTCTTAGAACAAAAAAAAAAACACAGAAATTTTCTTCAACAAAGCTTCCGTTGGTGCATTCTGAGTTTCAGTGAGCGGCAATACTGGTTGACAAGCATCTCAATCTTAGCTCTCTCTCCTATCTGCAGCAAAGTAAGCTCTACAGTCATTTAAAAGGTTAAAAAAAATAATACATGTATAAACACCCAAAATTTTGCAAAGAAATGCCACGGAGAGGTCTTTTTGTCTTGAAAAATTGCATCTTTAAATAAGATCCTTCCTTCAAGACGTCCAATCTAATATACATCCCTATTAACTGCATAATAACTACACAAAATAGTGTTAAGCTGACGAACGGCTGAAAAGCCTCAATGAGGGACAACTTATTTGTTAGTAGATTTAAATTCCATTCTTTCATCTACCATACAGCTCACTATATTATGCTGGTTTCACACATATGTAAAAATATTTGTCTTGGAACGCTCTCCCACTTTTCCAATACTTTACTCACTTCTGAAAAGAACAACTGGACGAAAAAAAACCTGACACTGAACATGGTTTTATTCAACCAGCCTTAAAAGCCACCAGCCAATTAAAGGCAAAGTTTCAGAAATAGAAACACAAACTTCTAAATTAATTTTCCATAAAAGATTTAGTCACAAAAGTGGTTATAAAAACCATAACTGCCCTCCAGTGCATCTGTAACAGACGGTGCAGCACTGAATTACATCCCCAAAGAAAAATTAAAGGGAGGCAAGTAGGTTTGCCATTCCTTGCTCAGCTTCATAGATCTACAGACCGAGCTTACTACAACAGTTATGGGCAGGGAAAAGATTGAAAAACTTAAAAAAAGTCCATGCAGCGGCTCCAATTCCTAGGAGCAAAACTGGAATGCAACAAAATTAATATAGTTGATTCATTTAAATAGAAATAATTTAAAATTGCATTATTTATTAGTGCGGGTATAAAACAGCTATTACAGATTGAATTTTTTTTATCCTTTCAAAGCATAACGCATTTCACACGTTCTACAGGTATGTCAGCATACGTACAAACAAAAGTGTAGGCCAGGGATCTTCAAACATGGCCCTTTTGTGACTTGTGGACTTCAACTCCCAGAATTCCTCACCCGGGCATGCTGTCTGAGGAATTCTGGGAGTTGAAGTCCACAAGTCATAAAAGAGCCAAGTTTGAAGACTCCTGGTCTAGACCTTCAAGTTATTGAGAAACTATTCATCCCATGCAGATAACGGTGATAACAAAATTGGCACCAAAAGAATACCTGCTTTCATTTGGAAAATCAAAACATTTTAAAATGTAAAAGTTTAGTAAGAGAGCTGAATGTTCTTTTGCTATTTTTTTAAAAAGTGCGCTTATTGAGGAGATCTTCCTAGAGAAAGGGGGGGGGGCTGATGAGATTAGGTCTTTTGAATTGAAATTGGGTTGTTCTAACTTCTGAGAATGCTCCAAGATCCAAACAGCCTCACCGTAACCTCAACTCATCGGAAACACAACAGTCAGTTTCAAGCTTTATAGAACCATATACAGGTGATCCTTGTTTAACGATTCGCCATTCAAACTGGCAAAAGGTTACTGAACGAGGGGTGGTTATGACTGGTCCGCAGAGTTCTGGCCATTGCAGCATCCCCACGTTCACATGATTTCGATTTGTGGTCTTCCCTGCCAACTTTCCACAAACAGTCAATGGGAAGGCCAGGAGGAAGTCGAAACTCATGGACACACAAGGTCTTCACTTAATAACTGTGCAGCCCACACCTAACCGCAACAACCAGAACTGCTGGAATTGCTGTCACTAAGGGGGGCACGATCATGTGACATCACATTTTATGACAATCCTGGTCCTGGTTGCCATTGTTAACCAAGGACCAGCTATAATACAAGGGTTGGAAGGAATGTTTGAGGCCTTCTCCTCCTGAGTCGTGCAACAATTCACTATCACAGCCATCCAGCTTCTCTTTAAACACCACAAACAGGTTGTTCATTGTTACAACTTTTATTGTTAGGAATTGTTCTCTGATGTCCAACAGAATTCTTTTATTCCCTTGAAAATTATTTATTTATTTATAAGGTTCCATTTCTGTGGCTGCCCAGTTCAACATGGGCTGTTATTTCTTCCCCTGCTTTCTGAAACAACTCTAAAGAATCCGTCATGATCACCCGTCCAAACTCTTATCTAATATTTCTAGCATTTCCATTTTCGTTTTCTGCATGTGCAAACCTGCTTTTCACACGTAGCCTTTTTTTTTCCTGGCCGCACTCCTTGCTCAGTCTTTCCCTCAGCACGGTCCTCCCACTTCCCCTGTAACTGTGGACAGATTTATTATTATTATTATTATTATTATTATTATTATTATTATTATTATTATTATTATTATTATTATTATTATTATTTGTAATAATAGGAAGTTTGCTTTGTAAATTGCTTAACTGAGATTCTCTCATTTATTTAATCAATCTTTTTTGTACCCGATTATTTCCTCTGATCATTTACCTCTTCATTTTGTATATATTCACCAGCCCTACATATGCAGCAGTTTCCCATCTTTATAGATGTGTGTGCACATTTTTAGAAACTTTCTTCCACACATTCCACAACTGAAACTATGCCAGCTAAAAAGGATTGGATTGTGAAACGGAGGGGAAAGATGCGGAGAGGAGAGGAGAGGAGAGGAGAGGAGAGGAGAGGAGAGGAGAGGAGAGGAGAGGAGGGAAGGGGGGAGGGGAGGGGAGGGGAGGGGAGGGGAGGGGAGGGGAGAGGAGAGGAGAGGAGAGGAGAGGAGAGGAGAGGAGAGGAGAGGAGAGGAGAGGAGAGAAGAGAAGAGAAGAGAAGAGAAGAGAAGAGAAGAGAAGAGAAGAGAAGAGAAGAGAAGAGAAGAGAAGAGAAGAGAAGAGAAGAGAAGAGAAATTTGTTTATGGGAAAGGAAATTACCGTGTTTATCATTTTAAGTTTTGAAAACAGGTGCTTTCTAGGCTAAGACCTGCCACAGCAGAATGGGCAAAATTTAATTTTCACAAAGTGACTGCATATGGCCAGAAATATTGTGAACCCAGCTCCTTAATTCTGTTATAGGATAAGCTCATGCTTGCCAAGCATAAACAAAATGCATCCTGCAGGAGTGGAAAGCCACTTTGATATACAGACTGCATTTTTGATGGCCATTGTAACTAAATCTTGCCTAACAAAAGCTCAGGTAAAATTTGCCCATACCTAAAAATATGTATCTAAATCTACTACTCTTAAAACTAAAGAAATCCTTAAGAGATTAGTAAAGCTGAAATAATCCAAATGTACCCCACTCAGAAATTTCTATTTTGCTACATTTCAAATCCACAGCTACTTATTTCTTAAAACAGCTATTTACCAGCAAGCACAGAACAGGACAGTGATTCAGAAAAGAGAACCAAACATGATAATAGATTTAAGCCTACACTTTTACTCTTGCAGAATATTACTATCATCACTTAAGTCTTTAACAGCAATGCAGCTAGTCCTCCTTTAGCAACAATTACTCGTTAAGTAAACCTGTCTGTAAGTAAAACTGCAACCGTGCTGAGGAAGCTAAGATTCAGATTTCCTTAGCTTTACAGACCTGAAAAGTTTGTAAATGTGAGGATTGGTCGTAAACTTACCATTTCATCACTGCCATAACTTTGAACAGTCACTAAACAAGGCAGTCACTAAATGAGGCCACCCTGTAATTTATATATCCGTTCACTTTCCAATAAGATACAGCCATCAGTGCTCCACTGCTTTATATATAAGCCAGACTGGCTAATTTCTGTATTAAAGAATAGATGAGCATGAATCTCATAAAATATGGAGATATCCAAGAAACATCTTTCCTTCTATATGCAATTTTCCTCTGACTTCACAAATTACTGTCACCCCCACAATTACCCATTCATAAAGAGATGTGTAGATACATGCACACTTGATAAAGGGTCAGACAGTTGGCAATATATGAAAGCTTATACTATTGTTCTTGTTAGTTGCGAAGTCATGTCCAACCCATCGCGACCCCATGGACAACGTTCCTCCAGGCCTTCCTGTCCTCTACCATCTTCTGGAGTCCATTTAGGCTCACGCCTACAGCTTCATCCAGCCACCTCATTCTCTGTCATCCCCTTACCATCTCTTATACTATTAGTTTTATGCAAACCATTGAGAAAATTCAGTGATAGCTGATATAACAACTTTAATACATGCACACACTATAATCTTCCCTAGAAGGATTTTTTTTACTTGTTCCGATCCACCAGAAAGATTCACCAATTTTTCTGGAGAAAATCACTAGAGTAATTATTTTGTTTCGAATGCTGAATACAGCGCTATACACTATGATTAACCTACTGGAAACCTCAGGGAAATTTTTTTTAAAAAAAAAAAAGTTGAAAAATAATAGTTTTAGGATTCATATTTTTTAAACCTGTTGATCTACATCACAACTTTCAGTAGCAGTATAAACAACAAGAAATGACCATTTCAAACATGATGCAAACTGTATCGTACGTGTCACAACATCTCTGCACACGTTATGTAAAAGGCACCCTCTGTGAAATAACATTATTACACAAATTGATATTAATAGGTCTGAGGAAAACTGGACTGCTTTGTGCCAAGTCCATTGCATCAGAGTGTGGTAAACTGAAATTTTGCTGCCTCACAGATAGCACTAGAAGCAAAACACGCACGGCTCAACGTTCCCATTCCAGATCTTGATGCAGAAATCACTTCACTTCACTAGATTTAAGCTTATCAGGTGCAACAAGTTGAGAGCTACCAATGTTTCTTGACCTTGACAACTTGGCTAGCTGTGGGAATTCTGGGAGCTGAAATCCACACATCCTAAAGCAGACATGTCAAACACAAGGCCCGGGGGCCGGATCTGGCCCGCGAAGTGGTCTCATGTGGCCCGCGAAGCCATCCTGGAAACAGTGAGAGAACGGCCCACCACTGCCTTGGCCCTGGCCCAGAGACCCTCCTTCTGCCAGAGACCCCCAGATCTGTCCCACTGCTGCCCAGGCCCCCATAGGCACCCTTGATGCGAACGATGTAGAGCTGGCTACGCCCACCCAGTAGGCCATACGCACTCTAGCCATGCCCACCCAGTAGGCCACGTCCACCCAGGCCATACCCACCCGGCCCCCTGAGGGCAACCGCAATGCTGATGCGGCCCTCAATGAAATTGAGTTTGACACCCCTGTCCTAAAGAGTTCCTAAGGTTGTGAAAACACTGCTATAAACTTTTAAGAGCTCTCTTTTCAAAACCTGGTATCTTTGCTCCAGTGTGCCTACAAAACTGCAAGGTACTTTCTGCCCATTTCTGCGTTACATCTTTGTTCTGAAACAGTGATTCACCACACTCAGAAAGGGGGGGACCTGCTCCTGAGAACAGTGTATCAAGCGCCACTTTTAAATATTGATCACCAAAGCAGAGAGAAATGAGGAATTTTTTCCCAAAGCAAGGCATAAATGTCTCCCATGAGATACAATCTCTGCACGGCTCAGTTTCTAGAAGAAGAAGACAATTAACAACCAGGTGGATGAAATCGATACCAGTATCAATGGGGGACACAATTGTAAGACTTGAAGAAACAAGTTGGGGACAGATAGGCGTGCAAAACATTTATTTATATATTCACTAAGAGTTGACACCAACTTGACGGCACATAACCAGTAAATCTAGCTACCAGTGGCTATCCATCTTACAGGGAAAAAGTGCTTTTTAGCACCCTTTCTGTCCAGCAACTCCCACAATGTTTTTCCGTTCTGTTTCGTTGAGTACTGAGTCATTGCCATAGTCAGGCCAAGAGTTTATGGAGATTCTCAATCATCCCAGTCATGGTTGTCCCAAAGGTGATTGTCCCAAAACAACTGGACTTTCTTGGGTTGTTTCCCCCCCCCCCCGCCCCCCACCCATTGGAAATGTTTCGCTTCTCATCCAAAGAGCTCCAAGAACTTAAGAAGCTTCTTGGATGAAAAGCAAAACATTTTCAAAGGGAGAAAAACAAAACAAAGGGACACTCAGCCTAGATTGAAAATGGGTCTAAAATTTACATTACCCACTCAAGCAACCAAGCAGTAATATCAAAGTAGCCTGCCCTTGTTTAGTGATACAGATAGTTCTCGCTTACTGGCCGCTTGTTCAGTGACTGTTTGAAGTTGCGATGGTGCTGAACGAGTGGCACTTGCAACCAGTCCTTAAAGTTTAAGCCATCGCAGCACACACACACACACCCAGTCTCGTGACTGCCATTCGGGGACTAGGCAACAAGCTTGCGCTTATGAAGGTTGTAGCATCCTGGGATCGCATGACTGTCCTTTGCAACCTTTCCTGTTCAATGGAGAAGCTAAGCAGAGAAGGTTGCAAGTCACCCTGGTCAGCCCCATGGCCTCCTTGTGCCCATCTCCCATCATGCCATCCACACAACCTGCCCTGCTTGTCTTCACATCATACCACCACTCCGGCACCCCCCCCCCCACTCATGCCCCACACCATCCCAACCCACACACACCTTTTTGTACTCACACATGGCTTGCACCAGCCCTCCCCCTTATCCACCTGTGTGTCTTGGAATTACAGCAACAACCAGAACTGCAGCCATTGCTGTCACTAAGTCATTACATTTGTCTTCGCATCTTGTGACCTCAACACTTGGCTACGGCAATCCCAGTCCCAACTGCTACCGTAACTTGAGGACTACGTGTATTCGTAGTGAAGAACTTTGGGATTTCTCAGAGTGGCACCCCAAAACTACTGATGTCCCCCCAAGTTGGATAGTATATTACCGTTCTCAGTTATATGCAAGCTGTTGTGGTAATTGGGAAACTGTAGTAGTCAAAGTGGCAAGGTTATGATCTTAGTTCCGATGAGTGATTGAGATCACAATTTTAAGTAAACTTACTAAGGAATAAGCGAAATCAATGTGACTTACCTCTGAAATAAATTTGCTTAGGAACACATTACAGTAAAAAGAAATCATGATGGGAGAGTTTTGTGTTCACCAGCCATTCCATTCTAGCCCAATATTGAACGTTTAATCCAAATTTTGAGGCGTTTACTAATTTCTTTTACAGTGTAACAAGTTGCCTTAAATATCTTCCTTTTTTTCTGAAATCATTTCAAAATGATCATAACGTTCATTCAGCCATGCTGAACTACTGCTGACAGGTGCTTAATTTTGACGGCACTCTTAACTGCAAATCCAAATAAAATACTTTATTGGCTGTTTCCTGAAAGAAAATACTCATCACCTGGAACCCCTTTCTCAGGCTATAAAATAGTGTTAACAACATTAATAATTACAAGAGCTGCCAGTTATTTCGAAGAGGGCCACAAAAAACACGGTTGCACTGCTGTTTACTGCCTGATGCCCTGCAGCAAGCTGGACTTCTGGCCATCCCTGATGGGAATTCTTTCAGTCCTAGAGGTTGTAGTTGTGATTGCAAGACACTGCTACAAAAGATTACACTTATGGACTACAATCTTGCAACAGGATCATGGAGAAAGCTAGAGACTTCCAGAAAAACATCTACTTCTGCTTCATTCACTATGCTAAAGACTTTGATTGTGTAGATCATAACAAACTGTGGCAAGTTCTTAAAGAGATGGGTGTACCAGACCATCTTATTTGTCTCTTGAGAAACCTATATGTGGGCCAGGAAGCAACAGTGAGAACTGGACACGGAACCACTGATTGGTTCAAAATTGGAAAGGGAGTCAGGCAAGGCTGTATACTGTCGCCCTGCCTATTATATATGCAGAGCACATTATGAGAAAGGCAGGGCTAGATGAATCAAAAGTTGGAATTAAGATTGCCAGAAGAAATATCAACAACCTAAGATATGCAGATGATACCACTCTAATGGCAGAAAGTGAAGAACTAAAGAGCCTCTTGTTGCTGGTGAAGAAGGAGAGTGCAAAACTTGGGTTGAAACTCAACAATAAGAAAACCAAGATCATGGCATCCGGCCCTCTCAATTCCTGGCAAATAGATGGGGAAGAAATGGAGGTAGTGACAGATTTTATTTTCCTGAGCTCCAAGATCACTGCAGATGGGGACTGTAGCCAAGAAATTAAAAGACGCTTGCTCCTCGGGAGGAAAGCCATGGCAAATCTAGACAGCACACTAAAAAGCAGAAACATCACCCTGTCAACAAAAGTGCGTATAGTCAAGGCTATGGTCTTCCCAGTTGCAATGTATGGCAGTGAAAGTTGGACCATAAAAAAGGCTGAGCGCCAAAAAATTGAGGCCTTTGAACTATGGTGCTGGAGAAGACTCCTGCAAGTCCCTTGGACTGCAAGGGGATCAAACCGGTCAGTCCTAGAGGAGATCAACCCTGACTGCTCTTTAGAAGGCCAGATCCTGAAGCTAAAACTCAAATACTTTGGCCACCTAATGAGAAGGAAGGACTCACTAGAGAAGAGCCTCATGCTGGGAAAGATTGAAGGCAAGAGAAGAAGGGGACGGCAGAGAATGAGGTGGCTGGATGGAGTCACTGAAGCAGTAGACATGAGCTTAAATGGACTCCAGAAGATGGTAGTGGACAGGAAGGCCTGGAGGAACGTTGTCCATGGGGTCGCGATGGGTCGGACACGACTACGCAGCTAACAACAAGAAATTGCTCAGAAACTAAATGCTGCTTATTGTTTTTATTAATTACTGGCCTCATTCACTTGATCCCATTTTTTGTTTTTGTTTTTTAACTTTAGCACCCATTTCACAATGGGCCAACTTAGGAACACAAATATCTTGATAAAAACCAAATGCAAGCAGAAGTAAAGTCTATGCGGCAAATATCAGCCACACGTAAGTGACCCAGCCTTCCGTCCTTCCAAGGTCGGCATAACGAGGACCCAGATTGTTGGGGGCAATAGTCTGACATTGTAAACTGCCCAGAGAGGGCTGTAAAACACTGTGGGGCAATATATAAGTGCTATTGCCATAGGTGTCCAGCGTAGTGGAACAGGATACCATTACCAGAAACCTGTTGATGCTCAGAAAAGTGCACACGTTAGCTTAAAAAAGCAAAAAAGTTAAAACAGGCAAAGCACATATTGCCACACCAAAACACTGCCAGGGTCTACCAGCCTATATCTGGGGCTTTGTTCGTTTCTGAGGTTTCTTGCTGGTTGGACACGCTTCAGAACAAACTGCTGAGCTGAGGTCAGCTATCAGTGTAATTTATCTTCCGTCTATTAAAAGGTACTCTTAGCAGAGGAAAGATGCTGGTAACGCCTGGAATTTACTGCAAACCAGCCTCTCAAATTTTTATTTTTATTTTAAACATAGTAATTTCAAAACTTGATTGAAGAATGGGGGGGGACAGAAATAAGTGAGATAGCAAAGGAGATCTCTTACTTAAGGCATACTAATGTCTACAGGCAGCAGGGTGGAAACTCCAAATGTAGTGCACACATGCTATATCCGGGTTTCAGGCCCGGATATAGCACGGAGACGGCATTGGTCGCGCTGGTGAATGATCTCTGGCGGGCCCGAGATAGGGGTTACTCCTCTATCCTGGTCTTATTAGATCTCTCAGCGGCTTTTGATACCATCGACCATGGTATCTTGCTGTGTCGTCTTGAGGGGTTAGGAGTGGGAGGCACCTTTCGCCGCGGCCTCAAAACACTCCTTTTCCACCTGGCTGACCTAGACTGACAGGGATTTTAATTATATTTACAATTCTAACTTTATTCTTTAATTTATTTTAATTTATTTCAAATTTTATTTTTTAATTTACTGTACAGAGACCTTTAAGTTTTGATTTTGTTAGCCGCCCTGAGTCCCTCGGGAGATAGGGCAGGATATAAATCCCATAAATAAATAAATAAATAAATAAATAAATAAATAAATAAATAAATAAATAAATAAATAAATAAATAAATAAATAAATAAATTTCATGAAATAAATACGTAGCACTGAAAGTATTGACTTTTTCAATTATCAATTAAAGGTAGAATCCGGGTCTAATAGCAAAGCAACAGCACTGACCTGGCTCACCTTTCAAAAGAACAAAAACATGATTTTTTTCCAACAGCCACAGGGACAAAGGAATGTGGTAGAGCTGGCACCGTGGTTGTGCTGAGTGTTATTACGTTATGATTACCTTGGCTATGAATTTTATGAATATGTATGTATGTATGTATATGAATGATAGGTAGTCATATAAATATCATAAACCAATAAATAAATAAAACCTGAAAAAAATGTTCAAGGACTAAAGTTTTCAAAACTTTATTTGGTTGTCCCACCTATATAGTATAGCATCTTTCTCATTTTGCTTTCGCAGCGATCATTTAAAATTATGTTGAGCTAAGAAAGAAATGTACTAGAAGCAACCAATGAATTCTGTAGCCACGTGTACAATCTGATTCTTGATTTTCCTATTTAATACAGGGAATGCCGACTAACAACAAAAATTGGAACTACAATTGCCATCACTAACCAGCACAGTCACAAAACGTGATGTAGTTGAGGACTCCACAGGTTGTTAAGTGACTTTGCCTATGGAAAGCCAACAGGCAATATCATAAATTGTGATCGTGTGAATGCAACTCACTACAGTGTCAAAATCGTGAATTCCACATGACTGTAGAGACTCTGTAATGGCCAAAACTATGAGGACCCATCGTAAATAGCATTTGTTCGTCTCAGCCTCAAACTTGGAATATTACAGGGTATGCAAAATGAAAAATAAGCACCTGCCGGTCAAGAAACGCAAACTCCAAACCTTCTTGGACACTCAGAATTAAAGTAAAATCACATCCATTTAACAGAGGTCAGTTGTAATTGACATTTGGGGGGGGGGTACTTCACTCTGAAATAAGGGACAGAACCTGCAGTCTCTGAAGCAGTCTGGCAAACTGGTTTAGCTTAACATCATTTGCATCGCTGTATAATTGATAGGGCCCGCAACTTGGGTGTCCTTCTGGATTCACGGCTCAGTTTGGAAGATCATATAGGAGCCGTGGCCAGGGGGGCTTTGCCCAGGTTTGCCTGGTGCACCAGTTACGGCCCTATCTGGACCGAGATGCCCTACGCACAGTCACCCATGCGCTCGTGACCTCCCGGCTAGACTACTGCAATGCTCTCTACATGGGGCTGCCCCTGAGGACCACTTGGAGGCTTCAGCTGGTGCAGAATGCAGCCGTGCGAGTTGTAATGGGAGTCTCCCGATACTCCCATGTAACACCTCTTCTCCGCGAGCTGCATTGGCTTCCAGTTGCCCTCCAGGTGAGATTCAAGGTGCTGGTGATGACCTATAAAGCCCTAAATGGCATGGGCCCGGATTATCTAAGGGAGCACCTGCTGCCAGCGTCAATTTCCCATCGTCCTGTGCGCTCCCACAGGGAGGGCCTCCTCAGGGTACTGCTGGTCAAGGATTGCCGACCGGCGATCCACAGGGGGAGGGCGTTCTCTGTGGGCGCGCCTGCCCTATGGAATCAACTGCCAACGGAACTCCGGACTGCCCCCGACCTTCGTTCATTTCGCCTGGACCTAAAAACCTGGCTCTTTGAGCTATCTGGTCTGGACTGAGGGGTTTAATGTTTTTAAATTGTGATTTAATTTTTCCGGCTAGACTTAATTTAATTTATTTTTATTTTATATTGGATTGTTTTAAATTTTGCCTTGTAAACCGCCCTGAGTCCTTTGGGAATAGGGCGGTATATAAACCAAATAAATAAATAAATAAATAAATAAATAAATAAATAAATAAATAAATAAATAAATAAATGACGTTTTATGTCAACTGCATCTATTTACATAATTGGCAATTAAATATAAATTTAATAGAGACCCCTTTCAAACCCCTTTCAAACGGCCCATTAAATTGACGTTTTACTGTAATGTGACCTGGTAGGTAGTGGTGGGGTGATCTTGGACACATCAAAAAAGAATAAAGGTTTGTAGGTATAATAAGTGAAGAGTATGAATTCTTCCACTTCAGGGTCTGTGTGTCCCTGAAATGTTATGGAAAGGCTTGAACAAGCAAATCATGCGAGGAAGCCCACCAACATCTCTGAGTTGCAACTGTTCTGCAAGGAAGAATGGGCAAAAATTCCTTCAAGTTGATATGCAGGACTGATCAACAGTTAGCAGAAATGTTTAGGATCATAGAATCATGGCGCTAGAAGGGACTTGGGGGCCTTCTAATCCAGAGGTCCCCAACTTTTTGAGCACCAAGGACCGGTTATGTGGAGAGATGTTTTTCCACAGACCGGAGTGGGCATGGTTTGTGTGCTGCCTCCATCCCACGGATGGGGCTTTCCTTGTTTGTGCAGGTCGGTTGCTGGCATGCTGCAGCCTGCTACTGGTCCCCGGACCGGAAGTTGGGGACCCCTGTTCCTAGTCCAATCCCCTGCCCAAGGATGAGTCCTCATACCCTTCCAGACAAATGGCTGACCAATCTTTTCTTGAAACCTCCAGCGATGAAGCATCCACAACTCCAGGAGGCAAGGAGTTCCATTGTTCTACCAGGAATTTCCTTAGTTCCAAGTTGGATCTCCCTCTGACAAGCTCACGTTTACTCTAAAAATTTGCTCTAAAACAGTGTTTCTATCTCTAAAGCTTTGCTGGCTGGGGGATTCTGGGAGTCGAAGTCCACACATCTTAAAGTAGCTGAGGTTGAGAAACACTGCTCTAAAATGTTTAAAAAAACAAAAGTCAATCTGAAGTGCTAAACAGCCAAAACCTCTATCGCATGTTCATCACACCTTCCTTCAAGATTTCAGAATCTGATTTTCTTCTTCTCCTTTTACTCTCATAAGGCTCAGGTTCATCATTTATTCTTTATAGTCAAATTTTAATATTGAGTCTTTTCAATTCAAATCTGGTATTCTATCACCCTAGTTCCAACCACGTGCCCTCAAAACCATTTATTACCATTTATCAGATGTGTACATGCCAATCCATTTCAACTTACAAAACAATAAAAATATCCATGGAATAAGGGATACTTAAAACAGATAATTAAAACATCTCTGAGAAGAACGTAACGATAAAACATGCATTGTGGACACTATGATACTAGAACTTTCCTAAAAAGCAAAATGAATAACGTTTAAATTAATATGAGCTATGACTGTGCACCATCAAGTCTGCATTTTTTAGAAATCACACAGACCTTCTCCAAATCATCATTAGCTAGAAAAAAAATCTGAATAAAATCCACACAGAACAATCTTACGCTTACATGCAAGATGATACTCAGCTTACAGCCTGTTGGAGAAATTCAGGTTTTCAGGCTTTCTGGAAAACTGTCACCATATTTTTTTTTTAATCTTACTAGCCTTTACTTAAAACCAACTATTTTCTAACATCAAAATCCAAGGCTAAAAGCAGTGGTTTTAAATGCGAATGATTGCAGAGAAATCATTGCACCCAGCCATATGATACTTTGTAGAACACTCCTAATATTCTACAGCTCAGCAGGATTTGAACAGTTGACTGATTATGGCCGAGTTAATGCGACCACTTTAGTGCAAAATTCGTCTGATGAACCACACTTATGCATATGTTTCTGTGCTCCAAGTGAGCTTCTATGTTCCAAGTTATCCACAGGTTTTCAGTTCACACTCTGTGCACAATTTACAGCTGGATGCCAAGATCAATCCTCCATTTCCTCCGGTACAATCACATTTTTTAAAAGCAATTAAACACACCGGTTATGGTTCATAAAAAAAAAAAAAAATGACTCAACTCTAGGCTCTTCACTTTTGACTTAGCAGTTGTTTCTCTTCTGTTCCATATGTTTATACCAAAGCTTCTTGCCTTTTGCTCCTCTATTTATAATCTAAAAATGAGTTTCTCTTTCCGTTTTATAGTGGGGGAAAATAATGAATTGAACCCATTTGGTATTATTACACTTCGTTCAGTTGGGCTACCGTGCTACTTCAGGATCTTTGCTTAAAACCTCTATTTATTTGTGATACCGATAACATCAGTAGTTTACTGGTTCCTATTATTGTAGTGAAGAAGAAAACAAATAGAATTAAGAGCGGGCCAGCAACTTGTAGAAGAACAAGATTTGCTGAAGTGCCTGTCACTCCTTTGAAAGAATGTAAAGAAAATGTTTTCATTTTCTAAAAAGCAATTATATCAGATGTTTTTGGGGCTTTCACCTGGTCACCATAAGTACCGGTAATTTGGAATTTCGTTTTGAGTGCGTAACATTTCCAGAAGAAGCATAATTCTTTTGAACCATCTGCTGACAGTCTGTTGCATTTCTGTTAAATCTAAGGAAGGACTTTTTTCTCCATTCATGACAGAAGCCAAGTCAGCTGCTGGCAGCTGACTACATTTCTATATAGCAGGGGTCCCCAATGCCCGGTCCATGGACTGGCACTGGGCAGCGGCATGCCAGAAACCAGGCTGTGCAAACAAGCGAAGGCTCATCTTATGGGGTGCAGGTAGCACACAAAACCACATCGTCTCCGGTCTGCAGAAAATACTCTCTCCGGGGAAGCGGTCCCTGGAGCCCAAAAGGTTGGGGGCCACTGCTATATTGGACATGCAGAAGCAGTTTTCTATATGTTGAACACAGAAATGCAGCAATGGGATGAAGAAGAGATCCACTGACAGTCTACTTAAACCGTTATGTGAGATATGCAGCAGGTGAAGCTCCAACAGATCTAGCACAGAATGCCGCGGGCTAAAAGTAAACAGGATTATACAGGAAGGATCTCTTAACACAGACACAGAAGAGTTTTTCAGAGGAAGAACCCAGAAATCAAAATCTTCTTCTTTTTTTTTAATTCCATTTATATCCCGCCCTTCTCCGAAGACTCAGGACGGCTTATGGTCAAGCATAAATGTTTTGAAATTTTGCCTTAGAGTTAATGACACGTACATCGGTTTAATGCATAACTTGAGAAAAGCCACTATGATATCAAAGAGTGATTTTGCTTGTTTTATTCTGTATAACAGTAACAGAGTAGTACACGTGTGATGGAGATCCTTTTGAGAGACGCTTGAACTCAGACCTTGTAACGTTCACATGGACTAACTTCATTAATAAAGACTTAACTTTGCTCTTTATTTTATTCTTATCCCAACTGAGGCTACTATAAAAATAAAAGCAGGCTAAAGTGAAATCTTGAACTGAACTTAATTATTTATGGTTACCCAAATATAGAGGAAATAGGTCATGGTTGCTACACAAATCACTTGCACTCAAATAGTTCACTTCCACCAATAAATCCCCCATCCATCAAGAATTACAAGTAGTCCTCGCCTTACGGCCACAACTGGAATCAGAATCTTGGCCTTCGAGTAAAGTAGTCGTTTCGTGAGACCACTTCACTTATCGGCTGCAATCCCAGCTCTCTCAGTTGCGCTTAAGCGACCACGTGGATCATTAAGTCAATGGAGCGAGAGAGCCAAGGAGGGCAGGCAGCTGCTCCACTCTGTCTGTGGGATCTCCCATAGCAAGCTTGGATCTTTGGGATCTGATTTCGGGATCATTTCTGCAGCCCTCTGGAGGAGTTTCCTTCACCTCCATGCTTCATTTCTCCAGCTCCTTGCAGGAATTCCTCTTCCTTCCCTTTGGAAGGGAAGATCTGAGCCCCACAAAGCATTTCCACAGCTTTCTGCCGGACCCTGGAGGGGAGGGGAAATCCTTTGGCGGGTGGGCAAACAGTTTGTAACCTTCCCTACACGCAGTTCTCCCCAGTGACTTTCTGGGGAAGCCAGCAGAGAAGATGGCAAATGGTGATCAAGGATGGCGAACACTTGGCAACCCATGGGAAAGTGCAAACGTGTTGTCAAGCACTCAGATTAAGGTCGCATGACTCCCCTCGGGGGGAGTTAGCAACGCGGTTGGTTTGTGAGTTTGGCTCCTCTTTTCACTTTGTCAGAAGGTCACAAAAGGTGATCACGTGATCCCAGTCGTCATAAATATGAGCCGGTGACCAAGTGTCTAAATTCTGATCACATGACCATGGGGATACTGCAACGGTCATGAGTGTGAAAAATGGCCATAAGTCACTTTTTCCCAATGCCATTGTAACTTTGAACAGTCACTAAAGTAATCATTGTAAGTTGAAGAGTCCCCATACTGCTAAACTCTACTACAAGGGTCCCCAACCTTGGCAACTCTAAGACCTGTGGACTTCAATTCCCAGAATTCCCCAGCCAGCCATGCTGGCTGGGGAATTCTGGGAGTTGAAGTCCACAGGTCTTAAAGTTGCCACGATTGGGGACCCTTGCTCTACTAGGTCAGGCAAAGGGGTTCTAATTTCAGACTCCTAAAAAAAAACAACAGCAGAGATCGTTTTCCAGAAAACCCATAAATGGGGCATAATGGCTCCTGTTATACGTCTCAAAAACTTATGAATATTCTGTCCCAAAGATGTTAACATAGCAATATGGTTTTTATAGGTGGTCTACTGAAGTCACACAAATCAACAGGGCTGGGAATTCTGTAGAAATTCATATACTTTTTTTTCCTCTCCTTGAATGGATGTGATTATAATCATTGGGCAATACTTTATATTATGTACATTATCTCTTTATGTCTCTTTTCTGTATACTTCGTAAGTTTTATAAACCTACACGATTCCTAGACTGGCTCACCACTACCTCCACTCCAAAATTTCCAACTGTGCAGTATTTAGCTTATTTTGCATGGCTGCTATTATTATTATTATTATTATTATTATTATTATTATTATTATTATTATTATTATTATTATTATTATTATTGGGCTAATGCCTCCTTAAGTAACACCAGCTGCCTGCAATTAGTGCAGGTTCGAGTCCCACCAGGCTCAAGGTTGACTCAGCCTTCCATCCTTCTGAGGTAGGTAAAATGAGGACCCAGATTGTTGAGGGCAATAAGCAGACTTTGTAAAAAATGCCGCTTGGGGGTGTGTGTGAAAGCCCTAATAAGCAGGCATATACATAGAATGAAGGCTACTGCTAAGCTTGTAAGCCGCCCTGAGTCTTCGGAGAAGGGCGGGATATAAATGGAATTAAAATAAAATTAAAAAAAAATAAAAAATAAAAGGCAACAATACAACCTCATCGTTTTAGTTTCTCTTTTCAAGATTATCACAATCTGTTTAAGATGAAGCAATCAGGGCTATTTGGAATGGTTGTTGTTGTTTTTTTCCTTGTCCTTTCCTCTGTCCAACTGAATTGCATCATATCTACATTCATGTTATTAGGATAGCAATTTTATTTCCAATCCCTTTCTCCCATAAAGCTTAGCACAGAGTTATCTAATTAAAACCTTATGAAATATTAGGGACTTTAAGCCCCATCATTTCAGATTTGTACTTTGACTGGGTCTGCCATATGAAATCTTAAACCCATTGTTTAAGATTATTTCTGGTCCAGATACCCCGGTTTCTAATGGTAGGCAGAAAACAATTACAGTTTTTTTTTCCTATGACGTAACAGTTTCTCCAGAGGCATACAGTTTGTATATAAGCAATATTATGTTTCTGTTGCTACCAGATAAAAGCCTGTTTATTCTACATAAAGAAATCTTATATATTCTGTCTATAGTACTCTTAAACAGATACAGTAGGGATACTAGATCCATTTAAATCATGATTTGCTTGTACTGGACTTTCCCTTCTTTTATGACCAAAGTAATATATATATATATATATATATATATATATATATATATATATATATATATATATATATATATATATATATATATATATATATATATATGGATTTCACAGCAAAATAAAACTTATTTTTGCAAGAAGCTTGCTACTTTTATTTAGTCAGCCTACACATTATTAAAACATTTTATCTTTTTGATTTCGGCAGGAGAAATTGAAGATATATGTGGAACCTCATTCATATGGAAATAATAAGATATCCCCACCACCACCTTGACACACTTTCAAAAGACCCTGAAGACATGGTTTTGCAAGCAGGCCTGGGACCCCAGAGTGATACAGAGCCCACCAAGAGGTTGATTGGATTGTCGTCAGGGATGGGGATTTATTAGCTTTTGTATTGGGTTTTAAGGGACGCGGTGGCTCAGTGGGTTAGGGCGCTGACCTTGTCGATCAGATGGTCGGCAGTTTGGCGGGTTGAATCCCGAGTGCCGCGTAACAGAGTGAGCGCCTGTTACTCGTCCCGCTTCTGCCAACCTAGCAGTTCGAAAGCATGTAAAAATGCAAGTAGAAAAATAGGGACTATGGTGGGAAGGTAACAGCGTTCCATGTGCCTTTGGCGTCTAGTCATGCCGGCCACATGACCACGGAGACGTCCTCGGACAAGCGCTGGCTCTTCGGCTTTGAAACGGAGATGAGCACCGGCCCCTAGAGTCGGAAACGACTAGCACGCATGGGCGGGGGAACCTTTACCTTATTGGGTTTTTATTTTTGTGAGTTCCCCAGAGTCACTGTGAGTTGGGTGGCCATTTTGTCTAGCAGGCCCTGTTACGAGAAAAAAAAAATTCCCCCAGAAACCCCAAAATGTTCTTCTAATGTTTTGCAAAATTTGTTAAAACGTTCTTATTTCATCAAGCATTCAGCTCCTTTTGAGTGGCTGTGGCAACTGATGAATTGCATCTGTGTATTTATGTAATTAAGTATTTGTATAATTTATCATGTAGAAATGGTTCTAATTGCTGTCTTTTTATTTTTACTTTGCTGTATACCACCCTAAATCATTTGAGATCATAAATACAGTAAATAAATACATAAATAAATCTAGTATAGAGATTTAGCTACTGTTGCATGTCATGTTATGGCTTTACTTAACTTACGGTTAAGCCACCAGGCTAGACACCAGTTCTAGTCCCGCTTTAGGCTTGAGAGCTGGCTGGGTGGTTTTGGATCAATCACCAGGAGAGTGTGAGTTATAGTCCTGCCTTAGGCATTAAAGATGACTGGGTGACTTTGAGCCAGTCACCCTCCCTCAGCCCAAGGGTTGTTCTTGTGAGGAAAATAGGAGAAGGAAGGATTAGGTATGTTCACTGCCTTCAATTGCTTATAAAAATAATAAAGGCAGTAATTAAATAAATAATTTAAACCTAATGGATAAATACATCTAAAATTAAATTCACTTTTTCCATTTACAGACAACTTCAATTCAAGGAATAAAAAACTCTTGTAGATTTTTTAAAAAAAACCTCTAGTGATATCTTATAACAGGGGTCTTCAAACTTGGCCCTTTTATGACTTGTGGACTTCAACTCCCAGAATTCCTCAGACAGCGTGCCTGGCTAAGGAATTCTGGGAGTTGAAGTCCACAAGTTATAAAAGGGCCAAGTTTGAAGACCCCTGTCTTATAACTTCCCAGTCCACCTATTTCTTATATTATTGAATCTTATTGTAAAAATGTTATGGTGAACTTCCCAAAGAATGCATAGTGTGAGCAGCCAAGCCAACAGCCAACAGATTTTCATCTAGTGAAACAAAATGTTTTGATATTGTCCATGTGGCAACCACTTTGTCCAAGAAAGACCAACCATTCCAAACCACTCAACGAGATCCTTTTGCACCTACGTAATATTCATGGCTCCCTAATAAAGTTTTCCTAGTCAGGCTTAAATCAGTGGTCTTAATTACTAGAATGTCTGCCAGGTTACACGGTGGTCTTTTACTATGCTTAGTAGCAAATTTAACAATCTACACAATTATGCCAACACAATTTTTTTTAGTTGCTTACTTTACTGAACGCAGTAACTGAGACATAAGACAACAGCTTTTCTTTGATAACGTAATAGGGATATTAATATCCTATTCTCCTACTCCCCATATAGTAATGAAAGAGCAAGGATGCACACATGTGCAGACACTCACCGGGTGCTGAATAAAATGTTCTTATCCAATAGCCACAGAAGTTTCCACTAATGCTGAAAATCAACTCCATCACTTTGTTCAACATAAAAAATAGTTGGGCCCAATTCAGAGAAATAATATTCAATATAGGGGAAGCTTTTGCTCATTTTCAAGCAATTTTGAGTTTTCCAAGCCACACTAAAAGCAACTATTTCCAACCTCTTGAAAGAAATTCCCATAATCAAAAGGACCCTGTGTTACACAGGTGGGAAACAAAAAAAAGCTTGCTACAATATGCAGTTTAACACAGGTACAAAGAGAATCTTACTGGATTCAAACTGCTTAGTTCAGGGGGGGGTCTTTCAACTCCCAGAATTCCTCAGAGTGCCTGGCTGAGGAATTCTGGGAGTTGAAGTCCAGGAGTCATAAAAGAGCCGAGTTTGAAGACCCCTGGCTTAGTTCATCTTTACTAAGAACTTGGCATACAATTCCTAAAATTGCCAATTGTAATAAAGTTATTTATAACCAAATAATAGCAGTTGGAAGAGACCTTGGAGGTCATCTAGTCCAACTCCCGCTTAAGCATACACCATTATACCATTTCAGATAAATGGTTGTCCAATCTCTTCTTTAAAATCTCCAGTGATGGAGCACCCATAACCTCTGGAGGCAAGTTGTTCCACTGATTAATTGTTCTAACTGTCCAGAACCTTTTCTTTATTTCTAGGTTGGATCTCTCCTTGATAAGCTTCCACCCACTGCATATTCAAAATATAGTGCTCCACTTATGTTTTTGCATTCTATTTCCATCTCAAAATAATACATTTGTAGATACTCAGGCCAATGGCTAACCTCTCAAAGGAACCCACTATACATAGCACTCAAAAGCAAATTTCTAAGGAAAACAGTTTATTTTGACAGATGGAGAGGAGAGAGCAACCTAAGGTGGCAGAATTCCTGCAGTTAAATATTTTAACAGTTTAAACATCTGAAATAAATTGAGCACAGGTTCTATATTCCCCCCTCCCCCTTCTCTCTCTAGAAATATCATAGGTAAAGGTTCCCCCGCACATGCGTGCTAGTCGTTTCTGATGCTAGGGGCCGGTGCTCATCTCCGTTTCAAAGCCGAAGAGCCAGCGCTTGTCCGAGGACGTCTCCGTGGTCATGTGGCCGGCATGACTAGACGCCAAAGGCGCATGGAGCGCTGTTACCTTCCCACCGTAGTGGTCCCTATTTTTCTACTTGCATTTTTACGTGCTTTCGAACTGCTAGGTTGGCAGAAGCTGGGACGAGTAACAGGCGCTCACTCTCTTACGCGGCACTCGGGATTTGACCCGCCAAACTGCCGACCTTCTGATTGACAAGCTCAGCATCCTAACCCACTGAGCCACCGCGTCCCTCAGAAATATCATAGAAAACCTTAAATTTGGCCCCCAGAAGCCAAGAAAACCCATTTTCTTTTCTTCCCCATCATGTATCATTATACTTTGTCAACCATTAAAGACAAGGAAGGGCTTTTAACTACAGGGAGTGCAGAATTATTAGGCAAGTTGTATTTTTGAGGATTAATTTTATTATTGAACAACAACCATGTTCTCAATGAACCCAAAAAACTCATTAATATCAAAGCTGAATATTTTTGGAAGTAGTTTTTAGTTTGTTTTTAGTTATAGCTATTTTAGGGGGATATCTGTGTGTGCAGGTGACTATTACTGTGCATAATTATTAGGCAACTTAACAAAAAACAAATATATACCCATTTCAATTATTTATTTTTACCAGTGAAACCAATATAACATCTCAACATTCACAAATATACATTTCTGACATTCAAAAACATAACAAAAACAAATCAGTGACCAATATAGCCACCTTTCTTTGCAAGGACACTCAAAAGCCTGCCATCCATGGATTCTGTCAGTGTTTTGATCTGTTCACCATCAACATTGCGTGCAGCAGCAACCACAGCCTCCCAGACACTGTTCAGAGAGGTGTACTGTTTTCCCTCCTTGTAAATCTCACATTTGATGATGGACCACAGGTTCTCAATGGGGTTCAGATCAGGTGAACAAGGAGGCCATGTCATTAGATTTCCTTCTTTTATACCCTTTCTTGCCAGCCACGCTGTGGAGTACTTGGACGCGTGTGATGGAGCATTGTCCTGCATGAAAATCATGTTTTTCTTGAAGGATGCAGACTTCTTCCTGTACCACTGCTTGAAGAAGGTGTCTTCCAGAAACTGGCAGTAGGACTGGGAGTTGAGCTTGACTCCATCCTCAACCCGAAAAGGCCCCACAAGCTCATCTTTGATGATACCAGCCCAAACCAGTACTCCACCTCCACCTTGCTGGCGTCTGAGTCGGACTGGAGCTCTCTGCCCTTTACCAATCCAGCCACGGGCCCATCCATCTGGCCCATCAAGACTCACTCTCATTTCATCAGTCCATAAAACCTTAGAAAAATCAGTCTTGAGATATTTCTTGGCCCAGTCTTGACGTTTCAGCTTGTGTGTCTTGTTCAGTGGTGGTCGTCTTTCAGCCTTTCTTACCTTGGCCATGTCTCTGAGTATTGCACACCTTGTGCTTTTGGGCACTCCAGTGATGTTGCAGCTCTGAAATATGGCCAAACTGGTGGCAAGTGGCATCTTGGCAGCTGCACGCTTGACTTTTCTCAGTTCATGGGCAGTTATTTTGCGCCTTGGTTTCTCCACACGCTTCTTGCGACCCTGTTGACTATTTTGAATGAAACGCTTGATTGTTCGATGATCACGCTTCAGAAGCTTTGCAATTTTAAGAGTGCTGCATCCCTCTGCAAGATATCTCACTATTTTTGACTTTTCTGAGCCTGTCAAGTCCTTCTTTTGACCCATTTTGCCAAAGGAAAGGAAGTTGCCTAATAATTATGCACACCTGATACAGGGTGTTGATGTCATTAGACCACACCCCTTCTCATTACAGAGATGCACATCACCTAATATGCTTAATTGGTAGTAGGCTTTCGAGCCTATACAGCTTGGAGTAAGACAACATGAATAAAGAGGATGATGTGGTCAAAATACTCATTTGCCTAATAATTCTGCACTCCCTGTATACAGGTAGTCCTCACTTAGTGACTTCTTGTTCAGCAACCATTCAAAGTTACAATGGGGCTCCACAAGGAGACTTATCGCCAGTCCTTGAAGTTGTGGCTGTCGCAGTGTCCCCACAGTCACTTGATTATGACTGGGGCACTTGGCAACTGGCACACAGTTACAATGGTCACAGCTTCCCACCGTCACATCATTGCCATTTGTGATCTTCACTGCCAGCTTCCAATATGTCAAGTCAATGAGGAAACCTGCCATCACATGATATTGTACTTAATGACCACACACAATTCCTTAACAATCACAACCTGAACTGCCATTGTGAGTTGGCACGATCACATGGTTGTTCACCTTCCAATTGCACTGGGAAGAGCAATTAATTTTCCCAAAGGGCCACATGAGAAACTGAGACTGCTGTGGAGGTTTATCATTACCACACCCCATCACTATGGCCATTGTCCCACCACCAATGCTGCTGACACTGCCCCCCCCTCCTGCCCCACCGATCTACCAACGCCCTGCCCACCAATGATGCCCTGACCCCTACTGCTGACCTGCCCCTCACCACCAACACCACCAGTGCTGCAGGCCAGACTGGGACCACTATCACCGCACAATCCCGCAGGTCAGATGTGGCCCACAGGCTGTAAAATGCTTGGTGTTCTTATACTAAGCCAACCAATTATTTATCAATTAAACCATAAATAACCTCCAAGCACCCACCCCTCAACAAAAAAGCTAGGCAGAATGTGTAGTTTTTTTCAGTCTTTGTATTGAAGGATAGGACAACTGGGAACCACAAAAAATGGCTGCCGCAGAGAAATGCTTCTAATCTGACACATACCTACCCATGTCTTCTAGGATAACCCACTCAATTCCCACATTTCTCGTGTCAGTCAGCGTTGTAGGGTCACTGAGTTTACTCAGATTTTTTTGCCCACTGTGTTTCTCCGACTCCAGATGTTCTTTAAACATATGGAATGCTTCCCTGTGTGCATAAACTGTAATGCTCCAACTATGAGAAAATGTGTATCTCCTATACTGATCTCTCCAGGCCAAATTGGAGCCTTAATTTGCTTTGCTTCTGAGGGGAAACGGGGTAGCTGTGGATCAGAAGTAAAAAATATATATTTATAGCTGTGTTCAGTAATACACAACTTTGGATCTTCACACAAAACAGGTCGTCCTCTATTTACAAGTTCACTTAGTGAACATTTGAAGTTACAACAGAACTGAAAAATGTAACTTATGACCGTTTTTACACTTATGACCGTTGCTGCATCCCCATGGTCACCTGATCAAAATTCAGATAGTTGGCAACTGGTTCATGTTTATCACAGTTGCAGTATTCCGGGATCGTGTAATCCCCTTTTGTGACCTTCTGACAAGCTAAGTCAATGGGAACACCAGTTTCACTTAACAACTGTGCTACTAACTTAACAACTCCAGTGATTCACTTAAAAACTGTGGCAAAATTCACTTAACAAATGTTTTGCTTAACAACAGAAATTTTGGGCTGTTGTGGTCATAAGCTGAAGATACCTGTATACTGAACCGGAAACAGGCGGGTTCACACAATATGATAAGCCAAGCAGAAAAAGGAACCCTAACCAATGTTAATGCTAACATTTAGCATGTTGTGACAATGCAGTTGCCAGAGTGGTGATTAATCTGATTAATTCATTTATACATTAAAACTTTCACTTAGCAGTGAAATTTCCCATTCTCTTGTTGTGAACAAAGCCTGCCACACCGGAATCTGACATAAACAGAGATTCTTCTTCCAATCCATAGATGTACAATTTGAATGTTTCAACATAGTTTTATCAAAGAGAAGACAAATATGATGGCAATGAGTAAATATTACCCAAAACTGCAAAATCTGAGGCACATCAAACGTCACCTTACCATACAAATTGTTGTAAGTAATCTTCTTTTATCTGCAATTTTTCTCATGTGAACTAGTGTCAGATGGAGGCTTTGGCTCTGCTGGTAGCGGAGCCTTCTTCTGCTCACCATTTCTACCCTAGAAATCCAGACTTTAATATCTAAGTGTGGAAAACACACTGGAGCAATCACAGTTGAAGCTCCGCAACAACAAATTTGGTTTGATTCCTCAGACAGCGGTAAGAATTCAGCTAGAATAGGCACCAAGCAGAGGGTTAGTCCACTGTTACTAGTGTGGAAACTATGCTAAGGTAAAACAATTGAATTGGCCTGTTCACACAGATGAGCCTCTATTGCAGATTTTCTCAACCTTGACAAGTTTAAGATGGGTGAACCTCAGCTTCCAGAATTCGGGGAGTTGATGTCCACCCATCTTAAACTTGCCAAAGTTGAGAAACACTGCTCTATGCCAGGGCTTTTCAACTAGTGGTATGGGTACCACCTGTGGTACACTGGCACCTGGCAGGTGGTACGTGACCATCCTAGAAAAGTGGTAGCGGGGGAGGGGAATGAGCTGAATCGGTGGCAGCACCGCACAAGCCTGAGCGAGAGACGGCTGGAGCTGCAGGGCTGTCAGGGCTCAGTGGGAGCGTCAGGATCAGCGCCAGGCTCCAGCTAGAGCTCGGCGCTGATCCTGGCGCTTCTGCTGAGTCCAGAAGAAACACCGATCAGCTGGAATGTGGTGGCTTAATTATACAGCCTGCAATTAGTGCAGGTTCGAGTCCCACCAGGCTCAAGGTTGACTCAGCCTTCCATCCTTCTGAGGTAGGTAAAATGAGGACCCAGATTGTTGGGGGCAATTAAGCTGACTTTGTAACAATGCCGCTTGGGGGTGTGTGAAAGCCCTAATAAGCAGGCATATACATAGAATGAAGGCTACTGCTAAGCTTGTAAGCCGCCCTGAGTCTTCGGAAAAGGGCGGGATATAAATGGAATTAAAATAAATAAAAATAAAAATAATTTCCAGGGTCTTGTGATATACATTCAGATGCTTGGCAACTCATTCATATTTATGACAGTCACAATGGTCATGTGAAGTGACCAAAACCTGCTGCAACCACCCAGCAGAGGGGGGGGAATAAAAGCCAAACACCCCCCTCACCCCACCCCTGCTGCGAATCCTCAACAGAAATGCTCACAATGAAAACCTCGGACAGGAGGAAGAGCGCCGCCATCAGGCAGGCAGGCAGGCGTCTTGTTCGGCTGTGGCTTGGGGGGCACATTTTTCAGTGCCATTGTAACTTCGAACAGTCACTAAGTGAACTGTTGTAAGTCAAGGACTACCTGTAGTTCATCACTTTTTTCCTTTTTTTTTTTTTTTTTTTGTCATCAAGTTTTTGACCCCTTGCTAGGCGACTGGTGGTACTCGGATGTTGCCATATCCTAAAAGGGGTACAATGGGTGAAAAGGTTGAAAAGCCTTGCTCTATGCCATTAAGGGGCTCTTATGCTCATGCAACTGACATATTCTTTCTAAATGTAGTGGCTAATTAATAATAATAGTTTATATACTTGTACGCTGCACAATTCTTACAACCCCAAGCAGCTGGCAACAATCAAACAAAAAAAATTCAATAAAACATATAAAATAAAGGTAAAAGAAGGCAAGCGCAATGTTTCACTCGCCCTCACCAAAGCCCTAAGTGAAAAAAAATTAGATGTTTATGGCTCTAATAATGGCAGAATGGGGGCTATTCCAGATCTTGGGGATAAGGCCCTGCTCGGTTGGGCGGGGGAGGGTATTGTTTAACCTAAGAAACCAGAACCTGCCAGTCCCGCAGGATCGAAGCAACCGGGCATGCTTATTCACTCTACGGTACAGGTAGTCCTCAACGTACGACCACAATTGAGCCCAAAATTTCTCTCGTTAAGTGAGACTTTTTTAAAGTGAGGTTTGCCCCATTTTACGACCTTTCTTGCCACAGTTGTTAAGTGAATCGCTGCAGTTATTAAGTTAGTAACATGGTTGTGAAGTGAATCCGGCTTCCCCACTGACTTTAGGTTGCAAAAGGTGATGACAGGACCTTGGGACACGGCAACGGTCATAGAATAGGAACCTGTTGCCAAGCATCTAAATTTTGGTCACATGAGCAAGGGAATGCTGCAAAGGTCGTAACTATGAAAAACGGTCCTAAGTCACATTGTTCAGTGCTGTTGTTAACTGTGAACGGTCACTAAACAGTTGTATGTCAAGAACTACCTGTACTAACAAATGCACTATATAATGGAGCATTTCAACAACTGTTACAGTAATATCCTCCAAGGCCATCCTCCAACACAATAACCACAATAACTTTCATTTACAATCTAGGGAATGTTCACCTCCTTGACATTTAGAGAAAATGCCACATTCTTACACAACAATTAGATTGATGTCTCCTTTAGTCAAGGGCCACACCTCATTTTTAAGCCACACCTCATTTTAACACTACTGAATGGACTTGATATGACCAGGACAAAAATTAAAATTAATTTCATTTACAATTAAGTTGAAAACTGAAATACTACGATTACATTCTAGTCGTGCATTTAACAATCTTCTATCATGTGGTTTCATATTTTGGAAGTTTCCAGGGGGGCCTCAGGGGTTCAGGTTCAGCCTATTGTACGGGTAGTCCTCAACTTACAACCATGTTTAGTGACCGTTCAAAGTCACAACAGGACTGAAAAAGTGACTTACAACTAGTCCTCCTCCCCACGGCCTCCCCACGGTCACATGATCCAAAACCGAGGCGTTTGGCAACTGGCATATATATTACACTAGTCATCGTTTGTCACCTTCCCAGCCAACTTCCAACAAGTCAGTGGGGGGAAGCTGGATTTGCTTAATGACCTTACAAAAAAGGACACAAAAATCAGGTGGGACTCACTGAACATTCCTTAGCAATGGAAATCCTGGTCCCCATTGTGATCGAGCACTATCTGTACTTAAGTATGTTTAATTGAACCGACTAAAATTAGCCGAGTTTGCATAACAAGCCAACAACAGCTAGCAACTCAAAAAAGACAGGTTTACATAGGTAGTCCTCAATTTATGACCACAGTTGAGTTTTGCCCTGTTTTACGACCTTTCCTGCCACATTTGTTATGTGAATCACTGCAGTTGTTCAATTGGTGACACAGGTGTTAAGCGAATCTGGCTTCCCAACTGCTTTTGTTTGCCAAAGATCACAAAAAGACGATCACATGACCCTGGGAGATTGCAAAGGTCATAAATATGAACCCGTTGTCAAGCATCCGAATGTAAATCGTGTGACCATGGAGATGCTGCAACAGTCATAAGTGTGCAAAAAGTGCTCAGAAGTCACTTTTTCCCAGTGCCGTTGTAACTTCGAACAGTCGCTAAATGAACTGTTGTAAGCCGAGGATTACCTGTATAACGCTTTAATCCAAATCGAAATACCCCAAAATGTAACTTAAGTGCAACGAATGAACCCAACAATGTCTAAGGGACATGACTGGCCTTCCCCACCTCCATCTCCATATAGATATTTCTTCACAGTGTGAGTTTCTATTGGGGGAATACTAGAGGTATTTTCTCATTATATTTCAAGTTATATATTTCTCTAGCATATTTAAAGGCACAGTGCTTTAAAGAAATGTTTGTAAGAGTAGTGGAGAACCATCTCCATGAAGTATGGACGGTTGTGGTGGAGAGTTTTATTGAACATGCCAAATGAACGAGGTCCTGGTAGCCTTTTGCTCCCTTTATTATCTTAAGGGTCAAGCATCAAGTACACAAGACAAACAATCTGCTCTTCTAATACAACTGAAGTGCTCTAGAAGATCCTGTTCGTGTTATGCCTGCTACACTGAATCCACTTGAAACCCATTCATATACAGGTAGTCCTCAACTTACAACAGTTCATTTAGTGACTGTTTGAAGTTACAACAACACTGAAAAAAGTGACTTATGACCACTTTTCACAGTCACGTAATCAAAATGTGGAAGCTTGGCAACTAACTCATTATTTTTTTTAATGACGCTTGCAGTGTCCTGGGGCCATGTGATCACCTTTTGTGACCTTCCGACAAGCAAAGACAAGGGGGAAGCCAGATCCACTTAACAACCGTGTTACTGATTTAACAACTGCAGTGATTTCACTTAACGACTGTGGTGAGAAAGGTCGTAAAGCGGGGCAAAACTCACTTAACAAATATCTCACTTAGCCACAGAAATTTTGGGCTCAATTGTGTTCATAAGTCGAGGACTACCTGCATATGGGGGAGTACAGATACAGAGGATAAAATGAAAGGTCATTATGACTCTCTTTGTATTCTTATAGAAAGTAGAAAATTCCCTTTTGTCAGAGGTCATTATTCTACCTTGCTCTCCTTCCTATTTGGGATCCACTTTGAAACCACAGATTAAAAGAGAAGCGGAATGTTCAGAAACTGATTGTAATAACACATTATTAGCAAATAATTTTCAAACTGCATTTGACAAAAACTCAAACTGCCACCCTTTCATTAAGGTACAATTCTAACAAGCCTGCATGCTGAAACAATGTCCATCTCTGGCATTTAAAAAGAAAATATAAGAGCAGGAAGATTTAAAAGCTGCAATGATTGAAGATGTTTCTGTCGGATACGTCCATTTTCTTTGTCCCTACTGCCGGTCACTATTGAAATGACACTTAAGCCTTGTTTTTAAACACCCAGCATTTGAGCAGTTCACTGCAAGAATGAATGTTACACTGGTAATTGGGACACCCATTCCAAATTCAAGTCCTCTGAAAACACAATTGAAACTTGTCAAAGAAGTTTAGTAGAATAGTTCAGTATTTCTCAACCTTGGCAGTTTGAAGGTGTATAGACTTTAATTCCCAGAATTTCTCAGACACAGCTGTCTGGGGAATTCTGGGAATCAAAGCCCTCACATCTTCAAACTGCCAGGGCTGAGAAACACTGGAAAACTTAACATACAAATGATATGAAGGACATTCTCTGAATTTTCAACTGTTTATTCAGGGAAATCTAAACTAATAGATTTCTAACTTTACACATGCCCTGGTCTCTAGAAACAGTTTTAAGGCCTCTATTTCCTTTTTATAGGGTTTTCCAGAGAATATCATTTATGATTAGTGCAGTTAAGTGCATGTACACAACTTTGCAAAATGTAACTAACTTTAACAATACATGTTAACAAACAATTCAGCCTGTTTTTTGTAGTTATTTTATTTCTTCAAAATCTATCCCTCCTTTCATTCTAGATCTCTCAGTGATTCATATAGTGCTCTGTTGTCCAATTTGGTCAGCAAGGAATGTTTAATTCATTCAGCTTCCATGGCTGAAATAAACTTGGTTCTGAGTCTCTGAGGTACTCATGCAACAACTTAACACTGTGTTATACTGGCTGTTTGCTCCATACATCATATTAAGACTACATAGCACTTCGTATTTGATTTGCAAAAGGTGCTTTGGAGCATGCAGAAGCCCAAACATGCCTGTAGTATGCAACATCTTAAGAGTAACTATGTCTAACATTTCTCAAAGTATAGCTCGGTTATTTACAAAAGCACACCATTGCTTTGGCTACCAAACATCTGTGCATGTTACATAAAATGCTTTCTCACAAGATAACCAGTGAGACGAAGTCACAGAGCTAGATTTGGAGAGAAGCCATTCAAACCCTTTATTGTTGTTGTTGTTGTTGTTGTTGTTGTTGTTGTTGTTGTTATACACACCAACTGCTATGGATGTAGGCATATATTGCAGGATCAGTTACTGGCTGGGTCATCTCACCCTGAATTTCCTAAAGCAAGCCCTAATGTCTTATTCCGGGTAAAACACATAAATGCAGCAGCTATTGGCCTACTGGTTAAAGCACCAGGCTAGAAAGTGCAGGAGACTGTGAGTTCAAGTCCCAGCTTAGCCCTGAAAGCCATCTGGATGACTTTGGGCCCATCACTCTTTCTCAGACCAACCCACCTCACAGGGTTGCTGTTGTGAGGAAAATAGGAGGAGGAAGGTATGTTGGATATGTTTCTCGCCTTGAGTTATTTGTAAAAAAAAACATAAATAAAATAAACCATAACTTATGCAGTAAATGCAATACCTGGGTTTAAAAACTATGACTAAACTGGGCAAAATAGCAGTCACTGTTGGAATATTTTTTTACAAAAAGCTCACACAGAATCAGGGTTGGAAGGGATCATGTCAGCTACGGGGTCAAGTCTCGCATTTAGTAAAGATAAAGGTAAAGGTTCCCCCACACATGCGTGCTAGTCATTTCCAACTCTAGGGGCCGGTGCTCATCTCCATTTCAAAGCCGAAGAGCCAGCGCTTGTCCGAGGACATCTCCGTGGTCATGTGGCCGGCATGACTGGACGCCAAAGGCGCACGGAACGCTGTTACCTTCCCACCGTAGTGGTCCCTATTTTTCTACTTGCATTTTTTTTATGTGCTTTCGAACTGCTAGGTTGGCAGAAGCTGGGACGAGTAACAGGCGCTCACTCTGTTACGCGGCTCTCAGGATTCAACCCGCCAAACTGCCGACCTTCTGATCGACAAGCTCAGCGTCCTAACCCACTGAGCCACCGCGTCCCTTCTTCGCATTTAGTACATGAATGCAAACTAAAGCATCCCAGACTGACATCTGTGTAGCCTCCACTTGGCCATCCATGTCCACTAAAAAGAAACTGCTCCTTTTGAGTCAATTATTCCATTGCTAAACTACTCTGTGAGGGTCATCCTACTTACTGATGAGTCTGTACTGGGCTAGATCTTCTCTTTTTCACCCCTCCAGTTCATGGGGGAAAGGGTGACTTGAAATATCAATGGACCGCTGCTGCAAAAGCAAATACATTCTTAAAACCGCCTGCGTTGGCTCTCAAAGAAGATAAGCGGGACTCAAAGAAGCTCTACTAACGTTTTATCACTTGACCAAGATACTTTTTTTTTTAGTGTTAAGCAGTAAGAAATCACTGTGTATCTGAATGGAAGTGCTCTTATTTGATCTGACAGTTTATTGTGCCCTCTTTCCAAGACAATAATATGCATTGCCGGAATAATCTGAAACCCAATATGATACACTCTTTTTTAAAAAATGAACTACATCCAGTTGTTCTGGATATCAATGAACTGTACTCCAAAATAAGTCTTTCAGTGTAGTTTTAAGAAACTTTCTGCTACCCATATTACTATTTTTTTATTCGTTTTCTTGATGTCAAAAGAAATCTATCAGAGAGCTACCTGCAGAAAAACTCCATATAAGAAATCATGTCCAGCGTTAAGTACAGTACCTGGGTGATATTAATCTGACCTCAGAGTATTTTCTCCCTAACCCTGATTAAATTAGAGGCAGGCTGCTCTTAACCTATAAATTCTCATTTCCCTCTGTCACTAATATGAAACAGGGTTCCCGGAATCAAGAGACAGGAACAGGAAGACTTTTAAGGCACCTTTTGTGGATTGCTGTGTTTGCTTCCACGCAGATTCTAATATATTAAAGAATGTTGCCCCTTGGTAATCAAGCATTCAGGAAAGGAAAAGGGGAAAAAGAGAAATTCTCTCATTAAATGGAGTTGCAGGTATCTAGGTATCACTGTGACAAATATGAATTTCAAAATAACTATGTTAAGACACAGAATGAGATTTAAAAAGATACCTTAAGATGGGAGGAACTACGCGTCATTGTGGGGAGGGGGGAGAATTTCCGTAACTTGCCCAGAATATCGTGGTGTTTTTTTTTTTTCAAACAATACCTGTTTTGACAACTGATGCACCATTTCAACAGTGGCAAAAGGACAGGTCAAAATTTGTGTGGTGGGAGAAAGCTTGTGTTTTAAGTTAAATATAAGGCATTGCATGATGCAAAGGAAAAAGAAGGGTTGGGTTTCCCCGATGTGAAATTGTATTTTACAACTTGCTGTTTTGTTTGGATGAAAGGATGGGTGTTGGTTAGAAATAGAAAGCTTTGGGAGTTAGAAGGACATGACCTGAGATTTGGGTGGCACAATCAAAGTTTAATGTACATTTTAAAAATCATTATGTTAGACGTGCCACATTGAGAATATGGAATAGATATAAACCCAGGTTCTGCCCGAAAAACACCTTTATGGCTAACTTATTGTGAGGTACTAGAATTTTGTCAAGGGAATGTAAAATAAAAACAAGAGAAAAACTAGTGGCACAAGAATGTACCGTAGTTGTCAATAATTCTCTAATTTACGATTATTAGGATTTAAAGCAGGCAAAGAATTTATGGTTTTGTGTTTGTAAGACTGAGTCTGAATCATGAATAAGAACATGTCATTGCTAAAATGTATAAACTTTTATTAAAATTTGAAACAGAAGAACAAGTGAAACTATTATGGTAAAGTGGGCCAAACATTTCGGTTATAATATACAAATGGAACAATGGGAAAATATGCAGCTGAAAGGATTGAAATTATGTTAAAAATCTTAAAGGGAATATTTATAAAAATTTATTTATTTATTTTATTAATTTAATTTGTATACCGCCCTTCTCCCGAAGGACTGATGTACCATTTGTATATGACACCAGAGAAATTGTCTAGACTAGAATTTATAAAGGTGCTTCAAATTTACATTGGAAATGTGAAGAACAGGGCAGGCTATTTTAACATGTTTCGTGGATGTGTAAAAAGGCAAGAAAATTCAGGGTGCAAATAAATACACTGATTCAGAGAATTTTAAAGTTTAATATACAATCAAAACTAGCAGTTTTTCCTTTGGATGGATGGACAAACAGTTGAAAAAAAAGTTATAGAACTTTACTTTTGTACACGATAACTGCAGCGAGATTATTACAGGCACAGAGATAGGAAGGTTCAGCCTTATGGAAGAGTGATTGGTGAAGAGATGGAACTTTCTGAGATAGCCAAATTGTCTTCTTTCACCAGAGAAAATATTTACATTTGCTGCTGAGAGGAAACCCTCGTAGACTTTTTTGTATAAACAGAATAAAATAAACTTATGATTTATGGTTTTGATGATTAGCCCGGATAGATTATAGAAAGAAGAAAGTTATCTTGTAACCATAACGTAAGAGGTAAATTTATAATTATGGAATGGCTAAAAAGATGATGGGAAGCGATTTCTTTGTATCCTTTTTTCTTTCTTTTTTCTTTTCCCTTTTTTTTGCCCCTTTACCAGAATAACAGTGTTGGAAGAGGCCTTGAAGGTCTTCTTGTCCAACCCCCTGCTCAGGCAGGAAATCCTAAAGGGATAGGCCACCTTGGCTTTTTTCTGACTCGTGGACTTCAACTCCCAGAATTCCTGAGCCAGCCATGCTGAGGGGAAAGGGAGAGGTTTCCAAGCTGAGCCATGCTGGCTCAGGAATTCTGGGAGTTGAAGTCCACAAGTTATAAGAGAGCGAAGGTTGCCTATCCCTGAGGTAATGCTTAACTAATACACTGAAATGCCCTAGACCAGGGGTAGGCAACCTTGGCTCTTTTATGACTCGTGGACTTCAACTCCCAGAATTCCTGAGCCAGCCGTGCTGAGGGGAAAGGGAGAAGTTTCCAAGCTGAGCCATGCTGGCTGAGGAATTCTGGGAGTTGAAGTCCACGAGTTATAAAAGAGCGAAGGTTGCCTATCCCTGAGGTAATGCTTAACTAATACACTGAAATGCCCAAGACCAGGGGTAGGCAACCTTGGCTCTTTTATGACTCGTGGACTTCAACTCCCAGAATTCCTGAGCCAGCCACACTGAGGGGAAAGGGAAAGGTTTCCAAGCTGAGCCATGCCGGCTCAGGAATTCTGGGAGTTGAAGTCCACGAGTCATAAAAGAGCCATGGTTGCCTACCCTTGCTATCCAGTCTCTTCTTAAAAACCTCCAGTACTGGAGTACCCACAATTTCTGGAGGCAAGTTGTTCCACTGATTAACTGTTCTAACAACTGTTCTTGCACTTTTAGCTTTCTCTTTCATTTTGATACTTTTCTTTTTCTTACTTTATATTACTTTATATTTATTTTTAATTTTCTTTTTAAAACATTTTTAATAAAAATGATATCTAAAGGAAAACGGGAGACAATAGTTAACCTGATTTATTTATTTATTTTTATTTTTATTCCATTTATATCCCGCCCTTCTCCGAAGACTCAGGGCGGCTTACAAGCTTAGCAGTAGCCTTCATTCTATGTATATGCCTGCTTATTAGGGCTTTCATACACCCCCCAAGCGGCATTATTACAAAGTCAGCTTAATTGCCCCCAACAATCTGGGTCCTCATTTTATCTACCTCGGAAGGATGGAAGGCTGAGTCAACCTTGAGCCTGGTGGGACTCGAAACTGCACTAATTGCAGGCAGCTGGTATTACTTAAGGAGGCATTAGCCCACTGCTCCACCAAGGCTCTTTGTGGAAAGTACAGCAACCAAGAAATAATAGGTAACACTAAATCCTCTCTAGACTTAAATGTCAAACTGAGGAACTATTTCATACTCTATAACTGCCTATCAGCTTTTGAACATTCTTAGGCCTTCTTTGCTTAAGACAAAAAAGAGAGTACAATATAAGCCATCAGTAACATAGGAAAGTTGCTGCCGGTAACGACTTCCCATCGCCCGGTGCGCTCACACAGAGAGGGCCTCCTCAGGGTGCCATCGGCTAGACAATGTCGGCTGGCGACCCCCAGGGGGAGGGCCTTCTCTGTGGGAGCGCCAGCCCTATGGAATCAGCTCCCCACTGAGCTTCGGATGGCCCCGGATCTCCGGTCCTTTCGCCGTGGCCTCAAAACTTTCCTTTTTCATCAGGCTGACCTGGACTGACAGGGATTTTAATAATGTTTTTAATTTAATTTTAACTTAATTTTAACTTTTCTACTGGGGCTATTAATTTAATTTCCTTTTAACTTTTGTATTATTGTATTTTATTGTTGTTAGCCGCCCTGAGTCCTTCGGGAGATAGGGCGGCATATAAGTCGAAAGAAAGAAAGAAAGAAAGAAAGAAAGAAAGAAAGAAAGAAAGAAAGAAAGAAAGAAAGAAAGAAAGAAAGAAAGAAAGAAAGAAAGAAAGAAAGAAAGAAAGAAAGAAAGAAAGAAAGAAAGAGTTTATTTAATTTCTCAGGAAAATACCAGAACTGTAGTGAGTATGTAAAAATAACCACACTGCAAAATAAAAAAACACCACATAAACACAAAAACGGGTTGACCTTTTAAAACCTTGTTCATGACACAATAACACCTACATAAAACTATCACAAGTTCTTGATTGTAACAAAACAGAGAATATGTACCCAAGTTCTTCTGGTCTCATATATTTAATTTAATTTTAATTTAATAATATTTCTATACCGCCCTTCTCCCGAAGGACTCAGGGCGGTGAACAGGGCAAGAATAAAATACAAAATTACAAAAGTTAAAACAATATTAAATACATGCCCATATTAAAATACATCTTAAAAAACCCAGTAAAAACAATAACAAACCCCCCCAATCCCCTCATCAGGCCAGGCCAGCTTGTTCAAAAAAGTATGTTTTTAGCTCGCGGCGAAAGGAGCGAAGGTCCTTAGCTTTCCTTGCCATCTTGAGCATTTAAAAAAAACTTGGGAGTTTTGGTTTGATAATTTAATTGGGTTAGTAACAACAAGCAGAAAGGTGGAGCTGTCAAAATCTATGAATGATCTAATGAAAAGTCTGCACCTTGGTTAGCATGTCTCAGGTTGTGAACAGTCGCAATAACAGACAGTTCTCTTATTTTTCTCCCCAAAGATGGAATATTCACAAACAATCATCCTTTGTTTAGAACCGAGAGATATTTGCAATATCTAGGAGTCATTCATGTCATTCAACTAAACTTTTTCTGACTTGTCAACCACTAAACAACTAGAAGTTTATAAGACCAGGCATCTAATCTCTTTGGAGAGCTTGACTTGAGCGCAAAATATAAAAACAAACAAGGTAAGAAGACAGGGGGTTTTAGTAACAAACTTTTCCTTTTGGAAGAAAAGTTTACCCTTTTTAACCTATATGTTAAAAATATACTCATAGTTAGGAACATTTAGGTAATGTCATGCTTTACACAAATATTTAAGAAAAAAGTACAGTTGAACAAGCAGCTCCTGAATGAAATGTTAGGAACAAAAAGAACATAGAAGAGAAGAAAGAGGTCAAAAAAATAAATGCAGGAAATGAATGCACACAATTGCAGAGACAGTCAAGCATACAGTTTACGTACTGCACAACACCACAATGTACTTAGAATTCTAAAAATCTGGAATTACAAAGGATCTCAGAGGTCTTCTAGTCCAGCTGTCTGCCCAAGACAGGAATAATTTAATCATTATTTTTTATTAAGGCAAGTATTGTTGAATTCACCTATGCTATTGCTAACCACAATAACTGGGGTTAACAGAATAACACAGTTGGAAGGTACCTTGGAAGTCTTCTAATCCAACACCCAACTCAAGCAGGAAACCCTATACTGTACTATTTCAGACAAATGGCTGTCCAATCTCTTCTTAAAAACCTCCAGTGATGGAACACGCACAACTTCCGGAGGCAAGTTGTACCACTGATTAATTGTTCTGTCAAGAAATTTCTCCTTATTTCTAGGTTGCTTCTCTCCTTGATAAGCTTCCGTCCATTGCTTCTTGTCCTGCCTTCAGGTGTTTTGGAGAATAGGTTGACCCCTATTCTTTGTGGCAGCCCCTTAGATATTGGAACACTGCTACCATGTACACCTCTAGTCCTTCTTTTCATTAAACCAGCAACCGTTCTTCATATGTTGTAGCCTCTAGCCCAGGGGTCCCCAACCCCCGGTCTATGGACCAGTACCAGGCTGCGGCATGCCAGCAACCGGTCTGCACAAACAAGGAAAGCCCCATCCACAGGATGCAGGCAGCACACAAAACCATGCACTCTCTGGTGCGTGGAAAAACCTTTCTCCATGGAACCGGTCCCTGGTGCTCAAAGGGTTGGAGACCTCTGCTCTAGCCCCCTAATCATCTCTGTTGCTCTTCTCTGCACTCTTTCTAGAGCAGGCAGGTCAAACTCGCGACGTCACGCAACATCACACAACATTTTCCCCATTGCCGGCAATGGAGTGGGCGCGGTTTCGGCGTGATGCATCCGCCCGCGGGCCGGCAGTTTGACATGCCTGTTCTAGAGGCTCAACATCCTTTTTTGTATCGTGGCAACCAAAACTGGATGTAGTATTCCAAGTGTGGTCTTACCAAGGCATTATAAAGTGTTATATAAAGGTTTATGTAATAAACTAAACCTCAACCAACCAAACCACTTTCAGGCATTAGGGAAGATATGTAAGACTATTTTTGTACAAACGACATTAGGCAACCATGTTCTCCTGACGTTCTCCATCATTGCACACTAGCATGTCATTTAAGCCAATTTTCATTCATAAGAGTTTTAACACAAGAGAAATCTATGGTCCAAATAGGAATTCATAAATTCATCCATGGGTGAACATTGCACATGAAACTGAAAACCTAATATAACTATGAAGTCAGCCACAGGACGTCCTGTTTCTCTCCCTGTGCATCATTATAATTAAATTAGGCTGGAGAATGGCAACATTGGAAAATACCAGGGAATTGTAAGGAATAAAGGCTAAATGATTGAATGTTTCAAACCCTACTTTCATAAAAATATGAATAAGTGGAATAAACACCTAAGATCAGTACTAACCAAAAGGTGAACCAGGTAAACCAAGAAGCAGTTTTCTTTGAGACTCAGCAGCATCCTATTAACATCATTATCCCTGAATAAAGTACAGGTAATCCTCGACTTAACAACAGTTTATTTAGTGACCATTTGAAGTTTCAATGGGTATTGAGAAAAGGGACTTATGGCCATTTTTCACACTTATGACCACTGCAGCACCCCTGTGGTCATGTGACCAAAATTCAGCCACTTGACAATTGGCATGTATTTATGAAAGTTTCAGCGTCCCGGGATCATCTTTTGCAACCTACTGACAAGCAAAGTCAATGGGGAAGCCAGATTCCCTTGACAACTATGCTACTAATTTAACAACTACAGTGATTCACTTAACAACTGCGGCAAGAAAGGTCGCAAAATGAGGCAAAACTCACTTAACTGTCTCACTTAGCCACAGAAATATTGGGCTCAATGGTAATCGTAAAATGAAGATTACCTGTATTCTAATGCTTCAGAGCCCAATCCTTCAGAACTTTTGCTATAAGGATGCCTAAGAAGAAATGCCTTTCCTTTGGAGAGCACACAACTGTCAGTAGTTGAATTAATGAGCTAAAGTCCCTAAACCTAGTGTACTCTCAAAACAGAATGAGGATATACAAGGATACTTCACCACAGATCCAAAAGTAATGAAATTAGGCTTTTTTCTGGAAAAGGAACTGGAATGCTGCTGTGTGCCCTCAAATATCCTGCAGCTTTGCATTTACCAAAACTTAAAGAATCACCAACTTACTTCCTACCAACAGCAGAATTATATACACTTCATAAAAGGCAGCACAGCAGCCCCAAACACATTAATTCACATCCTCCAAAATAAAGGATGTCATAGAAGGAGAGGGAAATAATGCCAAAATCTGACAAATGAAATGCAAACTGTCTAAAACAACTCACCTAGCCTCCATGCTATGAAAAAAGATATCAAAAGACAAAGAGACAGGCAGCCTATTCAGCTGGATCCCACCAAAAGCAAAATCCACCATTAATCATTTCCAAGATATTATCAGCCGCTTCCATCAGCCCCATTATCTTTCACTGTTTTGTTTTAAGGTGAAGAATATTCATGTCAAAAGAATGAACCTGGGCAAAGTGGAACAAGGTGACCAGAATTTTTTAATGAAATTGTAGGTAGGTAGGTAGGTAGGTAGGTAGGTAGGTAGGTAGATAGATAGATAGATAGATGATTGATAGATAGATAGATAGATAGATAGATAGATAGATAGATAGATAGATAGATAAAAAAATTATGTCATTTTTTATTCAATTAAGTACTTTCAACGGCATTTTACTTGCATTTTAAACTTATCCTTTATCTTAGATTACAACAGAATAATTTCATTACAAGATGGACAGCAAACAAATAAATAAAAATAAAATCAAGAGAGTTATGTAATACATTAAAATGCAATAAAATCCCATGAAAAAAGTTAAATCATATGATTACAAACAGAATCAGTTTGAAATTGGGTGGCATCTACTGTAAATTGAATTAAATAAATTATTTAGGGAATCTGTTATGATGTAGTCTAGTATCTCAGCCTAAAAAAATACATATTTTATCGTTGATGGGGTATTATTCTGCAAACCTATTTACTCTCCAAAGGAGAATAATTCCACAGAAACATCACACACAAAAAACCTGTCTTCCTCCACATGTTAAATAAACTCAAGTAAATCACTGCATAATAAGCAAAACATCTGCCACAGAATGTTAAAATCTAACTAGATAGTAACCTAGTTCACACGCTCGTTTGTTTAGCTCTGGTTCAACAAGCCGCAATTTACCACAGGCACAGAACATATTAAAAATGTAAACCATGGTGATTAAACCAAGACTGCACGTGCACAATGTATATAAAGTTAGACTGAACAAGCCACATTAGTGCAGTGAGCAAACACAGTCTAGATAACCTAGCCATAAACTGTTTAGGGTCTTATAAACCAATAACAACATAGGAAAATGGCACTGAGGTAAAAGTTTGGCTATAGACCCATCATACATATGGTAAGGAGACCTACTGAGCAATTTAACTGCAGCATTCTGCACTAATTACAGAGGGTTAGCTAGCAGTAATTTGGGAAGGAGGGAGGTACAAAGCTCCAATCAGTGTCACATATTTTTTTTTTAAAATCCCAATAAATGTTCAGGGTTGAGTAAATTTTGAATCTTATTTTGAACCCTGGAGATTTTCAGTAACATTCTTCCTCATCTCTTCCTCATTTCTAAGGACTTGCACCATTTGGGGCATGAAAGCTTTTACTCCAACTTGTTTGTCTTGGTCAGATTAGTTGTAAAAGGTAAAGGTAAAGGTTCCCCCACACATGCGTGCTAGTCGTTTCCAACTCTAGGGGCCGGTGCTCATCTCCGTTTCAAAGCCGAAGAGCCAGCGCTTGTCCGAGGACATCTCCGTGGTCATGTGGCCGGCATGACTAGACGCCAAAGGCGCACAGAACGCTGTTAGTTGTATAAAGGTAAAGGTAAAGGTTCCCCCGCACATGTGTGCTAGTCGTTTCCGACTCTAGGGGCCGGTGCTCATCTCCGTTTCAAAGCCGAAGAGCCAGCGCTTGTCCGAGGACGTCTCCGTGGTCATGTGGCCGGCATGACTAGACGCCAAAGGCGCACGGAACACTGTTACCTTAGTTGTATAGCCCATCTATTAAACTACAGGTAGTCCTCAACTTCCAACAGTTCATTTAGTGACACTGAAAAAAAGGGACTTGTGACCATTTTTCACACTTCTGACTGTTGCAGCATCCCTGTGGTCAGGTGATGAAAATTCAGACTCTTGGCAACTGACTCATATTTATGACGTGTCCCAGAGCCTTGTGATCACCTTTTGTGACCCTCTGACAAGCAAAGTTAATGGGGAAGCCAGATTCACTTCACAATCATGTTGCTAACTTAATAACTGCAGTGATTCACTTAACAACTGTGGCAAGAAAGGTCGTAAAATGATCGTAAAACTCACTTAACAAATGTCTCGCTTAGCGACAGAAATGTTTGGCTCAATTGGGGTCATAAGTCGAGAACTACTGGTACGCAAATGAGCTGAACAATGTTCTGCAATCTGCATCATGCTCCGGATTTTCTAAATTCCATAGTGGAGGCACTTCACATTATAAAACTTGATCACAATTGATGTCTTCACTATATATAATATGCATATTAGCTCAGTGAGGAGGCCCTACAAGAAACATTTCAGTTAAGAATTTAGGCTTGCTAAACTGCTATGCACCCTCCATCACTGAAGGTTCTTGTGCAAGTGTCACTCAGAGTAACTTTTTTCAGTTTTTCTTAAACGATATCATTTCTTTTCAGGTGCCAAAACACAAAAGTACATTCCTCTGTATTGTACCCCAAATATCCCTCAATCTGACATCGTTACAATTTCTTTCAACTATATCCAGTTAAGACAGAATCAGGTGCTAATGTTGCACTCTAGACCAGGGGTAAGCAACCTTGGCTCTTTTATGACTCGTGGACTTCAACTCCCAGAATTCCTGAGCCAGCTGGAGTACACAAAAACATTTCTGCTATGACATTCTGCCTTTTGCATGCAGTACAAGAGATGCAACTTAAAGAGATGCCCCTTATCCAATTCTCTGCATGTTTACTGAAGTGAGTGCAACAGAGCTTCCGGCAAAGACCTTAATTTTCCTCTTGGAAAGAAGTTTTGATACTTTGCCATGATCACAAATCCAAATGTTCTATACCAGCGGTCCCCAGCCTTTTTGACACCAAGGTCCGATTTCGTAGAAATAATTTTTCCATGGAGTGGGGGGGGGAGGAGAGGAGGCAAGGAAGGAGGAGCACACAACCTAGATCCTGCGCATGTGCAGTTTTGCTCACTCACTGCTCACCTCCAGCTGTGCGGTCCAGTTCCTAACAGGGGTTGAGGACCTCTGTTCTAGAGAGTAAACCACCCACTGGGTCACATTTAAGGCACATGTTTGAAAGCTAGCAACTTTTTAAATGGGGGGGGGACCTTTCATTTTACAAAAAGGGTACTAGTGGTCCTTTGTAACTGTCATTTCCGTGACAGTTTCTTCAAGAAGACCAAACTCACTGGAGCATCATTTTGTATTTCAATAGGCAACACGCGGTGCAGGAAGATTTTAACAATGGAAGTGTCCAAAGCTTTCTGAATGTGTAAAAAGCTAGCTAGGTAACTTGTTACAATTTGCAAGGTACTCAGAGATCATCAGAAAAGCAATGTAAAATCCTTAACTTCTTATATGATATGCCTATCAGTCTAAGCATAGATCAAGGTAGATAAGAGTATAGTTCAAGACAAATACTATTTTTGCTATTTAAAGCCCTTCAAAGAAGCACATTAAAACATACGCCTTGCAAATAAAACATCTTACACTCAACTACTCCACGGACACTCAAACTAAGTTAAAACTAAGTGGTCTAAGGATCTGGGAATGCATTCACATCCTTGCCATCATCTTTCTAGAATTCAAAAGATATTTCTCAAAATGTGAGAAAGTTGCCTATGTAACACTCAATACGAAATATTTTTTTTTTAAAAAAATCTCAAGTTACTAAATCTGAAGTTTAGATTTATATTGCCTTCGTCATTACATGGAAGCAATGACATTCATGCCATCCAATTAGGTTTGGACTCAGAAACTCCCGCCTATGTTATCCTGGTCTTCAAACATGATCTTAGCGACTGCATGTGCTATACAGCATTACACAAAATGAGGTGATGTGAGGACAGAATGTAATTGGAATGTTACTGTAGACATGTCATATAGTCCCTGATAATTTTCAACTGACAGAAATTTTTTCCAGAGTAGCAAAATGTGCTTGCTCTTTGCTGCTTCTGTGGCAACAGCAGCAAGCTAAAACAGAGAAGTATGAAGACTAGACACATCCTAGGACAGCTCATCTTCTCTGAATATATTAACATAACATTTCATTTTATACTAGGTTTGCTACTTTGATCACGCATGGAGAAAGCTATCATGCCATGCATTCGCTTAAAAGATTTAAGCCAATGTGCACTTGAAAACCTAAATTCTGTAGATGTCATATGCCCCTTTGAAAAAAACCATCAATATGATTTGCAGTTGTGGAGCTGCTAGGTACTGTTAGAAACTGAACAATCTCAGCTTTCACTTCTTAACAAACTTGCACTTCTAGTCCTCACCCATGCTTACACATCTAAAGAGAAAATCAACAGACCAAAGATATTGGAGAAAAGCTCAGAACCTAGTCTCTTTTCTTCAAAAATAGTCTAAAAACTGAGTCCAATTTAAAAATGCTGTCAAATCAACACAAGATCTCTCGTTAGTTCTTGTACTACAGGTAGTCCTCGACTTACAACAGTTTTATTTAGTAACCATTCCAAGTTACGCTGAAAAAAGTGACTTATGACCATTTTTCACACTGATGACTGTTGCAGCAGCCCTATGGTCATAGGATTTACGTTTGGATGCTTGACAACTGGTTCATATATTATGATGGTTGCAGTGTCCCAGGGTCATGTGATCCTCTTCTGCGACCTCCTGACCAGCAAAAAAGTCAACGGGGAAGCCAGATTCACTTAACAACTATGCAGCTAATTTAACAACTGCAGCGATTCACTTAACAAACGTGGCAAGAAAAGTCAGAAAATTGGCTTAAAACTCAACTTAGCAAATTTCTCACTTAGCAGAGTAAGTTCTGGGCTCAACTGCGGTCGTAAGTCGAGGGCTGCCTATGCTATCTACTTCACAAACAACAACTGCAGGACAAAAGGCAGCCCCAAAGACATCCCGTCCCACAGGCTATCCGACCGTGCTTATACGCAGAATTCCCAAACGCTTTTAGTTAAGGAGAGAGATCCCGATGCAGGTCTAGAGCAAAATAGGAATTTCTCTCCAGTCTTTTCTTACCTGGTGGCAATTGAAAGTTCTGAATATTTGTTGGATTCTGAGAAGGCTGAGGCAGACGAGGTGCTAAAACAGTGGGAGTCAAAGTTGCCCTGATTCCACCGGTGGTTGCAGTCGCAGTCCTGGGCAGGCTCTGTGCCACTGTATTGGCAGCACCCTTAGCCAGGCCTGTGGGAGTCCCTGGAGGTGCAGGAGGTACTCCACTAGGATTAGGAGCTACGTTGGGCAGGCCAGCTTGCATAGTTTGCCCAATGATCATGTTACCCCCTGTAGTACTAGGCTGGCCAGCTGCAGCCAGAGTTTGCTGTTGGGTGACTGCTTGCACGATAGTTTTAGGAGACTCCGCTTTGATGACCTGTGTGGTGGGTGCAGCAGCTGATACCCCAGAGCCTGGCTGGCTGTTCACGAGAGAGGTCTGCAGAGACACCCCTGAACCAACCGTGGCAGCTGCAACAGCTGCAGTCGGGAAACCTCCCACGTTGATGGTTGAATTGATCACAGTACTGCTCCCATTTTGGGTGGCGGCAGCCAATGAGGGTCCTGCCGCGTGAATGGGCGGCCTTACCAATGCTACCGTTGGCCCCCCGGCCCCCATATTGGGGGGCTGTTGTGAAGAGATCACTGTAGGTGAAGGTGAAGAGGCAGAGGACACTCCAGCGCCAAGGAAAGAAGTCTGGATGACAGTACTTGAAGCAGATGGCAAGACAGCATTCACGGTGTTGACTTTTCCAAGATTTCCAGGTCCATTGTTAACGAGAGGGGCAACAGCAGGGACCACGGTAGGATTTGCTGTTATGGGAGTGGCCGAGAAAGAAGCATGGGAATTCATCACCACGTTACTTCCATTCAAAGTCTGCACTGCAGTGGTCCCAATTTTACCATTCCTGGTAGATAAAGCTGTCGCCATGGTACTGATTACCACTGATTTGCCCTGATTGAGGGTCCCTGGGGTAATAGCAGCTTCAGAGCCACCTTGGACAGTTGCAGTGGTGCTGCTGCTAGTCGTAGTGGTCCCATCCAACGTAGAGCCCTGGGACCTGGCATTATGATTGATAACACTCCCTTGCACTCCACCAGTTCCTGCAAATAAAACAAAATTTCATTACAATATAAAAGGTGAGAAAGTAAACAAAAGATTCTGAGGCTCAATAAGTCCAGCACGAACTATCTTGCCTGTGTGTCAATCCATCCCCAGTATTGAAACAACTACTGCAAAAGGGGGAAAAAATCTTATGATAAGAGTTAAGAGTTTGCTACTGTTCCCTCTCTACTGATAGTTACAACACTCTTCCATGAACGGCTAAGTAGTCACACCAACAAATACAAATTGCATTGACGTGCAGCAAAAAACTAAGTTTTAAGTTTCCCCCTTTCCCCTCTTCGGATGTTTATAACTCTACATTAAATGACATTTTACTGCAAGTCTGCTCATGCAACTGTATCAGATTGGTGAAAAATTAGCAAGGGGGGGGAGAGACAGGAAAAAGGGAAAAAAAATGAAAACCCCATGGTCTCTAACCCTTCTGTTTCATCTCCTTATCTTCTGAAAAAGTGGGGCTGAAGTAGTAGAGAAGTGACATAAGTAAAAAGGTTGCAAAGGTAGTGTAGGGGACGTCATCCTCTCTCTTAAAATCATTAAATCCTGCTGTTCAATTGCCCTGCTTTCAAAAGAAAACAAATACAAGCAAAAAGGGGGGTTGTGTTTTTTTCCTTGATGTCCCCAGAAAGCAAATATCCCTACCAAAGCCTGCCAGTGTCACTTAAATCAGCCCTGTCTCCGCAGGCTCTGCATTTAGTAAACACAAATAGAAGGACTGAAGTCAGAAACACGGGGTCACAGAAATCAGGACTAAGGGAAGGTTATTTCTCTGAAACCCCACCCCTTTCGTTAACCTGGTGTCATGACAAGCAACAGCGTCCTTGTAATATTCGAGCAACTGGAAACGTGTGTGTGTGTGGGGGGGAGATTATATACATAGGAATATACCTGGAATTGTGCTGGGATAAATGGATCAGCATTGCCTTCGCTTTCTTTAAAAGGCCGCCTTTGCATGTACGGACTGGAGTTAGCATACTCCTTCAGAGTGCACCGTCTTTTTACAAGGGGGGGAAAACATTTACAAATGGACTGTCATTCTTCCAGTCCCACAGGCAAGCAGAGGTTGTGCTACGACTCTCTGCATAGCCCAGCCTGGCATATTATTTCAAGAAAAGCAAAAGGTTTGGGGGGGGGGGGGGCATAACCCCCTACAACCACAGGAGGAGGAGCAGTTAAGCGGTTGCCGTATTTGCAAAGAGATCTATACAAAAGGGGTTCCTGATCCTCAGGTCCCCCCATCACTTCCTCTTCCCAGGGGAAGCTGCTGCTGCTGCTGCTGCTGCTGCTGTGATTAATAACATTTCTTCTCTCAGCCCCCCCCCACCCTCCCCAATGCACTTCAGGCAGGGAGGGCAAAGAATTGGGGAATATCGAAATGGATAAGGAGGGCAGGGAGCACCATTTCTGATTCCAGGCTCCAGGAACGCGCGGGAGAAAGGTGGCACAGAAGTCCAAAGGTAAGGTCTCTCTTCCTTCCTCGTCCTCAGGAGCCCCCCAAAACACTCCAGAGGGGGGGGGAGACAAGAGAGATGACAGAATTAAGAGCAGATAGTGAGCCGAGGAGGGGAAACCCCCCCCAGCAAAGGAAGAGGGCTCCTCTTTCCCTAAAGGACCCCCAGACACGCAGTCCCTGACCACAACACTCAACCCCCCCACCCCCCCCACCCCCATCTGCTCCTGGCTCTTAGGTGCAGCAGAGGCAGGAGGGAGACCCGTCCCGGCCCAAAATAGGGTGTTAGGGAGGTGGGGGGGGTTGGCATTTGAGGAAGGCCTCCCTCTCTTCGCCGCCTCCCCCTCCCCAACTCCATGCCACCCCCTGGCACCCTCCAGTTGCTGCCCCCACCAGGGGAAGGGGGGCAGGGGAGAAAGAAAGGGAGCCAGCCCGGGGGGGTGGGGGGAAGGCCCCCGTTCCTGAGGGAGAAGGGCAAGAAGAAGAAGAAGAAGAGGAGGAGGAGGCAACCCACCCACCCACCCCCGCCCCGGCTTGCCTCGCCAGGTTACCTGGCTTGGTGATCTCCGGGCCACTGAGTCCCATCTTGGCGGCGGCGACGGCGACGGCGGCGGCGGTGGTGCTGCTGGTGCTGCTGCTGCCGGTGGTGCGGCTGCCGGGGTTCTCTGTTTGGACATTAGCATTGCCTCCTACTCCTCCTCCTCCTCCTCCTCCTCCTGGGCTAGGGCTAGGGCTGTTGCTGCCGCTGCTGCCGCTGCTCACAACATGGTTCCCCAGCAGCCCCCCGGCGACCCTGAGGGGCTCCTGCGCCTTGTGGTGCGGGTGGTGGTGGCCCGAGGCCGCCAGCTGTGACTCCAGGGAGCCTACCAGGTCGCTCACCACCTTCTCATCCACCTCAGCGTTTAGGAAAACCTCATCCAGCAGATCCGAGCCCGCCGCCATCTTTTTTCGGAGGGTTCCTGGCGAGCGGCTCCCTCCCGCCCGCCGCCCCCCCCTTTCACTCCTCCCTCTGCCCTCCTCCTCCTCCGCCCTCCTCCTGCTCTCCCCCCCGCCTCACTCACTCATTTTACACATAAGCTGGTCTCCCCTCCCGCCTCGGCCTCCGCCACGGAGCATGCGCGACGAAAACTCCGCGCGAGCGGGCTGGGGAAGCGGTGGGGGGGGTGGGGGCGTCGAGGCGTCACCTCAGCGGCCCGAGAGGGATTCCGTCGGTTCCTGATTGGCCGGCGACCGCCTATAAATAGCGAGGCAAATGGCTGCGAGCGCTCAGACAGGGAACGGGCGTCGAGGGCCCGGCTGCGGCCTAGCGAGAAGGGCCGGCCGCCGAAAGTCGGGCCGGCCGCGCGCGCCGGGTGCCGGCCGAGGAGACGATGAGGGGAAGTGGAGGCGGCGCTACGGGTGGTGGCGGCCGCCGACGCCTCGGGGCTGGCCGCGACCGTCGCTGTCGTCCTTTGTCTGGCGAAGCCCAAAATGGCTGCATGCTCCGCGGCGGCGGCTGAGGCGCCTCTCGCCAGCGCGCCTGGGGCTCCCTGGCCGGCTCGAGCCTGAAGGATGCCCCGCACCTGTGCCAGCTTATGAAAACAACCCGGCCTCTCTGGACGGGGAGGCTGGCGCGGAGCGCGGGGCCTGCCTGGTGCACGGACAAGGCCGGCCGCGTCCCGCCGTGTCGACCCTAGCGGGCGTTCCCCGCCGGCCCGTTCGTGGCCAGCCGAACCTCGCCGAAAAAAGACCCGCGTCCTCTCGCTGACCGGCCTCGGGACGCGGGTCAACCTCTTGCCGCGCCCTTGAGCCCGGCCTGAGCGCGCCTCCGCATTGGCGGACGGCTAAGCCAGGCTTTCCTCCGCCTCGCCTCCACACTTGTGCCAAAGTTTGGGTGGCCGGTTTGGCTGGACAATGGCCCGCGCACCCCGAATCCCCCTTGCTCACCCCACCCCTTGACACTATGGCGCTGCCTTGTCACCCCCCCCCCAAAAAACAGCCCCTTTTTCTGTCCCCCACAAAGGAAAAGCTGCTGCCGTTTCGACGGAGCTGCGGGTGTCAAAACAGCGTCCTCTCCCGCCTTTCCTTTTCAAGCTGGACTACTTCCTTCTTTTCCGTCAAGCATCGCTTACGCGTCCAACCGCCTTTTTTATTTATGGCATCTACATACTTGCACACTTCAGGGACTAGTTGCGAGCAGCTGAAAATGCGTATCGCAGCCATGTCTTCCTACCTTCTCTGTCACGGGCAGTCAAAAATAGATTCCGTGGTGCAAAGATAAGATACAGCTGCTTATAGGTTTTATTTTAAGGAGAAGCCAAAGTAGACGTCCTGAGAAGTATCAGCCAAAAGGAAGGGAGGGACCATCTCTTTCTGCCTGTAATATTTTTTTCCCCCTTCAAATTGTTTACTTTGATTTCCTCAGTTTCTTGCATGTAGCCTTTCTCTGCTAGTGTCAACCTGATTTTTTTCAGGGATCCCTTTTCTTGAATAAAACCATCTGCAAAAACATGCTTTTTTAAAAAAAAAAAGGTTATGTTCTAAAATTGTTTATTCTGGTCCTCGCTGTCTCCTCCCTTTCCAGACAATAATGCAAAATCAATACTTCACTATGTCAGATCAATTGAAAAATAGATCGTTCAGCAGACCCTTTGTATTCCATCCCCCTTCTTTTCTGTTTTATAAGAACAAAATTGAAAAACATTTTGAATTGTATAATCACTATCACCCTTGCAGAGATACCTTATGTTTCTTTTGCCCTTTATTAATTATTTCTGTCTTTTAATCTGCCTCATCCTGAGGATTCATATTTGATGGCAATACTTTATAATTTATGCTCCTAGTAAGACTTTTAAACTGGTCAAATTAGAAGGGAAGTAAACATCTGTTTAAATTGATGTTTTACTTTAAAAATCAGTGTAAAGCGGGGTTTTTTTAATTTATGGAATATTAAACTCTTGAAGGAGTCAAATGAGTCTCATTGCTAAGACAAAAGGATGGACTTTTCTTGTTTTATTCTTAAAAAGTATCAATAAGATCAAGATTTGCTGTTCGTGACACTGCACAGCCAGGGTTGTAAAGGTCTAGTTGGCAACTGGAGAGGTTAGTGCTCCTTGCAGGAAATATATTAACTGTGTTTTTTTTAATTAAAATGTGGCTAAGAATAATGATATGCAGAAGATACCACTCTAATGGCAGAAAGTGAAGAAGAACTAAAGAGCCTCTTGTTGCAGGTGAAGAAGGAGAGTGCAAAAGTTGGGTTGAAACTTAACATTAAGAAAACCAAGATCATGGCATCCAGCCCTCTCAATTCCTGGCAAATAGACAGGGAAGAAATGGAGGTAGTGACAGGTTTTATTTTCCTGGGCTCCAAGATCACCGCAAATGGGGACTGTAGCCAAGAAATTAAAAGACGCTTGCTCCTCGGGAGGAAAGCCATAGCAAATCTAGACAGCACACTAAAAAGCAGAAACATCACCCTGTCAACAAAAGTGCGTATAGTCAAGGCTATGGTCTTCCCAGTTGCAATATATGGCAGTGAAAGTTGGACCATAAGAAAGGCTGAGCGCCAAAGAATTGAGGCCTTTGAACTATGGTGCTGGAGAAGACTCCTGCGAGTCCCTTGGACTGCAAGGGGATCAAACCGGTCAGTCCTAGAGGAGATCAACCCTGACTGCTCTTTAGAAGGCCAGATCCTGAAGCTGAAACACAAATACTTTGGCCACCTAATGAGAAGGAAGGACTCACTGGAGTCCTCACTGCCTAATGCTGGGAAAGGTTGAACGCAAGAGAAGAAGGAGACGACAGAGAATGAGGTGGCTGGATGGAGTCACTGAAGCTGTAGGTGTGTGCTTAAATGGACTCCAGAAAATGGTAGAGGACAGGAAGGCCTGGAGGAACATTCTCCATGGGGTCGCAATGGGTTGGACACGACTTCACAGCTAACAACAACAAGAATAATGAGCACATTGTATACAAGGGAGCTGCTCATTGTACTGTTGTGTTGCTTTTGTCAATTTTGTAGATAAAGGGAGCTAGCAATGGTATACTGTACATTTCAGGTAGCGTTTCTTACTTTGGGACTTTAAAATGTATGGACTCTGAGAATTCTCCAGCCAGAGAGCAAGAATAGCAACATAGAATATCTCCCAGGTACCATGAAATGACGTTGAATACATGGGATGCAAAGTACGCCAACCTATCAGAACTAATGGGTCAGCAGAAACTGCCCTGGAAGAAGACAGTGTTATAAATGTCCTGTGCTTTACAAATATTTACCTGCAACTAGAATTGCACCAGGAGGCCCACTAGTAACCTGCAACTTAAGTAACAGAAGAGTTAATGTGTGTACCACGACTCATCCTTGGTTTATGACCACAATTGAGCTCAAAATTTCTGTTGCTCAGTGAGACATTTGTTAAGTGAGTTTTGCCCCATTTTACGGCCTTTTTGCCACAGTTGTTTAGTAATGTGGCTATTAAGCGAATCTGGCTTCCCGTTGACTTTGCTTGTCAGAAGGTCACAAAAGTTGATCGCATGACCCTAGGGCACTGCAATTGTTATAAATATGAGTCAGTTGCCAAGTGTCTGAATTTTGATCATGTGACCATGGGGATGCTGTGACGGTTATGAGTGTGAAACTTGTAAATCACTCTCTTCAATGCTGTTGTAACTTCATATTGGTCACTAAATTAAGTCAAGCACTACCTGTAATGCACATGTTGCTGCATTCTGGACTTGTTCTAGCTTTTGAGTTTTCTTCAAGGGCAGCTTCGTGTGGAGCACGATATAGTAATTATACACAAGTGACTAAGGTATGAATGGCCATGAGAAGTTCCTCCTGATCTGGGAAATTAACCTACAAGATGAATACCACTTTACAATACCTTGGTAAGGCCACACTTGAAATACTGCATCCAGTTTGGTCACCACGATGTAAAACAGATATTGAGACTCTAGAAAGAGTACAGAGAAGAGCAACAAAGATGATTAGGGGACTGGAGGCTAAAACGTATAAGGAACGGTTGCTGGAGTTGGGTATGTCTAATGAAGAGAAGGACGAGGGGGGACATGATAGCAGTGTTCCAATATCTCAGGGGCTGCCACAAAAAAGAGGGAGTCAAGCTCTTCTGCAAAGCACCTAAAGGCAGGACAAGAAGCAACGGATAGCAACTAACCAAAGAGAAAAGCAACGTAGAACCAAGGAGAAATTTCCTGAGAATGAGAACAATTGATCAGTGGAACAACCTGCCTCCAGAAGTTGTGAATGCTCCAACACTGGAAATTTTTAAGAAGAGACTAGACAGCCATTTTTCTGAAATGTTATAAGGTTTCCTGCTGAGCAGGGGGTTGGACTAGATCAGGGGTGTCAAACTCAATTTCATTGAGGGCTGCATCAGCATTGCAGTTGCCCTCGGGGCCAGGTGGGTATGGCCAGAGTGGGCGTGGCCTACTGGGTGCTCGTGGCTAGAGTGCATATGGCCTACTGGGTGCTCGTGGCCAGCTCTACATCGTTTGCATCAAGCGTGCCTATGGGGGCCCCGGGCAGGAGTGGGACAGATCTGTGGGTCTCTGGCAGAAGGAGGGTCTCTGGGCCAGGGCCAAGGCAGTAGGGGCCGTTCCCTCACTGTTTCCAGGATGGCTTCACGGGCCACATGAAACCACTTCGCGGGCCAGATCCGGCCCCCGGGCCTTGTGTTTGACATGTCTGGACTAGATGACCTGCAAGGTCCCTTCCAACTTTATTATTATTATCTGTGCAAAGGCTGTTCTAGTCACAGTTGCAATTTGTTCCTCAAGTAGAAGCTGCAAGTCCAGGAGAACCCTCAAACTGAATCCAGGTTGACTTTCTGAATCTCTAAGGTGCGTCAATGTAATTTTTGAAACATCATGAAGTGGGGGAGAGTGCCATTGACATCTTTCAAGATTTGACTTTATATTTTAGTCAACACAAAGATTTGCATGTGGTCTCCCATACAAATAATACCAGGGCTATTTCAGCTTAGCTTTCTAGAAGAGCCAAGATGGACTAGGTGCTTTGGACCTGAAGCCCCAATGAATCACAGAGAACAATATTAATAATAATAATAAATAAACCTTTATTGTCAAAGTACAACATGTGTACATTGAGATTAGCTGAGCCTCCCCCCCGTGCTCTCTCCCCCAACACACAGTGACAACAAACCCTCCATCCCACCACACTGTGAACCAACTACACCACACACCGGCCTCCCAAGTCAATTCTGCATAAGATTATGTCCCATTTAAAAGCCTAACAGCCCACGGATAAAAGCTATTTTTCAGCCTGTTGGTATGGCTGGCTATATTCCTATATCTCCTACCGGATGATAGGAGAGTAAAGAGATACTGTCCAGGGTGTGAGTCATCCCTGAGAATCTTCCTCACTCTTCCAAGGCAACGAGCCCTAGCGATGTCATCCAGTGGTGTCAGGGGACAGCCCACAATGTCTTGTGCTGTGCTCACTACCCTCTGTAATACTTTCCTGTCCGCGGCTGTCAGACCAGCATACCAAACCACAATACCATACGAGAGGACGCTCTCTATAGTAGACGGGTAAAAGAGGGTCATTAGCTGTTGTTCTACCCTGTTCTTCCGCAAGACCCTAAGAAAGTGAAGCCTCTGTTGTGCCTTTCTAGCCACCTGAGTTGTGTTAACTTTCCAGGTCAGATCTTCGCAGAGGTAGACTCCCAGAAATTTAAAGGAGGAAACTCTCTCCACACAGTCCTCCCCAATGTAAAGGGCAGGTTCCTCCTTTTTTCTCCAGAAGTCTAACACCATCTCTTTCGTCTTGCCGATGTTTAGGTGCAAGTTGTTGTTACTACACCATATGGATAGTGTTTGTACCTCCACCCTATATGCTGTCTCATCCCCACCTGTAATAAGACCCACCACAGTTGTATCATCTGCGAACTTGATTATTGCAGTGGATGGGTCAGATGATACACAATCATAAGAGTATAAAGAGTACAGGTAGGGGCTAAGCACACAGCCCTGTAGCGTGCCGGTGCAAAGCTTCAGGGGGGTGGACAAAGCAGAGCCGACCCTCACTGTTTGTAACCGATCCCTAAGAAAGTCTTGAATCCAATTGCAGATGGTGGGGGAGAATTTCAAGTCAGTCAGCTTCTCGATAAGAATGCTCGGCAAAATGGTGTTGAAAGCAGAGCTGTAGTCAACAAAAAGCATCCTGACGTAACTTCCAGGCTTCTTGAGATGACTTGCTACAGAGTGTAAAGCAGTAGCTATGGCATCGTCTGTCGACCTATTTCCCCTGTAGGCAAATTGATGTTTATCAAAGTCCAGTGGGAGGCATGTCCTGAGATGTTGGAGAACCAATCTTTCGAAGCATTTCATGACTACAGACGTTAATGCAATAGGTCTGTAGTCATTCAGGCACTCAACTGCAGTTTTCTTGGGGACTGGGACAATGGTAGCTGCTTTCAAGCACGATGGTACACATGCCGTTTGCAAGGAGATGTTAAAAATCCTTGTCAGGACCCCTGCTAATTGATCGGCACAATTCCTGACCACTATCCCCAGCACCCCATCTGGGCCTGCGGCTTTGCTGGGATTCACAGCCTTCAATACAGCTCTCACTTGGTGTTCACACAGTGTGAGTGGCTGAGAGTCAGAAGGGTGGCCAGCAAAGGCTTCGGGGTCTGGTCTTTTAACCTCGTAGCGGGCGAAGAAGATATTCAGCTCCTCAGCCAACAAGGCATCGGTGTTTGCCATGCTCCTCGTGCTGCCCTTATAGTTGGTTAAGTGCTACAGTCCCTGCCATACTTGCCTCGGATCGTTGTTTGCTAAATGGTTCTCCACCTTTTGTTTGTATTGTTGTTTTGCCATCCTAATGCCTGTTCTGAGATTTGCTCTGGCCTCTCTGTATCTGTCCCTGTCCCCCGCCTAAAGGCAGAATCCCGGGCTCTCAGGAGTGTTCGTATCTCTGCAGTCATCCAGGGTTTACAGTTCCCGTAAACTCTAATGCACTTATCCGTTGTTACACTATCAGTGCATGTTCTAATATAAGAGAGTACGGCATCTGTATATGAATTTAGACCCTTCCCAACAAAGGATGTCTTTACATAAAATTTAAAAAAGTTACCAAATCTGCTTTAAGAAAGAATTACCAGGTCCTCTGTTTTGACCACCAACATACAAACTAATTCCCACACTATATATAATCTGCCTGGGATGTCAAAGCTGAAAAAAATATGCAGGTAGTCCTTGATACAGTAATTGATCACCTTGCAATCTGTTCTACATTTGCCCTCATTTTTCCACTTGGATAATTAGACATTTTGCTTAGTTACTGCTAGTGTCTTACATTAGTTGAGATCTTGCTTCAGAACCATTAAATTACACTGAATTAAAAGAGCTATGGTAGAAATGCTGTAATAATAAGTAGGCAGTACTGTATGCAAATTACCAAAGTCCAGGTTGGCTAGGAACAAGTTACAAGTTGCCAATCATTCTTTCCTACGCAGTCATGTTGTACATCAACTTCCTTATTTATGCTTTATTTTACCTTTGTCCTATCTGCGTTTGGTACAGACCTACCACTAAGCTTCCAAGCTAAAGAAATTTGCCTTTTCTGTCACCTGCCGTGTGTGTGTGTACTAATTAGCAGTAACCTTTTTAATCAGTCTTCAGAACCAGGGAAAAAAACATTTACATGATACAAAATACTTCTGAAGTAGGCTTAACTGCAGCTTACGTAGCAGCAATGATATGATAACAAGCATGCTTACAATTGCTGCTCAAAGTCCAATCCACTGTTGAGGAAAGTCAGTTCAAATACACGCATGAGGCGGACCGTGGCCTGTATGTGATCCTACTACCCATTTCCTTTTTCAGGGAGAAGGAATAGCATGGCGTCTGAAAGTAGATTTGAAATATCAAGAACATTTAGTGGCATTCTGGCCACATGGCTGCTAAAGGAGAACTTGACTATCACAATATAGTATCATTACTATGGTAGTCATTTTTTTCCCTTCATGTCTGATTCTCCGAAAAAATTTTTCAAACAAATCCCTGTAGTTTTCTTGGCAAGGCTTTGCAGAAATGGTTTGCCCTTGCCTGTTTCCTAGGGCTGAGGGGGAGTGACTGGCCCAAAGTCAACTAGCTTCAAAGCAGAACTCAAATTCATAGTTTCCTGGTTTCTAGCCTGAAGCCTTAACCATTACACCAAACTGGCTCTGTATGATAGTCATAGCTAGTCATAAAACATCTATTTCCTATAAGGCAAACAGGTCAGGTTGCTTCCTGTTGCTTGTTTTCTGTGACCATAATATCTGTATTTTGTCCTTTCTGTGGGTAAGCATGCACATTGCCAATCAACACTGGGTTGTAGCTGTGCACCATTTTTATTTTCTTGGTACGCCTCTGGTGTCTGAATTTGGAAGCTTTCAAGAAAATAAATCAGTTCTGGATTAGACCTCTGCACCCTGTCAGCTTCTATTTAGTTGAAGGAATCTAGAACACATTTTAAAAGGGCTTCCTGTTCATTGGGATCATTGTAGTGAATGGTGGATTATTTGATTTGCTCCAAGAAAGTTTTTCCTGTTGTACTTTTTTTAAAAAAATGTCCTATTTTTTTAAAAAAATTAAATTTTTAAAAAACATTTCCATGTTCAGGCTACTACAAGTCTAAGCATAGTTTAGACCTCACAGTTTAAAAACAATTCACAATGAAATAGCCACATAAGTTTCATTCCTAGTTTTGATTAGTATATATATTTAAAAATATGTGAGGCTTATACTTAATAGAAAGCATATTGTAGGAAGACAACAAGCAACAAAATTTAGGTTTACAATAAAAATAGATGGCATATTTATCCTACGTACGTATCCTTAACAATTAGGAAGCATGTTCTAAATCATGGATTTAGCAACCTTTTTGATTACTGGCTGTACGAGTGAAGAGGAATTATCTTGGCCGCATATAAAATATATAATATACATCACAATGTTAAAAGTTTTACAATCTTATGGGGCCGCTTAACTAGCTGTCCAGGGCCACATGCAGCCCATAGGCTGTTCTAGATTCACATTATATCTCTAAATTCTTTATTTCTCTTTTTTTCATTATACACAGCCAGAGCTGTAAAAATTAAAATGACTCTAATATATAAGATCATTGTCTTCTATTAGAATGAGTCAATTTAATCATATATTGTATTTACACACTGATCATGTAGCAACATGAAGCAATTTTTATTTAGTTGTTTGGTTGGTTATGAACAACATGGCCTCTGGCATCCTTATGCTGAGCACACAAAGCTATGGGAACATACTGTAGTTTATTCCCCCAGTAAGAAAATATGATCTAGAGTACCTAGGAAAGTTTTGGCAGGCCAGTCTCGCTCCAAGTCTGAGCATGATGATACTGCCAGGGTAAAGAAGTGATAACGCCAATTCCTTTCTCCTAAAGACTTCTAACATCATTCAGTTTTATAGAGAGAAGCCAGACAGAGAAGTAAATCCTTTGTTCTTAACATAATGAGTGTGGACAGCTGATCCATACATGAAGATGTACACTGGATGCATCATGAGGGGCTGAATTTTAGGTTGTATATTTGAAACTTCTGGTAGGGTGTTAAAAAACAGTGCTCCATTTGAAATGATAAAATTCAGTATTAAACACTAGGAAGAAGATTCCGCTACCATATTTTGTAAATCAAATCTAAGTGCAAATTATCAAGAAGACGAAGGAAGCAATTCTAGAAATAGAACCAACGCTATGTTCAAATGAACTGCCTGACTTAGCACAACAGACTGATTCATTCAACATACTAAGATAATGTTTAGGTTCATCTAGCTTGGTGAACCACAAATTAGCAAATACATTTCAACATGTTGTGTGAATTTAGCCAGAGTTAAACAAGTTTAATCTTAAATTGAATAGTTTTGCTATGGAGTTTAGCAAAATGAACTGTTGCTTGCTTCTGTTTGACTGAGTCATTTTTTAATTGTTTGTTTTTATGTCTTTTTTCACTGGAGCAGTTTGTGAAAGTACAATAGTATAATATTCTCATACAATTATAGTAGTGAACAAGACAACTACTTTGGTCTAGTTTAGTGGTTAAAACACCAGGTTAGAAACCAGGAAACTGAGTTCTAGTCCTGCCTTAGGCATGAAAGCCCACTGGGTGACTTTGGGTCAATCATCAGGAGACTGAATTCTAGTCCTACCTTAATAACAAAAGTTGGCTGGGTCACTTTGGTCCAGCCACCTGGAGACTCTGAATTCTACTCTGCCTTACGCATGAAAGCCCACTGGGTGACTTCGGGCAGGTTGCTATTTCTCAGCCCATGACATCAGGCTCAGATGACAAGCCGGTTGGTCAATTCCTTTTGCAACTAATGAATCAAGACTCAGTTGATCCCAAAACAATAGACCCTGTACTTGTGGGAAAACGCTAGGAATAAATTTTATTATTTTATTTTATTGATTTTATGATTAAAATGAAACAAAAAAAACAAAATTAAATTTCACTTAAGGAAAAAACAGTGTAAATAGTGACCTAAAGGAGAGTAAGGTAAGTCTTCAGCTGATAGGTAAGTCTTCAACTGTTGCCTTAAAGAAGGCTGTTAAGACGGGAAGCCAAGTTTACTTTGGGAGAAATTTTCTTAACCAGGCACTGCCACGAGGGCCTTATTCCTGGTCAGTGCAATGCAGGACAGGCCAAACTCTGGGACCCTAAAGAGCTCCTCTTCAGGATCCAATCTGAATCGGTCATTGGGACCAAAGATTTATTCTTCCAAGCTTTCGAGCTCATGATGGAGTCCATCATCAGGGAACTTCTCTCCCCAGAATACGTACTGGGTTGTTCTACATGTTAAATTTATATGGTTGCTGGTTGTGTGTAGCTTTCAGTTGTTAGTTAGGCTGTTGATGGCTGGCGATTTAGTTGTTAATTGTTGTTTCCTTGAGTCACCACACCTTTGGATCCTAAATATCTGCTAGGCTGGTGCTAAGTCAGCACTCCTATTGACTGATAAGGGGCCCATTTCCCAGATTTCAATCATTTCTCTGGCTATTTTTGTCCCTGCTCGGCCAACAATCATAGTAGCTGTGAAATAGAATGCATGTCCTTATTCAAGTATCCTGGGACACATATATTTACGTTCATGAGGCCCTCCTCAGTTGGACTTACTGGATGGCTTTGGGAGAGGTAATCTTATAAGTACCAGGATACTATATGCTTTAACACAGTATGTCAACGTCAGCATGTTAACTTGACCTCATTAGTATAACTATAGTAATGCATCACTTTTAGAACTGGTTCTGGGTGGTCCTATTTCACATCCTACTCAGCAGTCCAACAGCCATGCATTTTATTTTGAGTTTCTGGACCATTTTTCAAAGAGTTTCACATAAAGTACATTGCAGTAATCCAGTTATGTAGCTATTAAGGTATGAATCGCTGAGCTAGGCTATGCCAGTCTAAGATAACCAGTCCTCACCTGCTCAAAACTGGGTCTACGCTTTCTTGCTACTAAGGCTACCTGTACCAATAACACACCTGCTCTTTAAGTGAAAATGTTACCTGTAATATGCCATCTTCCTAATTCCCAGGCCTGGGAACCACCTGTCTACATTATCTGTGTCTTAACTGGATTCAGCTTCACTCCTTTTGAGATTCAAAGCAACTTTTAAGCGTAATTTATCTATTCAATTTCATGCTGCCCAACTCCCAACAATTCTAGGTTGCTCACAATGCACCAAAATAATATCGGAACATTATAACAGGGACTAACCACAGGCTTGTACAAAGAAGAAAAAATAGCAAATTGGCAAAAAAAACCAAACTTCCTACCAGCAACTGACATCCAATCCAAGGCTCATTAATCCCTCTAACCCAGGCCTTTGAGGCTTTCTAGAATGAAAAGTGGGGGGGAGCCATTCAAATCTCAGGGGGAACTCATTCCAGAGGGCAGGTAGTGCAACAGGCAAGGGGGTCTTTTGTCATCTTTGGCTGATAATCCAAGTGTATTCCTAGAGAACAGTTCTAGCTTTGGTTATTATTGCAGTTCTGGTGGCAAATTTTTCTGCGATGTAATTTGATGATAAAGGTATCCATGTTCCTTAAAACAGCCTGGTAACTGCAAAAAGACCGAATGGGGATAACCGAATTAGTGAGTAATGTGTTTATAAAGTCCCACACCAGTCCTCTGTTGAAACACCTGCAGAGCGCTAGTTACTAATGGATTCAAGCCAAGATACTCACTGAGGCACCTTAATAAAACCTTATACAGGTAGTCCTTGATTTACGCCTACCACTGGGACTAGTGTTTTCATAGCTAAGCACGGGGGTTGTTAAGTGAACCGTGCCTGAATTTACATTCTTTTTTTTTTGCCATGGTTGTTAAGCAAATTGCTGCCGTTGTTAAGTGGATCGCATGGTTGTGAAGCAAACCCAGCTTTCTCCATTGACTTGGTTTGTCACAAAATCACAAATGACGACCCTGGGAAGCTGCAGCTATTGTAAAATACACGCCGGCTGACAAGCGCCCAAATTTTGATCACATTACTAGGGGCGGTTAATGGTAGGTATGAGGGCTCCATGCCACTGTAACTTTGTGTCAGGACCCACCCCAATCCACGTCTTAGGAAAACAAAAACTCTTGGAGTCAGTTCTAGTCCAAAAGGAATTTTTACTAGGACATGCTTGGTTGTGGAAATACAAGACAGGACTTAGTATTGTTTTACAAATTGAAACTTTATAAAGGGTTTCTGGTTCAACCCCCTTCCCTCAACCCCATTTAGTCAGCCCCCATCATTTTACTTCGTGTCATCCCTTTCGTGGGAAAAAAGGAACTTCGAATCTTTATGGTTATTGCCTTCTTCCTCTGCAGATTTAAATGAAGACACAGGCCAGATGCCCTCTTCTCTAACCCTCCCTTTTGTTTCTCCAGTCCAAAAGGTTTCCCTTGGTCTTTGAAATAACCTAAGGCAGGCTGAATCCACATGCGCTCCTCCTTCCTCGGGAGATGGCAGAATCCATGGGGGGGGTAATGTTTTAAACATACATTTATGAATGTGATATAAATGGATTCTGACACTTTGGACAGTTGCTAAAAGAACGGTTGTAAATCAAAGATTACCCAAACACTATGGCTAATGCTGAGTTGCAGGATTGCCCACTGCCCTACAATCTATCCGTGCTGTTAGATTTTTCACCTTTTTTTGTGTGTCCTGCCACGGATACATCTCAAATCAACAACTGGCTATTGCAACTATACTTGGCCCCCTCCCCATCTTTTTTTGTACAATTTAGGATGAAGCTAAAAACAAACCCAGGCCTTTTTATTTAGAGTTTATTAATGCTGCTGGAGGTGACAGTATTCCAGCTGAGCTATTAAAAATCTTAAAAGACAGTGCAGTAAAAGTGCTACACTCAATTTGCCAGCAAATTTGGAAAACTCAACAGTGGCCACAGGATTGGAAAAGATCAGTTTACATTCCAATTCCAAAGAAAGGCAGTGCCAAAGAATGTTCAAACTATCGCACCATTGCACTCATTTCTCATGCTAGTAAAGTCATGCTTAAAATCCTACAAGCTAGACTTCAGCAGTATGTGGATCGAGAACTACCAGAAGTACAGGCAGGATTTCAAAGAGGCAGAGGAACTAGAGATCAAATTGCCAACATACGCTGGATCATGGAGAAAGCTAGGGAGTTCCAGAAAAACATCTACTTCTGCTTCATTGACTATGCTAAAGCCTTTGATTGTGTGGATCATAACAAACTGTGGCAAGTTCTTAAAGAGATGGGAGTACCAGACCATCTTATTTGTCTCTTGAGAAACCTATATGCGGGTCAAGAAGCAACAGTGAGAACTGGACACGGAACCACTGATTGGTTCAAAATTGGGAAAGGAGTCCGGCCTATTTAACTTATATGCAGAGCACATCATGAGAAAGGCAGGGCTAGATGAATCAAAAGTTGGAATTAAGATTGCCGGAAGAAATATCAACAACCTAAGATACGCAGATGATACCACTCTAATGGCAGAAAGTGAAGAAGAACTAAAGAGCCTCTTGTTGCGGGTGAAGAAGGAGAGTGCAAAACTTGGGTTGAAACTTAACATTAAGAAAACCAAGATCATGGCATCCGGCCCTCTCAATTCCTGGCAAATAGATGGGGAAGAAATGGAAGTAGTGACAGATTTTATTTTCCTGGGCTCCAAGATCACTGCAGATGGGGACTGTAGCCAAGAAATTAAAAGACGCTTGCTCCTGGGGAGGAAAGCCATGGCAAATCTAGACAGCACACTAAAAAGCAGAGACATCACCCTGTCAACAAAAGTGCGTATAGTCAAGGCTATGGTCTTCCCAGTTGCAATGTATGGCAGTGAAAGTTGGACCATAAGAAAGGCTGAGCGCCAAAAAATTGAGGCCTTTGAACTATGGTGCTGGAGAAGACTCCTGCGAGTCCCTTGGACTGCAAGGCGATCAAACCGGTCAGTCCTAGAGGAGATCAATCCTGACTGCTCTTTAGAAGGCCAGATCCTGAAGCTAAAACTCAAATACTTTGGCCACCTAATGAGAAGGAAGGACTCACTGGAGAAGAGCCTCATGCTGGGAAAGATCGAGGGCAATAGAAGAAGGGGACGACAGAGAATGAGGTGGCTGGATGGAGTCACTGAAGCAGTAGGTGTGAGCTTAAATGGACTCCAGAAGATGGTAGAGGACAGGAAGGCCTGGAGGAATGTTGTCCATAGGGTCGCGATGGGTCGGACACGACTTCGCAGCTAACAACAACAACAATGCTGCTGGGTTTCAATGATTTTGTGATTTTTTTTTTAAAAAAATTGAATTTTGGATGTTGTAAGCCATTTAGAGCTAAGCAATAAGAGAAGGCAACATAGATATTTGAAATAAATGTGGAATGGCCAACTGTTAATAAACACAGAACACCCACCCACCCCCAAAGAAATAAGTAGATACTAGTTCTGGGTAAAACAAGGCAGTTATTCTCAGGTGCTTAACATCTTTCCCCAGCATATTTCAAGGTATTTAAAAAAAATAAAGGGTGTAATCATATGTAAGCATTGGATTATATCAGGAAGGAAGGAGGAAAGTACTTTTTTTAATAAGTTGGTATAAGGTACCTCATGATTGGGGACTGGAAGAATATGAAATATTAAATGTTTGATAAATCAAAGTATAGGCTCATCCAGTGGTGGGATTCAGCCAGTTCGCACCACTTAAGCAGAACCGGTAGCTAATTTTTTGTTGCCCAAGCCCAGAATGGACTTCCAGAAGTGGCATCCACGCAGAGAACCGGTTGTTCACCTTTTTGAATCCCACCACTGGGCTCATCCTCATACAGTCCTAACTGCAGCACAAACAAGCATTAACTCAGTTCCTGTGGATCACTGTACAGATAGTCCCAAGTTACAACCCTTCATTGAAGGAGTGCTTGAAGATACAATGCACTAAAAAAGTGACTTGCAACTGGCTTTCACGCTGACAACTGTCGCAGCTTCCCCGTGGCCAGGTGATCAAAATTCAGGTTGTGATTCACTTATCAACCTTGCCCAAAAGATGGTAAAATCAGGCACACTTAGCTATGCAAATTCTGGTCCCAATCATCACAAGTCAAGGACTACTTGTAGGTATGTCCATTCCCTTCCAGTCACTGGGAACTACTTTCCATGGACATAGACTGCCATAAAGATTGGACAATGGGCTTGTGCATCTGACTGCATGATGTCCAGTCACCACTGACCACATGCTTGTCAAATCTTATATTGACTCCTTATAAAGATAAGGATGGTCTTTGGAAAGCGCACCAGACTGTTAAAACAAATGGCTTTAGCACTCTTCTGAAAGAGAGCTAGATCTGTGCTTAAAAATAGGTCAAGCTCTCCCTTGACAGTATCATCATAAGAGTTTTCTTTAGAGAAGGTTGTTTTAAACCACAAGTACAGGTGGGGGTGGGGGGCGTTCTGCCAGCTGTGCCTTGCTGTTTCTGTGACCATTAAAACTTTTCCATTGCTTTCACTACAGTTCTAGGATTTCAAGTTGCTTTACTTTTTCTGTTTATTGCTATTACTTTGCTGTTTAAGGCACACTATTTTATTTAGGGATAGTCCTTGACTTAGGACCATAATTGAGCCCAAAATTACGGTCATAAGTCATTCCAGTCATTAAGCAGGTGTCCGTGTGACTGCATCCAATTTTACCATTCTTTTCGTGGTGGCTGTTAAGCAAGTATGGGGGGTCATTAAGCAAATTAATTGTTCCCAGTGGGCTTTTTTGGGGGGGGGTTGCTCAAAACTGGAAAGAAACACCAGTTTCCAGCAAAAAACATTGTAAATTGCGCTCATGTGACCATGTTGTTGTTGTTAGTTGCAAAGTCGTGTCCGACCCATCGCGACCCTATGGACAATGTTCCTCCAGGCTTTCCTGTCCTCTACCATCTTCTGGAGTCCATTTAAGCTCACGCCTACTGCTTCAGTGACTCCGTCCAGCCACCTCATTCTCTGTCGTCCCCTTCTTCTATTGCCCTCAATATTTCCCAGCATTAGACTCTTCTCCAGTGAGTCCTTCCTCCTCATTAAGTGGCCAAAGTATTTGAGTTTTAGCTTCAAGATCTGGCCTTCTAAAGAGCAGTCAGGGTTGATCTCCTCTAGGACTGACCGGTTTGATCGCCTTGCAGTCCAAGGGACTCGCAGGAGTCTTCTCCAGCACCATAGTTCAAAGGCCTCAATTCTTTTGCGCTCAGCCTTTCTTATGGTCCAACTTTCACTGCCATACATTGCAACTGGGAAGACCATAGCCTTGACTATACGCACTTTTGTTGACAGGGTGATGTCTCTGCTCATGTGACCATGGGATGTTGCAAATAGCCATATATGTGGGCTGGTTGCGAAACGCTCAAAATGCAATCACGTGACCAGGGGTTGAATAGGTTGAAGAGGGGGGTCAACCAATTCTCCAAAGCGCCTGAAGAATGGAAACTAACGAAGGAGAGAAGCAACCTAGAACTAAGGAGAAATTTCCTGACAATTTCCACAATTAATCAATGGAAACATGTGCCTTGAGAAGTTGTGGGTGCTCCATCAATGGAGGCTTTTAAGAAGAGATTGGACAAGCATTTGCCTCAAATGGTATAGGGTTTCCTGCCTGAGCTGTGGGTTGGACTAGAAGACCTCCAAAGTCCCTTCCAACTCTGTTATTCAGTTATTCTGGTGGGGGACTGGCCTTTGTAACTTCAAATCCAGGCCATAAATAGTCATGAGGTGGTGTGTCATAATTTCAAATGTAAACTGCATGTCAAGGACTAGCTATACTCCATTCCTTCTCCATGATGCCCACAAGCTCATTTCCAGGTGCTACCAGGAGGAAAACAGTTAAACTTCCTGCTAGCACTGCTACTCAGGCACAAAACTCACTCATCATTTCACTCACTGTTCCTCTTCTATACCTGTGGCTGTCAGCCCAATAATATTTGGACATGGTTCAATGCTCCTTCAAAAGAGCACTAAACCCATCTTCAGAAATCAAGCAGCCGATGAGTACTTGATCCATAAAATCTGTTAATCCAGTAATTCGACAGGTGGCCAGTTGTCTCAATTCTTGCACAAACACTCAACCAGTTCTGCCCTGCCCATACTAGGGAGAGTGATCCGTGGTGGTTTTCTGTTTGAGAGGCAATGATTGATTGAATAGGAAGCAAAGGATAGGAGAGCTGCTTAATTGCTTTTTCAAATTTCTCCCACATTAAAACGGTAAGGACAGCACCGGTTTCCATGCTCAGCAATTGGGGAACAAATTTTCTGTTGACATTCTTTTCTGCCAGCCCTGCAGAAAAATCCCTGCTGGATTTTTATGCAGCCCTCAGTATCTGCCTAACTTAATTTACAGACTAAAGCCATAAAAATATTCTGAAATGTTTTGAGCCGTTTTTGTAATTCCATTATATTAAAAAAAAATGCTTGTCATACATAATTGCTTTCATTTATTGCTGGTCAAAATCCTTACCGTAGGTGTTCTTAGCACTAAAATTCATCTTCTTATTCGTCAATGCTCGGCTTTGTCCTTTCTTTACAAATCTCAAATTTGATCAGGTATTTATTTTCCTAGGCTTCATTTTGATAGAATAAAGAAATTCTCCCTGATTGAGAAGTAATTGGATCCAGGGACAGACCTCTGTTTCCATGGGCAAAATCCCAGTTCAAAATCCCAGAAATTCAGAATGACCTACAACTTAACACCCACGAGAAGACTGAGATCCTAAACAAACACTTTAACTTTGAATAGTGCAATTGTAGTTTCGGATATACAACCCATGTTTAAAATTGGAATCCATAGATTTTTTAGAACAAAACTAAACATAAGGTAAAGGTAAAGGTTCCCCCGCACATGCGTGCTAGTCGTTTCCGACTCTAGGGGCCGGTGCTCATCTCCGTTTCAAAGCCAAAGAGCCAGCGCTTGTCCGAAGACGTCTCCGTGGTCATGTGGCCGGCATGACTAGATGCCAAAGGCGCACGGAACGCTGTTACCTTCCCACCGGAGTGGTCCCTATTTTTCTACTTGCATTTTTAAGTGCTTTCGAACTGCTAGGTTGGCAGAAGCTGGGACGAGTAACAGGCGCTCACTCTGTTACGCAGCACTCGGGATTCGACCCGCCAAACTGCCGACCTTCTGATCGAAAAGCTCAGTGTCCTAACCCCCTGAGCCACCGCGTCCCTTAAACATAGCTTCATGGAATTCTCTACCAGAATGTTTTATCCAAAGGGATGCTTCTGTATCTATTTTATGACTTGATAAATCCATATTGTGATAAGCTGTTCATGCATTTAGATGTACTTCACTGGCCTATAACGTATCGTGGAAATGTGTAATGTATTAATACAGGTACTCCTCGACTTATGACCTTTCCTTTAACAATCGTTTGAAATTACCACAAAATTGAAAAACGTGACTTATAAAAAATGGTCTAACTTAAAACCATCACTGCATTCCCACAACTGGGTGATCATTATTCAGATGCTTGACCACCATCACACATTGACAATGGTCACAGCATCCTGCAGCCACTTGATTGCCATTTGTGATTTTTTTTCCAGCCAGCTTCTGACAAGCAAAGTCAATGGGGAAGCCAGTAGGGAAGGTTGCAAGTCACATCTTGCTTAACAACCCTGCCAAAAAAGATTATAAAATGGGGGGTAGTTAGCTATGTGCTGCCTTACTTAAGGACAAATTTTCCGGTCCCTATTATGGCCATATGTCAAGAACTACTTATAGACAATTTTAGAACGTCTAAAAGGAGAGAAGAAATATAAGCGTCTTTTTTCCATCTGACGTAGTAAATTCAGACAACAGTCAAAGTGCCAACATGGCTGTTCATAGTGATGATTGCAGTCTCAGGCCTAGTTTTCTAATTACGGTAAGCTGTATCAGAGCATAAAATAAAATGATTTTCTTATTCATTAGATTTATTTCACACCTTTTTTTTTCAGAAATTCAAGAAGTAGATTATATTATTCCCTCCTTCCACTTTTCTATCCCGTAACCACCCTGGATTGCTAGGAAATGATTGGGCCAAATTCTCAAGTCATCCATAAGCTTCTGCAGTGGAAATTCATTCTTAGTGCAGTAGCAAACCACCACCTTAATCACTTTTCAACCTTTTCACCCATTGTATCACTTTTAGGATATGGCAACATCCAAGTACCACCAGTCGCCTAGCAAGGTGTCAAAAACTTGATGACCAAAAAAAAAACCAACACAGGAAAAAAGTGAAGTACAGGTAGTCCTCGACTTACAACAACAGTTCGCTTAGTGACTGTTTGAAGTTACAATGGCACTGAACAAATGAATCAGTTGCCAAGCATCTGAATGTAAATCACAAGACCCTGGAGATGCTGCAACATTCCAGCTGATCGGCGCTTCTTCTGGGCTCAGCAGAAGCATCAGGATCAGCGCCGAGCTCCAACTGGAGCCTAATGCTGATCCTGGCGCTTCCGCTGAGCCCTGACAGCCCCGAAGAAGCACTGATCCTGGCGCTTCCACTGAGCCCTGACAGCCCTGCAGCTCCAGCCACCTCTCATGGTACTGCCACCAGTTCAGCCCATTCCCCTCCCCCCCACCACTTTTCTAGGATGGTCGCGTACCACCTGCCAGGTGCCAATGTACCACAGGTGGTACCCGTAGCGCTGGTTGAAAAGCCCTGCACTACACTACACTAGAGTACAAATATAAAATCTAAATCAAGTCCAGTATGACTATTGCCTCCCTTCTATGATCAGGGCCTTGATGAGGCGAAGGGGCTTGTGTCAGTAAATGAATTCATGGGTTATGTCACTGGACATGTATATGTCCAGAAGGATATCCCAGGCCATGATGGACACTGCCTAGACCAGGGATGTCAAACTCACTGCGTCTCACGACATGTCGCGATGTATCATGACTTTTTTCCCCTTGCTGGAGCTTGGGTGGGCGCAGCTTCCGTGTGACGCATCCAGCCCGCTGGCTAGCAGTTTGACACTCCTCGCCTAGACTGCCACCAATCACATCTGCCAATCTGCATTGGACCAACATGGCAAATTTCTTCAACATGTGAATGCAACCTCAAAAACAACCCTCATTTCCTGGAGGCCTTTAGGGAAACCTACCCATGGCAGCTATAATGTATTGGGCCTATTTACTTGAACTGTCCCACGTATTGTTGAATGCTGCTTGAGATTCCTTAATCAGGAGGTCTGTGTAACGGTCACTGGCTTCCCAGACATGCAGTCTCCAGGACGATCATTGGTTGGCTCTGGGGCGGGAATAGGTTCCTTCAAACCTATTGGCCGCCGCCTAGTGGCCAGCCGTATAAGTAGCTGCGTAGAAACCTTGGTTACTAGTTCTGTTCCTGTTCTACAATAAAGCAATGTTCCTGTTTGAACTCTCTCGTCTCGCCTTCTACTTGCAAGAAACCCAGTACACAACAGCAGCGGTCTAGGAAAAAGGGCCTATTGTTTTTACAGAAACTATAGGAAGTATATGCTAGCCTGTGAAGAAATACATTGTATATATTTTAATTTCATGAGTCTAGTTGAAGCTTGCTATGCTAGAAACTGGTTTTAACCAGAATCTGCTGATATGATAGTTACTCTAGAGACAACCCCTAGGAACTATAGCCATAAAAGGTCATTTGTAAATAAGGGCAGGGGGGCAATAGAATTAGAGTAATGGGAGATGTAATCAGGTGCGAAGATACTGTATTTACTTTAGGCGCTTCGGATAGGTTGAGATGGCATGAGTACGAAGCCAATGAGGACAAGGTGGGAGGTGATTTTGCAAGGACAATAGAGAATATAAAGAATATTAATGATTTAAGCTGTGTCCACTGTACCTGTGTGTACATGATGCACCCTCTTTGCAAAGTAGTACAAATAAATTACCATTGTTTTCTCTTGGAAGTTTTAGCTGGTGAATGTTTACTTAAACTAGACAATAATCCCCTTCTGGAAGACCAGCCCGAAGGCAGAGGGTGCTACCCAATTGGCAAAGGAAAGCTCAAGATTCTATTGGTTGGAAACATGCGGAAGAGGCCTTCATCCTGCACTGGATAGACCAGGGGTTCCCAACTGGAGGTGCTCGCACCCCCTGGGGGTATGAGACGATATCCCAGGGTGTGCGAAAACTTGGGTTTAGAAGTTTCAAAATTATAATGTATATGCATAATTCATTTTGAACTTTTGTAAGGAATGTATCAGAAGCGTCCTAGGGGTGCGGGGTATAGAAAAGGTCGGGAACCACTGGGATAGACAACGGCTAAAATGATGGCTATTGGCATTTTCCTTTCAAAGCCTACATTATATGACCTCTTGCTATCTGCTCAATAACGAGTACAGTCACCCATTTAAACCACACGAACAAGATAGTCTAGACAGCTGGTGACAGGAAAGAATGATTTCAAGACAGTATTTCCTCTTTGCCTGTTTTACAGTATTTGAGCAATTGATCCATCTGCTATTACAGGGTACATCTAACTCAGATTGAACAGCATCAGCAGCTTGAGAAACACCATACCTTTATGAAAACAGGTGAAGTCCTTGACTTACAACCAGATGCTTAGCAACCATTTGATGTTACAACAACTCACTGAAAAGCTACAACTCAGTTTCGACACCCAGCCCTCCCGTCCTTTGTTGTCACATGACTGCATTCTGGGCACTAGGCAACCAGCCCACATTTACGACAGTTTGCAACGCTCCATAGTCACGCGACCATGATTTACAATATTTGTGTCAAAAAAAACATTTACCTCTGGTTTCCGGCAAAAGACGCCTCATAGCGAACGATGGGTTTGCTTAACCACCACCGCAGAAGTAAAATTGAGTCTGGAGACACGGTGACTTGCTTTACAACCATCATGACTTACAACCGCATCGGCAGGGCTCAACTGCAGTCAATTCAAGGACTAAATGTCTACAGAGATTCTCAGTCATCCAGGTCATGGTTGTCCCAAAGGTGCTTTTTCAAGAGGCAAGAGGACTTCCTTGGTTTTTCCTTGAAGACGTCTCGCTTCTCATCCAAGAAGCTTCATCAGTTCTGACTGGATGGCGGGTGGATGAAGAGGTTCTTCCTCCATCCACCCCCCACCCCCGCCCCATGTAGTCAAAATCAAGGAGAAACCAAAAAAGTCTGGCTGCCTTTTGAAAAAAAGCACCTTTGAGACAATTGAAGGACTAGCTAATACAACTACTGTAGCATTTAAAAATGGCTATATACAGTATTCTTTCCTTTCCTAGACTTCTTATTACTTTTGGCTGGCTGCAAATTGTTACTTTAAGCCACTCGGTCTGAAATTGTTTGGTGGCATACACATTTAATAAAATCTGAAATACCTAAGCAGATTGCACCTGGAATTATCAGAAATATCCTATTTAAATGGCTGCCTCTAACACATCAGTAGATTTTTACACTACTAACATGCCTATAAGCCTTGGATGCAGTCATTATACATAAACTCACAGTCCCCAGTCACGTAATGTATGTTCAGTCTCTGCCTGCAGAGTTGGAAGCTGCTTTTTTAGACATGCCATCTCAGTGGAATGTATAGCACAATAATTATCATGTCTGAAATTCTTGTCATTATCTGCTGTCCCCCTAAAAGTGCAATTATAATTAAACATAGTTCAATATTTTCAAAAAATCAATATTGCTTCTCATATACATATGGACTCCAGCCCATTTATTCCCACACATCCTGCCCATCTTGTTTTTGTCCTCCTCTGCCAAGTTAACATTTTAAGGCAATTTATACTTTTTTTTTATTCTAGAATATATATGTATTCTAAAAAGTAGATTCCTACAACAGCAGTCATCTCCTATGACACTAGTAAAGGTAAAGGTAAAGGTTCCCCCACACATGCATGCTAGTCGTTTCCGACAATAGGGGCCGGTGCTCATCTCCGATTCAAAGCCAAAGAGCCAGCGCTTGTCTGAGGACGTCTCCGTGGTCATGTGGCCGGCATGACTAGACGCCAAAGGCGCACGGAATGCTGTTACCTTCCCACCTATTTTTGTACTTGCATTTTTACGGGCTTTCAAACTGCTAGGTTGGCAGAAGCTGGGACAAGTAACAAGCGCTCACTCTGTTACGCGGCACTCGAGATTCAACCCGCCAAACTGCCGACCTTCTGATCGACAAGCTCAGTGTCCTAACCCACTGAGCCACCGCCTCCTCATGAGTAATCTGGCTGACCTTCTCTGCTCCTGCCTTTTCTCTGCCCTACGTGTTCTTCGATCAGGTGCAGTAGGCAGTTCCTCTTCCTCATCACTGACTGGCTGCAGCTGCACACTCTCCCTGCCTGAAGCCTCAGGGCTGTCCTGCTGCAGCTGTGTTTGAGCCATCTCCCTCTCAGATGGCTGCTTGGAGCCATTAACCAACATCCCCCCAGACATGTCTGGAAATGCTTCATTTTCCTCTGAGCTGACATCTGGAGAGTTAACTGGTGAAACGGCCAAGGGAATCATCACAGCCAACCACATCAACTCTCAATTGCTTTCTCTCAAGATTAAGCATAGTCTTTCCTACAATTACTCCTTGCAAGACTTTATTTCTATCTCCTAATCAACCTTGTTGCATTTCTCTCCAACTGTAGAAAGAATGTATGTGGAATCTAATCTGGGGCAAACAGAATGGGACTAAAGTCGTTGAGAATCAGGTGACATACAACTTTAATGCAGGTAATCCTTGACTGGCAACTATTTGTTTAGTGACCTTTCAAATTTACAATAGCATTGAAAAAAGTGACTTGTGACCATTTTTCACAGGACCATTGCAAAACTCATTTAACAATGGTCTTGCTTAGCAATAGAATTTTGGGCTCAATTGTCCTAATGTGAGGAATGCCTGTAATGCAACTTGACCCTTTTTTTGCTTCAACAATGTCACTTTGTCGATTTGTATTAATTTTACAGGTAGTCCTCAACTTACCACCACGTTTAATGACCATTCAAAGGTTACAATGGCACTGAAAAAAGTGAGTTATCACCTGTTCTCACACTTATGGCCTTTGCAGCTTCTGCCCAGGCATGTGATCAGACTTTGGGATCTTGGCAACCAGGATGCATTTATAATGTTTGCAGCATGTCAGGGTCCTGGGATTCTCATTTGCAAGCTTCCTGAAGAGGCAAGCGGAGTCAGGGAGGGAAGCCAGATTTGTTTAGCAACCGCATGGTTCACTTGACAACTGTACAGTAGTGATTTGCTTAATGACCATAGGCAAATGTCATAAAATGGGACATTGGGCTGGCAACAAATTTTGGGTCAATTGTGGTCGTAAGTCAAGAACTACCTATATGTTCAACTACAGTAGCAAGAACCTTTCCACCCTTTGCAAATTGTGACTAATTTTTTTATCCAAATTATTAATATAAAAGTAGAAGGCCGGGGCTGAATCTGATGGCACCCAACTCAATGCGTCCACTGGCTTTGGTAAGCAGTGAAAAACAGGCTTTGAGCTATCTCACATCATTCCACTCAGCCTATATTTATCTAACCTTCTTCCTCTGTAAAGTTTGGTTGATCTCAGTTTCCTAAAATAGACTATAAAACAATAATTCATTTTAGAAAGAAGGAAAGTTACTATAGGTTTTACCCTGCTACTCAGTGGTGGGATTCAGCCGGTTCTCACCACTTCGGCAGAACCGGGAGCTAATTTTTTGTTGCCCAGACCCAGAATGGACTTCCAGAAGCGGCATCCACACAGAGAACTGGTTGTTCACGTACCAACAGGCTGAAAAATAGCTTTTATCCGTGGGCTGTTAGGCTTTAAATGGGACATAATCTCTGTGAACTTATGCAGAATTGACTTGGGAGGCCGGTGTGTGGTGTAGTTGGTTCACATGGTGTGGTAGGATGGAGGGTTTGTTGTCACTGTGTGTTGGGGGGAGAGAGCACGGGGGGAGGCTCAGCTAATCTCAATGTACACATGTTGTACTTTGACAATAAAGGTTTATTATATTATATTTGAATCCCACCACTGCTGCTACTCATTGCTGACTATAGGGCACAGCACTCTTCTCTGTTTTGAGACCATGAAACAGCACTGTCTGAAGACATTTCCATGATCCTGTGGCCAGCATGACATTGCAAAACATTGTTTCCTTCTGAAGTGGTACCTATTTATCTACTCACATTTGCATCCTTTCGGACTGCAACCAGTAGATGGCAGGAGCTAAGCGAATACGGGCACTCACCCGCTCGGATCTCTAACCTGGGCTGTTGCCTTTCCAGCCGACAAGTCCTGTGTCTTAACCACTGAGCCATCCCACCACCCACATTTTAGATGGTGAGGCAAATAAAGCCCCATAAATCAATCCTGAATAAGTTTGACAATGCAACAATATATGGACAATAATTGGAATTTTTTTAAAAAATGAGGCCACATACCTTATGTTTCAACAAAGCCAATCTTGTTAAATCCCAGACAACATACAAGCTGTTTTCATGATACAGTATACAGCCTACACAAATGACAATGTAGTGCAAATCTGTCCATATTTTTTAATTTTTAGATAGTTTATTATTACACACTCAGATCTGTTCAAATGTTTATTGAATTTATTTATATGCAAACTTTCCAGCATTCATCTCCGTTTAAAAACCCCATATATTCTTAAAAACCTCAACTATAGGCAACAGCAACCAGAAAACATACCAAATGCTTATTGTAATAAACCTTACCAGTATGTTTTAATCAGAAAAAGGAAAATAATGGACACATTGATTAATCTGAAGAAAATGAGCACGGCTATATAAACATACAGGTCTAATTATACATATTTACCATGCAATCCCATGATCAATACCATGGCTGTGATTTCACAACTAACCACTTAGGGTAATTAGAGTAAAATCAGTTTGGACTACTGGGTAAGGCAGGGGTCTTCAAATTTAGCAACTTTAAGACTTGTGGACTTCAACTCCCAGAATCCCTCAGCCAGGCTGAGGGATTCTGGGAGTTGAAGTCCACAAGTCTTAAAATTGCTAAGTTTGAAGACCCCTGGGGTAAGGCATCAGGCTAAAAAGCAAGAGAATGTGAGTTCAAGTCCCACCTCAGCCAAGAAAACCTGCTGGATGATCTTGAGCCAGTCATTCTCTCTCAGCCCGACCCAGCTCACACGGTTGTTGTTGTGGGGAAAATAGGAGGAAAGTGTGTTGGATATATTCATTGCCTTGAGTTATTGTAAACATAATACAGGAGAAAGAAAAGAAAAGAGAGAGAGAGAGAAAGAAAGAAAGAAAAAGAAGGAAGGAAGGAAGGAAGGAAGGAAGGAAGGAAGGAAGGAAGAAAAAGAAAGAAGGAAGGAAGGAAGGAAGAAAAAAAGGAAGAAAGAAAAAAAGAAAGAGAAAGAAAGAAAGAAAGAAAGAAAGAAAGAAAGAAAGAAAGAAAGAAAGAAAGAAAGAAAGAATCTATGGTTTATTAATTAACACAGTTGTATGGGTTTGCACAGCATACTGATCATGGGTGTACAAACTAGCCAACTTCCTCTAGTCTAGTATGAATTCAGCTTATAAGAAGTTTATACACCAGTTGTTGACAGTAACCAAGCAGCCAACAACCAAGTACTCTACATAGACCAGGCATGTCAAACTCGCAACATCACGTGACATTGCACGCCATATTGTGACTTTTTCCCCATTGCCAACAATGGGGTGGCGCGGTTTGGCCTGCAAAACTCCAGATGACCACTAGAGGAGAGCAAAGGCCACCTTCTAGTGCCACCTAGTGGTCATCTGCCTCAGGTATGATCAGTCTAGGTTTGGGCAGTACAGATAGTCCTCGACTTACAACAGTTCATTTAGTAACCATTCAAATGGCTTATGACCATTTTTCACACTCATGATTGTTGCAGCATCCCTGTGGTCACGTGATCAAAAACAGATGCTTAGCAACTGACTTGTATTTATGACGATTGCAGTGTCCAGGGTGTCATGTGATCACCTTTTGTGACCTTTTGACAAGCAAACTCAATGGAGAAGCCAGATTCACTTAACAACCAGGTTACTAACTCAACAACTGGAGTGATTTGCTTAACTGTGGCAAGAAAGGTTATAAAGTGGAGTAAAATTCATCTAAACAGAAATTTTGGACTCAGTTGTGGTCGTAAGGACTATCTGTACACTAAAACATTAAGGAATAAATCACAATTGGCTAAGTTTAAATCTCACTTTTCATATTAAACCATTAAGTCAACATGTAAAATCAACAGCAAATATTAGTGCTTACTAACCCAATGATTCTTTTATTCCTTTAAGGTGCAAGCACACCAAATTGTATCAAGTCTCTCCCACTTCCTTAGCCACACATTGTTACAGCTGTGAAACTCTGTTTATGCTTATAGCATCCCTTATTCACACATAATCCAAATGTGTACATAGAACCACAACATGTGTAGAAAAGTCAAAGCACACAAAGTAGCACATTTTCACAATTACCGCAGGCATAAGAGGAACAAAATGATTTGTTCAAGGCTACTTGCTTCCAAATTTTGAACCTACACAACACAAATTGTCTATCGGCACCTTCTCTTCTGGAAACAATTTCCTACAGATACTCATCAACATACAATCACCATTGAGACTGGAACTTCCGACACTAAGTAATGCATTCATTCAGTGAATTGCACCCAATTTTACAACCTTTTTGCTGCAGTCATTAAGTGAATCACATAAGCAAACCCAGCTTCCCTCATTGACATTGCTTGTCAGAAGCTGGATAGGACAGTCATAAATGGCCATCACCTGTCACCAGGACCTGCACTCATCATAAATAAATGCTGGTTGCTAAGAGCCCAAATTGCAATCACATGTCTTAAGGCAGATATGTCAAACTCACGTCACATGACGTCACACGACATATTGGAGCTTTCCCCCCCATTGCTAGCTATGGGGTGGGCGCAGTTTCTGCGGGTCAGCAGTTTGACATCCCTGACTAATTGGATGCTAATTGGGATGTTAATTGGACCAATTATCAAGGACCAATCAATCATACGTCACTATTTTCAGGGCCATCTTAACTTTGATTGGTCACTAAAGAAATGATCGTAAGTTGAGGACTACCTGTATTTGTCACAAATGTACCCTAAGGAGGATTTTGCTGAATTTGTTGATCAGGTAGTTCTCCCCAGAAAAGATGAGAAAATAAAATGAGAAAAAAAGAAAATACCTTAGACTAGTTTGCTTCTCCCACTAAGTTTTTAGTATGAACTATCAAACAAGTCACAACTGGTTGTCATACAACACTTCACAACATAAATAAACCATCATATAATGGAATCAGCAGACACCGCCTGCAAAATCAAAAACTAATGAAAAAATATTGATTTTACTGGGAAGAGTAAACTCATTCTGGATCCTGACTCTCAATGCAACTTTCCAGATCTTATCTGGAGATGCTTCAGCTTTGGACCATCTACAAGCAAATTCCCTAAGGCAGGGGTAGGCAACCTCGGCTCTTTTATGAACTCCCAGAATTCCCAGCTTCCTACCTTCTTAGAGTGGAAACAATATGAATATGGATCCTTCAGTCCAGAGTTAGCCAATTCCAACTGTCCAGTTTTGCCCTTTTCCTTTAATAATCATTTACACCAGCAATCCAATAGCAATTTTCAGAACTTGGGGAAAAATCTAGCTGTGGAGTCAAATATGACAAAATTATTCACGAGCTCTTTTTATTAAAGCAGAAGAATGGAGCTTTACTTCTTATCCCCTTGCAAAGGCAGGTGGCTGTGATACCTTTGTACAACAGCTAAGCTTATGGTTTTGTTAAGAATGATATTTAACTTCACTTTTTATACCTTGCCTTTAAAAAAATGACTTGATTAATCCATGTAAATATCTAAAAGCAGGACATTAAAATCTAAATTAAATACTATTACTTTCACCAATCAAGCCAACAATTGCAGACATAAAAAACTGACCAAACTATTATCGCTTAGCTGACCAAAATAAGCTGACATAGAAATACAAATTTATTTTATGGTACCTTGTTATACTTACTAGCACTAACAGATCTGACTTCTAACATGGGTTGCTCAACGTAAATCTCTTTATGTTCTTTTTTCACTGAGAAAGTCAGCATTGATAATGTTACCTGGTTTAGGTAATGCAGGGGTCTTCAAACCTGGCCCTTTTATGACTTAAATGCTGGCTGAGGAATTCTGGGAGTTGAAGTCCACAAGTCTTAAATTGGCCAAGTTTGAAGACCCCTGCTCTATAGCTATGTTTCTCAACCTTGACCCTTTAAGATGGTTGAATCCCAGAATACTGGCTGGGGAATTCTGAGAGTTGAAGGTCCACAAATCATAAAAGGGCCAAGTTTGAAGATCCCTGAGGAAATGAAAGAAAACAAGCAAGCTCAGAGGAGCACCAAGGAACTCCTCATTTGAACCCTGAGCTACAAATATTCTCCTTTTTCATTTTCAATTCAGTTATTTAGCACAATAATTCCAATGGCCAGCAATCACAACTGAAGCTGAGATTTTTTTTAAAAAAATAATAATTTAATAATGGACAAAAGGGGGAACGATGTAGTGATACATGATACTATGTGTAATCTATAGCCTAAATAATTCGATCTGTGTTTGTTTCTTGTGGTACTTGTTAATTGACATTTTAATAATATTATGCCTGTCAAATGAATATGTGGGAAATTCAGCTGATGCTTAATCAATGAAAATAATCATGAATTAAGCAGATTGTTTTTTTAATTAATACAAATATTTTTAGATAATGCTCAAAATATATTACTTTTTTTAAAAAATCTGAATATTTGAGGGCATGATTAATAATGTTCATAACATTTTATTATGAGTAGTGAAATGCATAGAGCTGCCTGCAGATATAATGTTCTTTTTATTGACATGTTCAAATGATGCAATAAGGTAGGGAAGGAAAAATCCCATGTATCAGAAGCAACAGGATAGATATTAAGTTGTCCCTTCAGTTCTGTTTAATTAAATTTGAAGAGAAGCTTCCACACATCTACCGGGAGTGTCTACAAAAAGGTACCCAAAAACATCCACTGGGAAATGAAGGGAAATGACCCACAATAATGATGACACACGGTGTCATAGACCTGGGTCTCTATAGCAACATTCCTACCTGTTTCATCCCTCAAGGCAACCTATGAAAACTGAATATGTCCTTCAACAGCAAATCATACTGGGAGGTGGGGAAAATGGAAGACTATACAAGACACACACGTGGAGGGAGTACACTGAAATTTGTCACTCAAGATATTTTAGAGCAGTGTTTCTCAACCTCAGCAACTTTTAAGATGGGTGGCCTTCAACTTCCAGAATTCCCCAGCCAGCATGGCTGCCTGGGGGATTCTGGGAATTGAAGGCCACCCATCTTAAAGTTGCTGAGGTTGAAAAACACTGTCTTAAAAGATATTCTCAATTTCTTCTTCACTAGAAGATAAAGACCAGCACTTTAGTCATTACAGGTAGTCGACTCACAACAGTTTGTGTAATGACCGTTGGAAGTTACAACAGCACTCAACAAAGGGACTTATGATCATTTTTCACACTTACGACCATTGCAGTATCCCCATGGTCACGTGATCAAAATTCAGACACTTGGCAACTAGTTCATATTTATGATGGTTGTCTCCCGGGGTTTTGTGATCCTCCTTTGTAACCTTCTGGCAAGCAAAGTCAATGGGGAAGCCAAACTCACTTAACAACCGCTCCTTCCGACGGTATCTTAAGACCTACTTGCTTGAAGAAGCCGGCCTGGCCTGATGGGTTTTACTATTGCTTTTAATGTATTTTAACTTATTGTTTTAAGGGATTGGGCACTTGTTTAATCTTGTCTTAATTTTTGTATTCTTGTATTAGTATTTATTGCCCTGTTCACCGCCCTGAGTCCATCGGGAGAAGGGCGGTATACAAATAAAATTATTATTACCGTATTTTCCGGCGTATAAGACGACTTTTTAACCCATGAAAATCACCTCAAAAGTTGGGGGGTCGTCTTATACACCAAGTCGTCTTATACGCTGGAAAAATACCTCTCGGATGTTTTCTCTTTTCTGCTGGGCGGCGGGATCGCTGGGTGAATGGAGGTAGGCATGGCGACCCATGGTAAAGCAGCTGACGGCGAACAGCGAAGGAGGGCAAACTCTCGTCAGCTTCTGAGGCGGCTACTGCAGCTGCCGCCGTTGCTCTCTCTAGGACTGGCCATGCTAGCACCTCCAATGCTGGCCGTCAGGTGAGAGGAGGGGCAGGCAGTCCCCAGAGGCACCCCGCTCGACCGTAGGAAGGGAGCACCTTTGCTCCCGCCGAGGCACCACCTGACTCACGCTGACCAGAATTGCTTGCCCGGTCACGCCTCAGCTTCGCGCACTGCTGCTGCCCGTGAATTGTCTCCAGCGCGCGCAGCGCTCTTTTCAGCGTGGTGAGTCTGCCAATCAATCTTCGGGTTTTGGGCGGCGGGAGGGTGGGGGGAAAGAAAGATAGAGCGCCTCTTGTCTGCAGCCACTTGGCGCCCCTTGCCCGGAACTGAGACCAGCAGCGCACCAGGCGAGAGAGCTCAGAGAAAAGAAGGCGAGGTGCCCATTTGGCGGGGAAGGAGCAAAGCTGGGCAAATCACAGAGCAGGCGGAACAGAGAAACGTTACAGGGGAAAAGGGGGCGGGGTTTAAAAGGCAAGGCGGGCAGGACGTGGAGACGTTCTGCAGTTAGAAGTAACGAAGGAGCCTCCGGGCGCTTTCTGGATCGGATTGTGCAAACTGAGCGTGCCGCTACAGTCCTCGTGTTTCCCAGGGTTGCCTGTCGTGCCAGAGGTATTCCCTGTAGCCCCAGATTCTTTAGCTCCCCACTTTCCTTAATTAAGGCAAATTTTGTGCTCCGTGGAGAAACATTAATACGCAAATGCCGTTTGTTTAACCATGCAAAACTCGGGGAAAACCTTGGTATTTGGGAACGGAAAGGCTTAAGCCTTTTCATTTCTGTTTTATGCACAGGCTGGGAGGGTCACGAAGTTTACCTCTTTTATTTATTAACGAGTTGTTAATATGCAGATTGTGTGCCAGGAAGTGAAATATTGAGTTATTAGCCCAAACCCTATAATTTAACATGAAAAGTAGCGGGTTGTCTTATACACCGGGTCGCCTTATACGCCAGAAAATACAGTATTATTATTATTATTATTATTATTATTATTATTATTATTATTATTATTATTATTAATAATAATAATAATAATAATAATTTAACACCTGCAGTGATTCATTTAACAGCTGTGGCAAGAAAGGTTATAAAATGGGGCAAAACTCACTTAACTGTTGCACCTAGCAACAGAAATTTTGGGCTCAATTGTGGCTGTAACTCGAGGATTACGGTATCTATCCCAAGTTGGAAGGCTACAAGAATCAATGAGACATTTGTAGGATATGACAAGTAACATAAAAAGAACTAGTAAAGATTCTAAACAAAAGATGCCAGCAAATCTGGAGAACAACACTATGGCCAGCAGATTAATTTAAATGCACCTTAGTTTCACATGACAGCAATGTAAAATTTAGACTCAGGCAATGCAGATTATAGTCCTACCTGGAAAGAGAAATGCTAAATATTCAAACTGATCTCACAAAAAAAGTTGAGAAACAAATTATTGTTAATGCACATAGGAAAATTGAGAAAGCCAAAAGACACCCCAAAGAAGTTAATATGTTTTTCATTGATTGAATGAAAACCATATTGACTTATTTGAGATGTCTTTTGGCATTCTCAATTATACCAAGTCAAAAAATGTAAATAATCTGGAAGCTATAACAATAATTTAATTTAAATCTTTTTTAATATTTGTATTTATTTGTATTTTATTGTTGTTAGCCGCCCTGAGTCCTGCGGGAGATAGGGCGGCATACAAGTCTTATTATAAATAAAATAAAATAATAAAATAAAATAATAAAATAAAATAAAATAAAATAAAATAATAAAATAAAATAAAATAAAATAAAATAAAATAATAAAATAAAATAAAATAAAATAAAATAAAATAAAATAATAAAATAAAAAATAAAATAAAATAAAATAAATTAAAATAAAATAAAATAAAATAAATAATAGAATAACAGAGTTGGAAGGGACCTTGGAGGTCTTCAAGTCCAACCCTCTGCTCAAGCGGTAGACCCTATACAATTTCAGGCAAATGGCTGTCCAATCTCCTTTAAAACCTCCAGTTATGGAGCACCCACAACTTCAGAAGGCAAGCCACTCCAGTGATTGTTTCTAACTGTCAGAAAATTTCTCCCTGTTCCTAATTTGGTTCTGTCCTTGATAAGTTTTCATCCTTTCTTGTCCTACCTCCAGAGGCTTTGGAAAATAGGTTGATCTCTTCTTTGTGACAGCCCCTCAAATATTGGAACACTGCTACCATGTCACCTCTAGTCCTTCTTTTCTTTAAACTAGACATGACATGAGTGTGAAAGAACAAAAAAAGAGAGAGACTAAGAAGACCAAGCTATTAACAACTAAAATTGCAACCAGCTTTAGAATTGACAATTAAGATACAGAGGTGGTAGGCAGCTTCTGCTATTTAGATTTAACAATCAAGAGTAAAGGAACTAGCAGTCCTAAAATATATTGTAGAACTTCCATGAAGGCATTAGAGAAGATATTCAGACATGTGGTACGTCTGAACTTATACATTTATACTGATAATGGCTTTCTCCCTCTGCTGACCTATTCAAAGCTGACTTTGAAACAGCAGGTCAGAAAAAAAATGATGTTTGGAATATTTGTGTTGTATTTTCCTGAGAATACCATAGATAGCCAAGAAAAACAAGAAATGATTTATAGAATAATAACAATAACAATAGTCCAACCCTCTGCTCAGGCAGAAAACCCTATACCATTTCAGACAAATGACTGTCCAGTCTCTGCTTAAAAATTTCCAGTGTTGGAGCATTCACAACTTCTGGAGGCAGGTTATTCCATTGGTTAATTGTTCTAACTTTTGGGAAATTTCTCCTTAGTTCTAGGTTGCTTCTCTCCTTGATTCGTTTCCATCCGTTGCTGCTTGTCCTGCCCTCAGGTGTTTTGAAGAATAGCTTGACTTCTTCTTTGTAGCAACCCCTGAGATATTGGAACACTGCCATCATGTCACCCCTGGTCCTTCTCTTCATTAAACTAGACATACCCGATTCCAGCAACCATTATTTATATGTTTTAGCCTCCAGTCACCTAATCATCTTTGCTGCTCTTCTCTGTACTCTTCTAGAGTCTCAACAACTTTTTTACATCATGGTGACCAAAACTGGATGCAGTATTCCATGTGTGGCCTTACCAATGCATTATAAAGTGGTATTAACACTTCAAGTGATCTTCTATCTATTTATTCTATCCCTCTGTTAATGCAGCCTAGCACTGTGTTGGCTTTTTTGCCAGCTGCAGCACACTGCTGGCTCATATTTGAGTGATTGTTCATTAGGACTCCAAGATCCCTCTCACAGTTACTACTATTGAGCAAGGTACCACCTATACTGTACCTGTGCATTTGGTTTTTCCTTGCCTAAATGTAGAACCTTATAAATTAATTGAGAGTTCTCATGCCATGCCAAAATGCTCAAATTATTATATCATGAACATGTTATGCAAATATTTTATTTATTTTATTTTATTACATTTATATACCGCCCTTTCCCGAAGGACTCAGGGCGGTTTACAGGGTAATTAAAAAACAAAGATACAAAAGTTAAAAACAGATTAAAAATCCGTGATGGGAAAAGTTAAGAAGTCTGCCATATCTGATGAGTTTATAATGCTGGGAAAAGTGGAAGGAAAGAATGGAAGTATAACACAATAACAGAGTTGGAAGGGACTTGGAGGTCTTCTACTCCAAACCCTTGCTCGAACAGGAAACTCTATAAGTGAATGCTCAACAACAAATTGACTTCACTGCAGCAATGAAGGATGCACTGGTAGAAAATATGAAGGACCAAGTTGGAGACAAATTGTGCTGGGGAATTTTCACCTACGTGATTGCTAACACTTGATACAGAATCAATTTTATGTATCAGTCTTATGTATCAGTTATAGCAATTATAAACATAAAGAGGAGCCGATCAAGGGTGTTGGTTTGATTTGTGGAGCGTGCTGCGACTTCTCTAAGAAATCAACAAAAACGATGGCAGTGCAACTGGTTTCTAACATGAAAATCAGGTCTGGCGATTGCATCAAAGTGAAAGCCAAGATAGAAATACATGCTGAAAGTTTTGCCATCAAGTTGGGCCAGAATGAGTCTGAGCTGGTCCTTCACTTCAACCCTCGCTTTGAGAGTTATGGGGACGTTAGGACCATTATTTGCAATTCAAAAACATGTGGAGAATGGGGTATGGAGGTCAGGGAGGATGCCTTCCCTTTCCAAAAGGGGGAAGATTTCAAGCTCTTTGTCTGCTCTGATGCCAAAGAAATCACTGTGAAAATGCCCAAGGGCGAGGAAATGAAGTTCCCAAATAGGATGGAAGTGGATACAGTGGAATACTTCTCTATTGTTGGCGATGTTAGAATTAAATCTGTCAGATTTGATTGATCCCAACCCTTGTTTTGCACCCAAAAATAAAACTTGCATGAATAAAGTGAAACTATCCTGGCATGATTATGTCAAAAAAAAACACCAAAGAGGATAGGAAATATGTTTGATCCACTTTTCTTTTTTTTTAAAATGAATCTTTATTTACATTTCGTGTTAAAACACACCATACACCAACAAAGACAAAAAAAACATTTACAATATACAAAAAATGAAGAAATCAAAAAATTGAAAACCATTTCAAAAATTTCACATTATATCTACTTCTAAGCTAACGATTATATTCCACTCATTAAGTCTCTTATAACCATTCAACTCCAAAGCTTATTCATTAACAAAGACTATATCACTTCATTTTTTACCGACCTCCAAGCCACCCTCATTTCTTTAATCTTTTATCCATCCAAATATACCATTTATTCCATGATAGAAATGCTGGTGTCTCTTCTTTACCCTTCAACTTCTTGGTCAATGTGTCTGCTTCTGCACAATCCAGTATTCTCCTAATTATAACTTCATCCGGTGGGGTATGATTTGCCTTCCAAAATTGAGCACACCCCATCCTTGCCGCCGTTAAGATATGTAAAACCAAATACCATATTTCCTTCTTAATATTTCCAGGCCTGGAGCCAAGCAGATACGTCTCTGGTTTAAGATCAACGATCCACTTTTCTGTAACAGTGTTTTTCCTTAGATTTTGAATATCCTTTGAGAAGCAAATATGTTTCCACTTCCATAAACATGTTGAACCCAATAAAGACAGAGATCCTAGAAAGAACTAATCAAATAATCAAATTATAACTTTAGTCATCCATTTCCAATTACACATCATCAACCTAAGGCTAAGCCATTGCACTACTGTTAGCTATAATTGTAAAGGATTAGGACACAGAGCTTGTTCTAGCAGTCTCCTTATCGTAGTATACTGTATTTGGAAGTGTAATTAAAGAACAAATAAATTTGTTTGCATGGTAATTTGCTACCACATGGGAGCTGTTTTGATTTCTTGCGATCAAGCATTAAAATCTCTTGGTTTGTCTTTTTCTAAAATGGGAACTGCTCACCCCAATAAATTTGTGATACGAAATGACAAACTTTCTGCTACTATTGATAACAGTCAAGGAATAACAAGCTGATTATCTGGGAGAAAAAGAGGATAACCACTATTCTGAGAATCTTTGGAATCCTGAGAATTGAAAATGACATCGCCAATGAATCACTCTGGACTTATTATCCCACATGGCTGCTGAACCAGAATAAGTGTTTTTTTATGGCTGTGTTATCTGAACTTGGTGGCCATCATTTCTACTTAGTATGTAGTAGTACTGGATATCAAGATGATTTCAAATTACTATGAGTACTTACCAGCAATTACAATCATGCTTAATCACAGAATATCTATTTTATTATGGTTAAGGATTCAAATGTGTGAAGCAATAACATAGTCAACACATTTTCACTAAATAACCAAAGTAATATGTTTCGAAAATACTCTGGCTTGTGTTTGAATAACACATTAATTCATGGTTAACAGTTCCATGATTTATTGAATTAAGGCAATTGCCCAGATTCACACAACCTGCTAAATATAAATTAACACTAGATCTAGGCTTACACAACACTCTGAAATACAAATGGGGCAACTATATTTTAACCAAACATGAACCCAATTTCGCATTAAAAACTTCAGTTAGTAATAGTTCCAGTTTCTTCCAGTTGCCTTTTTTTATTATTTTTTGCAACCCAACAGAATTTGGGGGAAAAAATGTAAATCTGAAATTTGTCTGTCCAGCTGTTCATTATTTATTTTATTTATTTAATTAATTAAATTTCTATACCGCCCTATTCCCGAAGGACTCAGGGCGGTTTACAGGGCAGCATAAAATACAATATAAAAATAATATAGAATTAAAATACATTAAATTAATTAAGCCCAATTAAAACAATATTTAAAAAGCTGAAACCCCTTCAGTCCAGGCCTGATAGATCGAAAAACCAGGTTTTCAGGTCCCGGCGAAATGAACGCAGATCGGGGGCGGTCCTAAGTTCCACGGGTAAATCATTCCAGAGGGCAGGCGCGCCCACAGAGAATGCTCTTCCCCTAGGAATAACCCGCCGGCATTCCTTAACCGGTGGTATCCTGAGAAGGCCCTCCCTGTGGGAGCGCACGGGACGAAGGGAGCTTGATGCTGGCAGCAGGTGTTCCCTCAGATATCCCGGACCCAAGCCATTAAGGGCTTTATACGTCATCACCAGCACCTTGAATCTCACCCGAAGGGCAACCAGAAGCCCATGCAGCTCACCGAGTAAAGGTGTTACATGGGAGTATCGGGAAGCCCCCATCACAACTCCCGCGGCCGCATTCTGCACTAGTTGAAGCCTCCGAGTGGTCCTCAAGGGCAGCCCCCATGTAGAGAGCGTTGCAGTAGTCTAAACGGGAGGTCACGAGCGCATGAGTGACTGTGCGTAGAGCATCTCGGTCCAGATAGGGTCGCAACTGGCACACCAGGCGAACCTGGGCAAAAGCCCCCCTGGTCACGGCTCCTATATGATCTTCTAAACTGAGCCGTGAATCCAGGAGGATGCCCAAGTTGCAAGCCCTATCAATGGGGGGGTAACACCTCACCCCCCCCCATAGTTAACAATGGACAAAACTGGTTTTCCTGAGATGCCGGTATGCACAGCCACTCAGTCTTGGCAGGATTGAGTCAGAGCCTGTTTCTCCCAATCCAGGCCCGAACCGCCTCCAGACAACAGGACATCACGTCGAGGGCATCACTGAGTTGGTTCGGGGTGGAAAGAAAAAGTTGGGTATCATCAGCAAAACCATGAATGACCTCACCCAGCGGCTTCATATAGATGTTGAACAGGAGGGGCGAGAGAACCGACCCCTGAGGAACTCCACAAACGAGAGGCCTCAGGGCGGACCTCTGCCCTCCCGTCAACACTGACTGTGAACGGCCCAGGAGGTAGGAGAACCACCGTAAAACAGTGCCCCCCACTCCCAACCCCCCGAGACGTCGCAGCAGGATGCCATGGTCGATGGTATCAAAAGCCGCTGAGAGATCTAAAAGGACTAGGACAGAGGAGCAACCCCTGTCCCGCGCCCGCCAGAGATCATTGATCAGCGCGACCAATGCCGTCTCCGTGCTGTACCCGGGTCTGAAACCCAATTGGTATGGGTCCAGATAATCGGTTTCCTCCAGGAACAGAGGAAGCTGATGTGCCACCACACTCTCAACAACCTTCGCCAAAAAGCGAAGGTTGGAGACCGGACGGTAGTTATTTAAAACAGCTGGGTCCAGGGCAGGCTTCCACCGCCTCCTTCAAGGCGGCAGGAAAGACACCCTCACTCAAAGAGGCGGATATCACTGCCTGGAACCAGCCTCGTGTCTCCTCCCAAGCTGAATAAACCAGCCAGGAGGGGCACGGGTCCAATAAACAGGTGGTAGAGCTCAGCCTCCCCATAATCCTGTCCACCTCCTCGGGAGTCACAGGATCAAACTCAGTCCAGATAATACTACTCTCAAGACCGCTCGATTCCTCCCCGTCAGACTCTGCCCAGTCAGCATTCAACCCGGTCCGAATCTGAGCAATTTTGTCCGCCAGATGCTGGCTGAACTCCTCGGCCTGCCCCTGTAAGGGCTCCTCCCTCACCTCCTGATCAAGGAGGGAACAAGTTACCCTAAACAGGGTGGCCGGGCGATTATCTGCGGACGCGATGAGGGCCGCGAAGTGATTAGACCTCGCCGTCCTCATCGCTGTGAGATACGACCTAATAAAAGATCTTAGTCACAATCGGTCAGATTCAGATCGGCTGGATCTCCAACAGCTGTCCAGACTCCGTCTCCGACGCTTCATCTCCCGTAGCTCCACAGAAAACCATGGAGCCCAATGAGATCTGCGCCGGGTCAGGGGTCGCAAGGGTACAAGACAGTCAAGTGCCTCGGTGGCGGCCCTCTCCCAAGCCTCCACCAAGGCATCAGCTGGGCTGTGAGTGAGGGAGATAGGTATAGATCCAAGCGCCGTCTGGAACCGCTCTGGATCCATCAGGCGCCTGGGGCGGAACCACCTGGTCGGCTCCGCAGCCCAGCAGCGGGGGGTAGCATATTGGGAGACCAGCCGCAGGAGGGTCTTAGTGGGTTCACTCTCCCAGTACACAACGGAACTAAATTTCATGCAGAAGGATATGCTAACAAATGAAAGCTCAACTTTAAAAAAGTGGATTGGATTATTCCAAATGTACAAAGAAAAATATATAGTATATTGTACATCATCCTTGAAACTCAGATACTTTGGCCACCTAGTGAGAAGGAAGGACTCACTGGAGAAGAGCCTAATGCTGGGAAAGGTTGAGGGCAAGAGAAGAAGGGGACGACAGAGAATGAGGTGGCTGGATGGAGTCACTGAAGCAGTAGGCGTGAGCCTAAATGGAGTCCAGAAGATGGTAGAGGACAGGAAGGCCTGGAGCAGGGGTCGGCAACCTAAAAAAGGAAAAGAGCCACTGGGAACCGGTTCCATCACAAATTTAAAAAAGTGGGAGCCGCGTGCGTGTGTCCATGCACGCGCATGCGCAAAACTGCGCAAAACGGTTTTTTGCGCATGCGTGGACGCACGCGGCTGCCATTTTTTTAAAAAGTGAGATGGAACCGGTTCCCGGTTGCCATTCCAGGAGGTGCGCGCGTACCTCCGCGCGAACGGGCAGCGGTGCCGGTCTTTGAGGAAGCTGCCGCGGCCTGTCTGCGAAGCTGCCGAAAGCAGCAGCTTCGCAGACGGGCCGTGGCAGCTTCCTCAAAGAGCGGCACCCCTGCCCATTCCGAGAGGTGCGCGCACACCTCTCCGAACAACCAGAGGTGCGTGCGCACCTCCCCAAACCTTTGGGGAGGTGCGCGCGTACCTCCGCGCGAATGGGCAGCGGTGCCGCTCTTTCAGGAAGCTGCCGCGGCCTGTCTGCAAAGCTGCCGAAAGCGGCAGCTTCGCAGACGGGCCGCGGCAGCTTCCTCAAAGAGCGGCGTCCCTGCCCATTCCGAGAGGTGCGCGCGCACCTCCCCAAACCTTTGGAGAGGTGCGCGCGTACCTCCGCGTGAAGGGGCAGCGGCGCCGCACTTTGAGGAAGCTGCCGCGGCCCGTCTGCAAAGCTGCCGAAAGCAGCAGCTTCGCAGACGGGCCGCAGCAGCTTCCTCAAAGAGCGGCACCGCTGCCCGTTCGCGTGGAGGTACGCGCGCACCTCCCCAAAGGTTTGGGGAGGTGCGCGTGCAACTCCAGTCGTTCAGAGAGGTGCGCGCGCACCTCTCGGAATGGGCAGGGGCGCCGCTCTTTGAGGAAGCTGCCGCGGCCCGTCTGCAAAGCTGCCGCTTTCGGCAGCTTCGCAGACGGGCCGCGGCAGCTTCCTCAAAGAGCGGTGCCCCTGCCCATTCCGAGAGGTACGCGCGCACCTCTCCAAAGGTTTGGGGAGGTGCGCGCGCACCTCCGCCCATTCGGGGAGTTGCGCGCGCACCTCTCCAAACGGGCGGTGCCACTCTCCATTTGGAGAGGTGCGCGCGCACCACTGCCCGTTCAAAGAGGTGCGCGCGCACCGGGCGGCTGGGAGCCGCAAGAGACCGCATGCGGCTCCGGAGCCGCGGGTTGCCGACCTGTGGCCTGGAGGAACATTGTCCATGGGGTCGCGATGGGTCGCACACGACTTCGCAGCTAACAACAACATCACCTTATGGATGGAGCAGTTGGACTCAGGATGTTGACGATACCTCCATTCTAAGACCCCTCCCTCGTTTTTGTTCCAGTCACATGATGCAGAATGCAGCTATTATTAAAGAATTGTAAAAAAAAAATTCTAGAAGCCTCACTCTGCAGGTTTTCAGGATCACTTAAGTCAAGTCAAATGTTACCCGGTTGTTCTGCTTTCCATGACTGTAGTGTCAAACTCTTGGCAACCCACTTTAGCTGAGCGCAAGATTCAGAGTTTCTTTGAAGAAGATGGATTGAAAGTGGCTAGGAAAAACCCTCCAGAAAATTCAGCACTTAGACTGCTTTACTTTGGAATCTAATTTATCGGCTAGGTTGCTAACACAGCGATTTCATCTCAAAGCCTCAGTGAGAACTTAAGGTAAGTGAGGAATGTTTATGTCAAATCTACAATTAACATGTAGATTGCTCCCAAGATCTCAACATTGTCATGACAAATAGGTAATGTATGAATCAACAGATAATGCATTCAGCCTTATTTTGATATGATTGAAATCCTGATCAAGCCTTTGACTACTGTAATCCATTTCTCATGGGGTTAGCCTTGAGGGTTTCCTAAAATTACAAGTAGTGAAAAATGCAGCGGTCAGGCTGTTAACCAGTGCAAAGTGTAGTGATTTTGGGGAACTAAAAGATTTACAGGGTTGGTTGGTTGCCTGCCAGGCACAATTTTAAGGATTTTTTAAAAAAATTATCTTTAAAACAATAAACAGTATAAGACCATAATGTTCTACATTTTGCTTTAATTATTGTGAGCGCTTATAGAAAAAGGGAGGTGGATTGTACATTTAATATTAAACACCACTACTGTATTTCTTACGAGAGGCTTTTTCTGGAGACATCATGGCAATTTATAACCACAGATGGAACTTATTAGGGAGAAAGAGAATCTGCTCTGCACTTGGTCTCTCACCATCTGCTCCACAGATGTTAATTGATGGAAGACAAAATTCTCTTTGCTACCGTCTCTGCAGCTAAATAGCCTATTTAAGAGGGGTTATGATGTAGTCTGCTATATACAGTCCAGGTGAATTGCCACTCTTGTCAATCACAGATACAATTTAACCCCTGGAATCTATGTCTGCTATGAGATGTGACTTAATAAGTCTTCTGTTCCGCTATTGAGGGTCAATACAGTCTACTCTTCAAGGTCAAGTGTTATTTTTTTACTGATCTCTTAGTCTGGTGATGATTGGACTTCAGTTCTCAGAATTTCAAACCCAATACCCCTGGAGAAAACTAGACACAACCAAAATAAACAAATAATACTCAAAGTTGAAAAATATGTTTCATGATTGTTCAAAAATTAGACCACCAAGCTAGTATTTTCATCCCACCAGTAAAAGGATTTGAGAAGAAAATAAGGTCACTGCCATTTTGAACAAAAACATTGGTTCTTGGCTAGTGGCAAAACTCATATTGTTATTATTAGTTGGAAACTGATCAAAGAGAGAAGCAACCTGGAATTGGGGAGAAACTTCCTGACAGTGAGGACAATTAACCAGTGGAACAGCTTGCCTTCAGAAATCATGGGTGCTCCATCACTGGAGTTTTTTAAGGAGAGATTGGACAATCACTTGGCTGAGATGGTATAGGTTTTCCTGCTTGAGCAGGGGGCTGTACTAGAAGATCTCCAAGGTCCCTTCCAGATTCTATTCTATTCCATTCCATTCGCCATTGAACTTTTTTGACCCTCTGTTGCAATGACTGTTAACATTTTTCTGCAATAAGCTAAGATAGTGAACTTGTTTGTACCTAATACTAATTGAAGATATTACTTAAATCCCATTGATTTCAATTTACTTTTCTAAAATGTATTAAAACTAGATCCAAACCACTTTCTGCATTTACATAGCATATGGTAAAGCTACTAGCCCATTCCAAAGTTTTGATTGAAAGAAAATTTGACGGAATCATATCTTCAAAGCACATCTTAAAAGGTTTGATTTGTCAGATCAAATCAGGTGGTTCTAAATTGATTGACAAACATTTGCATGTGCCTAAACACTTCCTTTTTCCATGTAGAATTGACAACTTTCCCCTGAATTGATTCAAACTGGATCTTAGATGATTTGCAACCCCATAAAAAGCTTAGTTATCAAATATAGAGACACCTTCCACAACTTCCCCCATAACATGTAGCTTTTTTCCATTTGTGATGAAGTAGATTGTGTTCCTGAAAGCTTCAAGAGCTGTGAACATAGAGGTGTGGGAGAAAATATAGCATGAAATTATATATGTTTCTTAATCACTTTTTAAAAAGCTAGCATGCTGGATAATTGCAGTCAATGTGCCTGGCTGATTATTACGCATCCACAAAGGATGTTCTTACAGATTAGCACTTAAAGTGGTACAGGATTGTTTTCCTGCAAAAGATTAACATAACTACCCTTTAGAAGTTGGACATTACAGATGTATTTACAACTAAACTTTCTTCTGGGATGGGTGGCAATGTTATATATTTGTACCTGATTGGACAATCCCACCTATTTCAACACATCATAGAATATTCTCTTATCCCAACATAACAGTACATATTATCTGGGAATCGGTTAAAGTAAACCATCTTGAAAACCCATCGGTCATCTTACAAATCATTATAAAATAACATTAAGAATGTGGTACACATTCTTTTGGTCATCTTTTGAAGCAAACTGAATTTAATATGGTTTTTGGGCAAATGAGAGCCAGTTTGGTGTAGTGAAGTTGCTGTCTTAGAAACCTAGAGACTTGAGTTCTAGACTTCTTGGTGACTTTCTCTCAGCTCACCTCAGAGGACTGTTGCTGGGGGAGGGGAAAATAAGAAATTATCTACGTTTGCTACCTTGAATTTTATATATTAAAAAATTCTTCTCACCTTATAGGTGGTCTCTATGTTCTGCAATCCTGGGTCTTCTGCCAGGGGCCTGGGAGTTTGAGAGGTCTGCACTGTATCTTAGCTTTTCCTTAACTGCACTGTGGGGTTCCTGGGATCTGTTGGAGACACACCCAGCTTAGGAGTCACAGCCCCAAGTGCTCCTACTGCTACTGGGGCCATTTGGCCTTGACTTTCCACATCCTTTCCAGTTCAGGCCCTGGCACTTCTCATATTCCTTCTTCCTGATGATGCTATCACTTGCCACCATTCTATCATCACCAATGTCACATTAACTGTATGCCATCCACCTATGTCTTCTGCTCTACAGATGTGAAACAAGTCTATATTTGTGTAGACTATATTTGTATACACACACACATACATACAAACACTACACAGGCTTCCAAACTGCTTGCTTGCTTCTACTTTTGCAACTCCCAGGAGATATCCTTCATTTGTTACCAACCTTAAATGTTAATTATAATTGACTCTTTAATATAAAAATGTTGATTGGGTAAATTGTTTTAACCGTGTTAAATAAACCACATTTGGTTGGATTTGCTGAGGTCAATCAGCCGAACAATAGTCGACATCTCCAGTATGACGAAGAGAAGTTGCATTGCATTTAGTTTATCTTGTAAATTATACCATCAAATAGTACATTACCCAGCCTTTTTTTTAAATTTCCCAGCAGAATTTGTCAAGCTCCTTTCCTCTGAATACCAGAGCAGGGCACCCGCCCAGCTACCAACCAGCTGAGCATTTGGGCTTAGCAAGGTTGTGCAAATCAGACCTGCGTCCCTGCTTCATCACGCCAACCCAGGAATTAGGGTTGACCGAGCGACCCGTTTTTCCTTTTAACCACAAGGGAAGCACATTGGGCTAATCCAGTTGCTAGAAACCCCGATCTCCTTAACCCGCGCAGCTTTGCGCCATTCACACCGCCCAGGCGAAATCTGTGTTTTGGGAAGGCAGGCTTTTCAGGGATGCGATCCAGAACTGGGGTGGCGGGTGGGGCTGGGTTGGCTGAGGAGAGACTCCCCCAGTTCCAGCAACCAGGTTTAGGCGCTCCCAACGAGCCCAAGCGCAACTCAAACTCTTCCACCGCCGCGCTACGCTCCTTTTCCCTCCTCCTCCGCCGCCTGCGTTACAATGCCAGCAGCTGGGCCGTCACGTGACTCCTCTCGCCCCCCCCTCCCTCCCTCCCATTCCATCCAAAAACAAGCCCGCCTACCTGCTTCTTCCCCGCCCCTTTTCTCCTCCCGCTCCACTCGCCAGCCGCCCGGCGCGCGCAGAGGCCGCGGCGCCTGCGTAGCCCCGCCCTCCTCCTCCTCGTCCCTCCCGCCTTCTTTCCAACCCCCCCCCCCTCCGCTCCCGCTCCGCGCAGTCCTCCTCTGGTTCCTTTCTCTGCCTCCCGCCGGCTCTTCCATTATCCCCCCTCCCCTCCCCTGGCCGCGGTCTATAAAAGGAGCGGCCGGCAGGGGGGGTTTCTTTCTCAGTCCGCTGCGGAGGCGCGAGCGGCGGGTCCCTCTCCCGGCCGGGCCGCGCGCGTGCCGCCGAGACAGCCCGTCAGCCGCGGGGTTGCGAAGGAGGAGGAGGAGGAGGAGGAGGAGACGACGGAGACGGAGACGACGCCTTGCACCGTCCTGGTCCGCGGGGCTGCTATCTCTGGCTCGCCTTCTGCGGCACCCTTTCCACCCACCCACCCCGGCACGCACGCACACGCACACCCGCCAGCCACCCCGCAGCAGTCCCAGCTCGTCCGGCCCGGCCGCCGGGCTGTGTCGGGGCCGCCTTCCGAGGCCTTCCCACCACCACCACCACCACCCCCGCCTGCGCGGCCGACCGACCGGCGGCCCCCTCCGCGCCGACGCCATGAGCTCGGGCACGCCGTACATCGGGAGCAAGATTAGCCTCATCTCCAAGGCGCAGATCCGCTACGAGGGCATCCTCTACACCATCGACACCGACAACTCCACCGTCGCCCTCGCCAAGGGTAGGGCCCGAGGAGGAGGAGGAGGAGGAGGAGGACGGGGGGGAGGGCGCGCCCGAGGGAAGTTGTGTGTGTGTGTGTGTGTGTGTGTGTGTGTGTGTGTGTAGGGGGGGGGACGCCTCTTCCTCGGCCTCCTGCCCCCCCCTCCGCACACACACACACACACACACACACAATGCGGGGGCGGACGGGCCCCGCCTGCGTCCGGTGTTCCCGAGGGGCTGGGCGGGGAGAGCCGATGGCGCAGGGCGGCCACGACGACGACGACGACGGCGCCACCGCGGGATTCGGCTTCGCTTCCTCGCGCGGCTCTTTTCTTCTTGCACCCCCACCCCACTTGCCCGGGGGTGCGGGGGGAGGAGAAAGGAGGGAGGGGTGGACACGAGCGCGGGTGGTTGTTGTTGTTGGGGCTCCGACGCGGGAGGGCCGCAGCTGGGTTGCAAGAAAAGGGGGAGGAGGAGGAGGAGGAGGAGGAGAGCAGCCCGGAGCTCAGCGGGTTCTGGGCTCCCGATCCGCATCCCTTTAAAGGGGCCGGCGCGCCGCAGACCTGCAAAGGGAGGAGGGGGGCAGCGCTTTGCAAAGGAGGTGAAGGTCCGGGGAGGGGAGGGGAGGGACGAGAGCCGGGGTTGGGGTGTCGGTGTGTGTGGTGTGTGTGTGTGTGTGTGTGGAGTGGGGAGAGAGAGACGGCGAGGGACCCTTCGCTTTCTCGTAGGGCTCCCTTTTTAGGCCTTGCAAAGCTGGAGGAGTACACGAGACCCTTTGCACCTCGGTGCTGGTAAAAGGGAGAAGGGAGTTTGAATTTCGGGGTGGGGGGAGGAGAGAGAGAGAGAGAAGAGAGGGGCTGTCAGGTACAAAAACGTTGGCCTCCTCCTTAGGGTGATTTTTTGGGAGGAGGAGAGGGGCGGGGGATATGGAAAAGTCCATCACTGCCACCCCGCTGCAACCTGCTTCTTGAACCCCGGTTTCAAACCCGTTTCCTTTGGAGGAGCTAGTCTGGAAGATGGGGCTCAGCCTTGGTTTTTTATACCCTGCTGGGGTTCTGAGGAGCGGAGGAGGAGGAATGGCTGCAATCCGCTGAGCAAATGGGATTGTTTGGGGTTTTGTAAAGCAAAGTGACTCCAGAAGATGGTAGAGGACAGGAAGGCCTGGAGGAACATTGTCCATAGGGTCACGATGGGACATGACTTCACAACTAACAACAACAACAACAAAGCAAAGTAGCGGTGTAGTAAAAAGCTGCTGGTGACTTCAAGGGCCGGTCACGTTTTAGCCTTGGGTACCGGCTCTGGTTCTGAATGGTTTAGGATTCAGTCTGCCATGCAAGTATTAGCCAGGTGTGTTGCTTTGTTAAGCTGTGTAGTTTTGTGAACAGTGGGGCAAGCAAGTTGTGCCAGCAGTTCTTTTAACTTCACCATTTCCAAGTCTCGTGGGCGTGCGGGATCCTCACATTGTTTGATTTCAGTAAAAGCACTTGTGTTGGCAAATTTTCCATTCTTATGTTTATGTTTAGAACAGGGGTCTTCAAACTTGGCCCTTTTATGACTTGTGGACTTCAACTCCCAGAATTCCTCAGCCAGCAAAGCTGGCTGAGGAATTCTGGGAGTTGAAGTCCACAAGTCATAAAAGGGCCAAGTTTGAAGACCCCTGGTTTAGAAGGTTTTAGAAAGTTTCTATTTCCAAAAGAAAAAAAGTATGGATGTTCCATACTGAATAGCTCTAATGCTGCTTACCTTGGGCAGTTTAAGAGTTGGGTAGTTTAAGAGTTGAAACAATGTCCCTGAAAAGCATTACGTGTAGACACAGTGTTGTATGGACTGGATGTTTATAAAAGCAAAATACAGTATAGCAGATACTGCTTGGTTAAAATGTTTTGGGAGGAAAGACATATTTTGTAATAGAAGGTAAGTTTACATCCAAGGGGAGAGAAGTCATTCAGAGCTTACAATTCATGTGGAAATTTATTACACAATATTTTTCTAAAGAATCACTATGTAATATTGGGGATTAAATAGAAATAATTTCCCCATCCTGACTCTTAAAAAAAAAAGGGTACTCGGAAAGGGTGAAAATGACATTAATGGAAACCAGAGAGTCAAGATGTGCTTTGTGCAAGAATGTCGTCCTGCTAAAATGTTTTTCATTTATTTTAGGAATATAGAAAATGCATTTTATTCTGGAAAATGAGGTAGTCTGTGTCTGTTGCCAGCCCTTGTTCCATTCTTAACAGCATAACTGCACTCTCCCAAAAGTAGTAGTTGGCCATTTATTCATTTGCTGTTTATGAGCCTCATGAAGTTAGTTAAACACCAATGAATATTCGGTTTTATTCAGCTCCCTCCACCTCTCACTCAAGAGAACCGTGAAAAAGCTTTGAACGATGATTTAATGGAAGACTTGGTAAGAAGATTCCTATTAAATTTCCACTTTTCCGCAACATTATTGCCTGGTGAAGTAAACAAAGCTAGAGTTGAAAGGACACTTCTCCAAGATTGCTGTACAAAGGCACAATATAGCGCTGAAGTCCCATTCTAGGAGAGGCAGGCTAAGGGGGTCCAACGCTTTATAGTGTTGGCCTATCCATTTTGAGCCAGTTTTATTATTTTGTGGCTTAGAATAAGAAGGTGACTTAAAATTTAAACTGTGCTCCTGAAGTTTATTTCATTTACTAAAGATTTGTGAAGAATATGAGCACACACAGGTACCAATTAATGCGTACTTGTGTACATGTGAGCAGAGCGCGTAGTCATGTTGAAAACACTGGATCAATTTGTTCTGTCTTTGATGTGCGTGATCTATCTAGTCATTTTGGGGGGAATGGGAATTGCTTTGTTAATAGTGTGGACTTCTAGAACTGTAATGCTAAGTTTTCTAGAATGTTTTTTTAGGTCTAAAGTCTGTGAAAAGTCAACCAAAACTTTTGAGAATATTCTTTAGTTAAGGTCCTTCAGAGAATGGGTGTCGTCTTTCCTGTCCTTTGATTGTTTTCAAATCAGCTTTAAACTTTACTGAGTAATACTCATCGGGGAAAGATATGGATTATGCTTGATTAATGTTGAATCTGAGTAACGTGTGGCTATCCTAAACTTTCTTCTCTGACCTTAATTCGCCGCTCCTTTTGGCCGTTCAGTTTCTTAGTGGCACATTCTGGAAGAAAAATATAAGATGCCTAAGGAACAGTGCTTCATTTCTCTTTTTGATTTCCAAAAGTTCTTTTGGAAAAGTTCAGATTATACACAGAAGCAGATTTTCTTTTAACTCAAGAGCGTTTGATTTTTTAGCAGCTCTGGCTTTATTGGTTAACTACAGGGTGTAATGTTGGGAGAAAGGTGTGGAGAACCAATTTTTAGCTGTGATGTATAGTGGGGATATTTATAGGATTCTAGAATATTTGTCATTTTGCCACTAGAAAAAAATACCCAGAGTTGTGAAGCCTTACACTTGGTAGCTTTGCTGTTCCGGTAGAGTTACCTGAAGTTGTGAAGCATTTTTTGTGTAGTAATATTAGTTTTCTTTTGTTCCAGTGAGGAAAAGCTGAGGTGACCACACTTGGTTCAGAAGCATCCGTAAAAATATCCCCCCATCATTTATGTTAGAGGGGGGAAAATTCAAATGGAAAAAGGGCCTTTGAAAAAGTGTGTGTCTATAAAAAATTCAGAACTAAAACACCATGGCCTCCAGCGAAGGAAGCATTTTCAAATATTGCATTAAAATGAGTCCACACGTAAGAACATACTGCTCAAGAAATATGGCCTTTGTGGAATGGCCATAAATGGTCTTCAAACTTGGCAACCTGGCTGGCTGAGGAATTCTGGGAGTTGAAGTCCACAAGTCTTAAAGTTGCCAAGTTTGAAGACCCCTTGGCATAGACTAAATGCTTAGAAAGCACCAAGGATTTTGAATTAGCTTTTTCTGCAGAGACAGACCAAGGATTATCTGTGGATGCTGTTGCCTGTTTTTTGTCTGTTTGTTAATGTAACTCCAGATGGCAACATATTCCTTTCTCTTCCTATTTTCCTCATAACAAGGTGAGTTGGGCTGAGAGAGTGTGAATGCCTCAAAGTCATCCAACCTAAAGCAGGACTAGAAGTCATAGTCTCCTGGTTTCTACACCAGCACTTTAACCAGTTACACCTACATGCAGCCTGGCTTAGTTAGATCGTTGCTCCAGTTGTGGACAGGTTGACAGAACACAATACTAATAATGTTATGTAATCAGGGAGAAAGTTGAGAAACTTTTAGGTGGTTGCCCAATCAAGCACAAGCTATTGCAGAAGAAACGAGTCCTCTAAATCAGCGGTCCCCAAACTGTTCTGGCACCAGGGACCGGTTTTGTGGATGACACTTTTTCCACGGACTGGGAGGGGTGGTGGTTTCGCATGCAACGTGAGCTTCACTCACTCGCCTGCTGCTTGCACGGCTTGGTTCCTAGCAGGCTATGGACCGATATCAGTCTGTGGCCTCGGGATTGGGTACCCCTGCCCTAAGTTGTGAGGGGCTGTCATAATTTTCTTAGCTCTCAAAAGTTGTGGCAAAATTATCTAATGGCTGGCTGCATTGATTTAACCCAGATTCTTGGAGTTATTAATGTCTGTGAGATGGCACCATTTAAAATACCATCAGAAAAGAATGGACGGAATTGCTTAGGACTTTTAATCCTTAATTAGAGTTTCAGAATTAGCAGCCTAAATTCCAGGAGCCTTGTAGGGGAAAGAGTTGTTAGCATTTTTGCTAGCCTGTTGGAACTTGTGATTTCAGAATAGTGAAATCATTTAGACCAGGGGTCCTCAACCTTGGCCAACTTTAAGACTTGTGGACTTCAACTCCCAGAATTCCCCAGCCAACCCAGACTTGGAAGTCCACAAGTCTTAAAGTTGCCACGGTTGGGGACCCCTGATTGTGGCCAGAAGCTGCCTGTCTATAGAGATGAACTTGAATAGTCATCTAGACTAGAGTACCAAGTTTTTAAATAAACCAGGAATGCTGTATCTCTGAGACTGGAGATACTACCGTAATTGCATGTTTGCCAAGGTCCACCAATTGCTGGCAGCTGGTTTGGCACGCTGGATTGATTAAAGAAAGAGGGCTTACTCCATATTCAGATAAGATGGCAACTGGATTAAAATAGAGACAGGAACCATGGAGAAGTCAGGCATCCTTTAGAACCAATGTAGACAGTAACTCATGCCAGAATTCAGCCATCCCTATCATATTATGAATCAATATTATCAATCCTCTGCCCTACAAGAGTATAGGCACAGGTCTTTTCAGAATGATCCAATGTTTCTCAACCTTGGCAACCTTTAGACATGTGGATTTCTGGCTGGTGAATTCTGGGAAATGAACTCCACACATCTTAAAGCTGTCAAGTTTGAGAAGTATTGGGATGATTAGCACTGAGCTTTTATATAGAAGGAATTACCAGCTTCTAGAGAGAACCTAGGTCAATTTGAGGCAAAGCTCATTTTAACTGAAGTTTTGGCAAGGCTAAAACTAGGCAAAGCTTTTACAGCATTGTTTCTGTCATAGGCATCAGCTTCCAGTAATGCAAAAAGTCAAATCCCTTTGGGAAGTGGCTGAAATTTGCTAATTACTCCCTGCTTCCTGTGGATCGTGCAAGGGGAAAAAGGGACTTTTTGAACTATATAGGACAGTGATGGCGAACCTTTTAGAGACCGAGTGCCCAAACTGCAACCCAAAACCCACTTATGTATTGCTGGGTGGGCGTGGCCCATTGGGTGGGCATGGCTGCGGTGGTAATGGCACACTGGGTGGGACTAAAAAATTCAGTCAATCAATTCCAACTTTGTGAGATCTTTATTTTTCCCGCAAGAAGTTGAAATTGATTGATTGAACCTTTTTTTTTTTGCACACGGTGGAGGCCTAAAGTGAAAAGGTTTTATAAAACCCATCTGAAGGCCTAGGACTGGGGCGACGGTGCGCGTGCCCACAGGGAGGGCTCTGCGTGCCACCTGTGGCACGCATGCCATAGGTTCACCACCACAGATATAGGATATTTGGCATCCTTCATGCGGTCTTATAATATTTGAACACTAAATATTCTCAAAATGAAGCGCTATAAAAACAAGCTAAAAATAAAAGAGGGGAAAAATGTGCCTTAGAATCCATTCCAGGTACAGAGGCATTTTGTATACTGTTAAAAGAATCTTCTCCCGGTGAAGCTGTTGTTGATTCTGTTACAAAAAGGTGAAAAGAAAAAAAAATTCTTTAACCAAAGAATGAACAGTTCTTCTCCTTAGTTAAAAACAAGTTCTTGAGACCCAAAACGGAGAAGAAAAGGCAGGCCCTTTCCATTAATCTTTTGTAAAAATTTATAATGTTGTGAGAAGCAAAAACATAGATATGTAAAAGAAGAAGCAAATCCAGATAGAGGTAGCCCTCAATGTACAACCACAGTTGGGACCACGTTTTCCGTTGCTAAGTGAGTTCCAGCTGATTTTACCACTTCCTCCCCCCCCACACACAAACACAGTTTTAGTTGAATCACGTGGTCAGTAAGCTAATCTGACACTCTCCATTAACTTTGCTTGTCAGAAACTGGCTGGGTTTCAAATGGCAAGGACATGACTCCAGGCTGCTGTAACCATCATAAATGCTCATTGCCCCAATTTTGATTACTGTGGGGGATGCTGCAATGCTTGTATGTTACTTTTTCCAGTGTCTTTGTAACTTTGAACAGTCACTAAGTGAATAGTTGTAGGTCGAGGATTACGTGGACTGAGAAATGCAATGTGGTAACAGAAGAGTGCATAAAATCCTTTTGAAATGGCAGGAACAGGCTGCTCAGCTGTCTTTAAAAATTAACCTATTAGGTCTTCTGGGTGTGCTAGATTAGCACCACTTCAAAGATTTCCAGAATCACCTCTTTGCTAAACAAGAGTTCTCTAGGATTGTTAAGTCTACCTATTTGGGGGGAAATAGAAGCAGATTTAGTGCTGAATGCTGCAAAGCCCTCTAGTGGCCAAACAGTGTCTGTGCCACTGGGATCCCCCCCCATCTTAACAGGAGCTAAGAAATTGATTCAAGTCTGTAGCTCTTCCTCCCCATGGAAAGACATGTGTTAAAGTAAAATACTGTGTAGTCGCTGAAGAATGCTGAATTCTGTTTGCAAATCCTCATTTAACCTCGATTGTTTTAACAGCATACCTTTTGATCCTGAAGGAACTTTAAAAGTGGATCCTTCAAGCAGCAGGATTGGTCCCTCTAAATTTTGTGTTCTAAACTAAGTTTGAAATGAATCTTTATTTCGAGAAGAGGAGACTCTGATTCCGTATTTTCATCAAAGCCGGAGGGGGGGGAAAGTCATGCATTTTTAAATAAAGGTTTGGATAATACAGTTTAGATCTCATGCAAAAATATAAGACTGAGTGACTTTGGGGTTTGGGTCCCTTTGGACCTTCCACTTTGGTTCTGAATGGTCTTGCCACTGCTTCAGAACCAGTGTGTAATCGGGGGGTTCTTTTGGACACACAGCTCCTGAGAGAGGAGGAGCAAGAGGCAGCCAAGCTTAGGAGATCTTTGCACAATTTTCATTTGTGTGTCAGTTGCACCCCTTCCTTGACCCGGATTCTCTGCTCAGTCACTCATGTCCTAAGGGACCTCCCAATTGGATGACTATAATAAACTCTATATAGGGCTTCCTCTGGTGCAGAATGTGCACCAAAATCAAAAGTGCTTATTTGGCAAATGTAACATTGCTGCTCTGCAAACTGCATTGGCTACTGGTGTGCTTATGGGTGCAATTGAAGATGAAGGTAGTCACCTTTAAAGGCTTCCGTGACTTGGGCTTGCCTTGGCGGTGCAGTTTTTAGAGTGCAGTATTGCAGGCTAACTCTGCCTACTGCCAGCAGATCGATTTGACTCAGCTTTCTACCTTTCTGAGGTCGGTAAAATGAAGACCCAGATTGTGGGGGCAAGATGTTGCCTCTGTAAACCACTTAGAGCATGGGTGTCGAACTCAAATTTCATCAAGGGCCGCATCAGCATTGTGGTTGCCCTCAGGGGCTGGGTAGGTGTGGCCTCCTGGGTGGGCGTGGCTAGAGTGCGTATGGCCTACTGGGTGGGCATGGCCAGCTTTACATCGTTCGCATCAAGGGTGCCTATGGGGGCCTGGGCAGGAGTGGGACAGATCTGAGGGTCTCTGGCAAGAGGAGGGTCTCTGGGCCAGGGCCAAGGCAGTGGGGGCCGTTCCCTCACTGTTTCCAGGATGGCTTCACGGGCCACATGAAACCACTTCACGGGCCGGATCTGGCCCCCAGGCCTTTTGTTTGACCTTTTCTGACTTAGAGCAAGGGTCTTGAAACTTGGCCCTTTGATGACTCGTGGACTTCAACTCCCAGAATTCCTCAGCCAGCTTGCCTGGCTGAGGAATTCTGGGAGTTGAAGTCCACGAGTCATCAAAGGGCCAAGTTTCAAGACCCCTGACTTAGTGCTGTAAAGCACAATGAAGCAGTTTAAAAGTCTTAAGTACTGTTGCTATTGGGATGGATTATTTATGGGACCATCTCTCCCTGGTTTCTTTCTGTCTGTCCGATCCTGTCCAGCAGTAGGCCATGCTGTGGGTCCCCTCTTAAGTAGTGTCAGCTGGGATCCAAGAGGGGAGCCCCTTTTGCAGTGGGGCTTTAATCCCTCCAGCGATTAAAATTGGCCCCAGCCCTGCTGATTTCCTGCAAGACCTTGAAGAGTTGGTTCTGTGCAATAGCCTGGGGTTCTGAATGTGTAGTGGTGCCTATTTCCTGTTGTGGTACCTGGTGTTTTTGTAATTTTCTTCTGGCTGCTCTGAATTTTCTGTGGGCTTTTTGTTATATGAATTGTGTTTTTACTATTAGCTGCACATCATATAAATTTTAAAAAGGAATGAATGAAGGCTACAGTCAAATTTATTAAAGCAGATTGTCATTTTCAGGCTTCTGCAGAATCCTGAAAAGAAAGTGATATCTGCTTCAGGATTTCATTAACTTGAAGGATTGAATCCTTTAAAACGGAGGAAAACTATTATTTGTCAGGTGAAATCATTGGACTGAGTTGTGCTCAGTTGAGTACCACAGACTTGTGCGCAGGGCCCTATGGGAAAGTATCATAACTTTGCTCTGATGGAGAGATTCTGTTGCTAATGTTTTTGTTGATCTGTCCTGGATGTGATAAATTTGTTTTTACCTGCCTTCAACAAGTAAAGATGTAATAGCCATGATGCCATTCTTCCTAATAGAAGAGGCAATAATAGCACGCTATGAAAGCAATAACGTGTCCTGGACTTAGAATTAAAATTGTTCATTCAGTGACTATTCAGGCTGGACAGAGGGACTTATGGCCCCTGCCCAAAATTCCAAATGTTGCACTGCCCCGCATCACGTGATCAAAATGACGGCGTTTGTATGCTCTTACAACTTTGGGACCTCTGCAACTTCTCCCCGTTGTGGGCTGGAAGGCATCAGCCATCTAGAGCAGACTTCTTCAGAAGTGGCCCTTTTATGACTTGTGGACTTCAACTGCCAGAATTCCTCAGCCAGGCACGCTGGCTGAGGAATTCTGGGAGTTGAAGTCCACAAGTCATTGAAAGGGCCACATTTTAAGACCCCTGATCTAGGGCCACTGGCATGCAAGTCTCTTCCCTCCCCCCACTAGTCCCAAGAGGCCTGGGCCTTCTCCCTGTCCCATCTCACCCCGCCTCATCATTTTGCTGGCCAACTTTCTGTTCCTGGTCATCCTTGAGAAAGATTTGCCTCTCTAGCCCCGAGGAAGATTGCCTTCCCTACTTTCTATCTGAGCCTCACATCAGCTGGGCATGGCTGTCAGCGGCAGCAGGAGGGACCCAGGCATGGTGGGGCAGGAAGAAGGCCCAGGCCTCTAGGCAGTTGGGGAGGGGGTGTAGGAGGCCCACATGCTAGCGGGCTTAGCTGGGTGAGGTCTTTCAAGCCATAACAGGTTTCTCTGTGCCAGGCCTCCCTCCCAAGGCTTCCTCCACCCTGAGGCACACCCCTGCGCAATCATTTTAACAACCACATCTGGGGAGAATTGGAGCTGCAGTTGTTAAGGGAGGCTGTCCCATACGTGTCTCGCTAAACCAGGGGTCTTCAAACTTGGCCCTTTGATGAATTGTGGACTTCAACGCCCAGAATTCCTCAGCCAGGCGTGCCTGGCTGAGGAATTCTGGGAGTTGAAGTCCACAAGTCACCAAAGGGCCAAGTTTGAAGACCCCTGTGCTAAACGATCACAACAATTTATGACCAAAATTCCAGGCTTCGTTGTCTTAACAACCCGGGCGGGCTATGAATCCGTTTAGGAAGGAAATAAAAGAGGCAAAGCTTTTAACACACTGGCTGCGTTTGAAGAGTCGTACAGGGCGTTAACTGGTTCAGAGGCGTATCTTGAACACATAACCAGACCTCTAGCTTTAATCTGGCAGCAACAGATATGGATGAATGTGGAAGCTTGTCAGCTGTAGTGTGAAAACAAAGGAATCTGCTGCTGTGTGAATGAAGTGCTGCTGATTTGATTCAGTTCAGCCTAATGCCCGTGCCATTTTGGTTCTCGAAAAAGTGAATCCTATTATTAGGCCATGCTTGTGTGTGTGTGTGTGTGTGTGTGTGTGTGTGTGTGTGTGTGTGTGTGGAACAACTCCTTGATCTTCCTGTCCAAATGTCGTGTTTCTCCTTCCACCCCCATTGTAAACAAGTTTTGGGATTGAGAATTACTGTCTTAAAAAAATACCAGGCTTTTTTATTTTTATGTTGAATAAACATTTTGCTTTTCTCTCCGTGTCAAACTTCCTTGCTAATTGCTCCATTCTGCAAGGGTTGGATAGGCATGATTTAAAGAAAACTGAGGGATGAATTACTTCAGTATTTGGTTTACTTCTTTCTTCAGCCCCAAATTATATGGTTTCGTTCCTGCAAGTGAGCAATGTTAGTGAAAAACAAAACATTCAAGTATAATTTTGAGTAATCTACTTATTTGAAACATGAGTGAAACTTGATATGTTTTAATTTCTGGACCACTCGTACAAAACAGCATTAAAACAGTATTTTTGTATCTTTAATTTATACAGTTATGTAGTATTTTTTTAATAAGTATTTCTAGCCAATTCAGGTTTTTAAAGATAACCATATAAATGAAATATTTATTGTTCAGGAAGAAAAAAAAATCATGTAAAGCCTTTGGAAAATGAAAGGTCTCTGCCTAATGCTGAAAACATATCGGATAGATCTTGGCTTTAGAATGCCTATCTAATTCAACTTTCTTTTCCCACAGTGGCCAAATTGATAACTCATAACAGGAAATGAATATGATAACATCTCATATGTTGTTCTAATAACAATAGTGAGGGGAAGATATCTCTGTGAGTGACAGTGTAAAATGTAATCCCAAGTTGCTATTATTACAGATTCTTAGTGCACTGCTAGACATGTTTAGTGTAAGATCATAATTGTACAGGTAGTCCTTGGTTTATAACGATTTAATGGCTGTTTGAAGTTACAGTAGCCCTGAAAAAAGTGATTTATGACCATTTTTTACACCACTGTTGTAGCATTCTCCACGATTACATGATCAAACTGCCTCTTATTTATGATGGTTGCAGTGTCCCGGGGTCATAGGATCACCTCTTACGACCTTCTGAGAAGCAAAGTCAATGGGGAAGCTAGATGCACTTAACAACCGTATTATTAACATAACAATTGCAGTGTTTCTCTTAATAAGTGTAGCAAGAAAGGCAAAATTCACTTAACAGACGTCTCACTTAGCAACAGAAAGGTTGGGTTCAATTGTGATCGTAAGTCAAGGACTACCTTTAGTCATGTAATCTGTACTCTCAAAATATGGCTTAAAAATAGATCGCATTCTATCAGCAGAAGTGTTGGATAAGATTCTTGGAGGGAACATTAAACGGGATACCCTGTCACTCGGCCACAATTTGCCCCACCTCCTGGATGGGGGAGGACGCATGGAAGAGAAATAAGTTTTTTCCATTACTGTTTGGATTAGAAAAAATTTGGAAATTGTCAGTTGATAAATTTTCCTGCGCAGGTGTTATCTCAGTTCCAAAGCAACAATATAGTGTGACGGAGAGGGGGAGGCAAGAGGCAGCCTTTAATATTGGTCAACAAGTGCTAAGAACGACCACTTGGTAGCCAGGTCCATATAAGTTCTTAACAAATACTAACTTGCGCTGATGACCTTACCTAATTTGGTGATGAAGCATCTGCAAGAAAACAACCCAAGCTCAGAGAGCGCCAAGGGACCCCCTCAGTTCTACCCTGAGCTACAGATATTTTCTCCTATCAATACTAAACTCGCATTTTGAAAAGTGATAGCATAGCTCAAAACATGTGGCCAAAAGAGACGTTGATATAAGGATGGTGTGGGGGAAAAACTGGCGAGCTCAAATACTAATGCTTGAGTCTTTCTTCAAAGTGCGCTCATTTGGAACAGAAGATCGTCCCACGGATCGTCCTGCTCCTCCGAGGGAGGAAGTTTATGAATATATCATATTCCGAGGGAGTGACATTAAAGACATCACTGTATGTGAGCCTCCAAAAGCACAGCATAATCTGCCCCAAGATCCTGCTATTGTCCAAGTAAGTAATTCCACCTGGAATGTATAAAAGTTTCTTTGTCAAAATGTCGGAACAGTAAAAAAAAAACAACCATTAGTAGGCGTATAAATTCAACTGGGCCTACTGATAAATTCTAATTCGGTAAGATTGACTATAGTGTTGCTTGCAATGTTGTCTAAGATTAAATTGGTATCATATCTTTCTGTTAAATGTAGTGCTCACGGAGAAGAACAATAAAATTGCAAGTGAAGTAGAGAATGAAAACATGAATACAAACAGCTTAACCACAGTAGCATATTAGCAATCTTATTAAAACCTGCTTATCTGCTCTGGCACAGGGATAACAGAAGTGAAACTAGTTGTTATTCCAAAACTCTATAGAGTGTGGTTAGGAAGATTATAGCGATAGTACCAGACTTACATATATATCATTCCACAGTGCTTCATAGCCCTCTCTAAGTAGTTTACAGAGTTGGCATATTGCCCCCAACAAACTGGGTCCTCATTTTACTGACCTCAGAAGGATGGAAGGCTGATTATCTCACATATTTCCACCAAGGATGTCCTCCGTTGTGACGGTATAAATGCAGTCCTCTCCCAATGAATTTACAACTCCGACAGATCCTAATGGAGAAATATTGTAGGTGGCCTGACTAGAACAGGTTAGTGAATCATTTGTAACGTGGAAATCAGTTGTTCCCTATAATTGGCTAATGTCAGTCTTTGGCTGGTATTTCCGAACTCATTTGAAAAATCACCCTTGGTCAAGATATTGCTTAGAAAACCTGACATATTTCAACACGGCGATTTCTGCAGATTGGTTTGGTTAGATTCCTAGTCTTAGTTATGCAAGAACAATATTAGCCATTTCAAAACAATCTGAACATTCAGGTTTGAATGCAGATGCACAGTATATTGGAGTTTACTTGTTTCAGGAGCATAAATGAAAATAAGAAACAAATACTTGCTGCGTTTTAAGGTTTTTCAAATGTTTTGTGTACTATTTGACTAAGTTGCTATTGTTTGCCACTATGTTATTAATTTCAGACAGGACTTGGTTTACACACCGTGATAAACCAGCCATAGTTAACAAACTGCAGTGGCTATTTAAATCCAAAATATAATGACTATTTACCTACAGTGCTTATGAGGTCAGCTTAAAATGTAGCAAACTGCATTTCCGTAAGAATGCTACCCCTAGTTATTGCTCATCTTGGTTTCTTTTGTGTGGTTTAATCTGTTGTGACACCTAATCCATTTGGTTAACAGTTTAGTGTATTGAATCGGTGCCCACATTAAGTATGTTTTGTGAATGCAGTCAACCGTGAGATGTTTCACTTTTAGTTTAAATATTGTTAGCCATGTTTTAGGATGTATTCGTTTGCAAACATTCATAGTGAAATGGGAGTTAAGGTGAAATCCACCTGATCTTAACGGCAGTACTGGTCCTAGACCAGGGGTAGGCAACCTTGGCTCTTTTATGACTCGTGGACTTCAACTTCCAGAATTCGTGGTCTCCCAGTTCCTACCCTGGTGTCTTCACCACTCTTTATTAAGATGATAATACATAATTCAAGTTAGAGTAGTTTGATTTTCATCTTCAGCTTCATGTGGAGAATTGATCCTATTCTACAGCTGAATGACTCTTTCCTCACTTGATTTGTAAATTGATGGTTACAAGGATTTCCCTTTTTTCCCCCTTGCAATACTGTTCTTTTCACAACATCAAGAGATTTATGTTATCCACCAGATATTAAAATTGCCTGCCAGCTTGACATTCAGCATATTCAGCAGCCAAACCACTTTTGTCTTCTTTAGGGCATAATATGTGTTAATCTTTGCATGTTTTCTTTTTTTAAAAAAACCGTAGATTTAATGACAGTGTTTGTGCCGTCATCCATATTGTTTTCTTCGTTTTGCTCAGGGGAGCATAATTGTTTAACGTTCACTTTTTGCAGTCGTCTCTCAGCTCTGCGTCTGCATCCTCTTTTCAACCTCATGTGCCTTACAGTCCTTTCAGAGGGATGTCGTCCTACAATCAGCTTGCCGCCAATTCTTTGATTGGCCAGCAGTATGCAGCATCTCTTGGTTTAGGTGAGTAAACAAAGATCTGCCTGTCATGGAGATGATCGGTCTCTGGGCTGCACCATTTAATGGTGGACTACATATCCTCAGAGAATGGTCTTCTGAGGGAGAAATACAGGTTGATGAATAAGGGGACAGTGTTATTTTTTAAAATAATAATAATAATTTATTTCAAAGCATTGCAGGAAAACATTTCATTCTGCAACTCTCCCATCTGAAGACATCCCACCGTAGCACAGACTCTGGTGCGTAGAGTGAGAATTAGACTAAAGGTGCATTGAACTTGGGCCATTTCTAGGTTGTGGAAAGAGCATAGCCTAGCAAACAGCAGCGTCTCCAAAAGTTACGCTTGTTGCTTTATGAAAAACCTAACTGCTTACTGGTTTTCAAACAAGGTTATTAAGTGAAGCTTGTTCAACTAATCCACTTTTAGACAGGCTACTAAAAATGCACAAAGTAATGAATATCAGTTTGAACCCTAACCCTAGGATTCCTTCCTCTTTTCAGTCCATCTGAGCAGTTACTCTTTTAGGTTTTTCGTAGGGGGTAAATGAATTGTTGGACTCTGTTTTCTACACGGACACTTAACATACTTTTGGAAACAGGAATTTTCTCTTTATGTACAGTTCTGAGCGGTGTGAAAATTTACTCGCGTTTTCACCGTCGTTCAGGAAAAATAAAGTGCTCGCTGTTAAATTACAAAACGTTGGGTTTTTTGCCCATTTCTTCATTTCTGTCACTTTATTAAAGTATTTCTGCATAAAGTGAGCATGTGACGTGCAACGTACATCTGACGGTGGGCAACTTAACCAGGACCCGTCTCGTTCCCTGGTCAAATTCTTCCGAGTTTCAGAACTTTTTTTTTTAAAGAATATTTATTTATTTATTTATTGGGACTTATATGCTGCCCTATCTCCCAAAGGACTCAGGGCGGCTAACAACAATAGAATACAAGAGAATACAAATATTAAAATTAAAATTAAACTATATCTATAGCCCCAATTAATAAAACCTTAAAACCAGATTAAAAACCCCATTATCATCAGTTCAGGTCGGCCTGTTGGAAAAGAAATGTCTTAAGGTCACGACGAAAGGACCGGAGGTCTGGGGTCATCCAGAGCTCCAAGGGAAGCTGATTCCACAGGGCAGGTGCCCCCACAGAGAAGGCCCTCCCCCTGGGGGTTGCCAGCCAACATTGGCCGACAGCACCCTGAGGAGGCCCTCTCTGTGTGAGCGCACAGGGCGACGGGAAGTCGTTCCTGGCAGTGGACGGTCCTGCAGGTATCCCGGGCCTAGGCTATGTAGGGCTTTAAAGGTAAGAATCAGCACCTTAAATCTCACCCAGAGAGCAACCGGTAACCAATGCAGCTCACTCAGGAGGGGTGTAATATGGGAGTATTGGGATGCTCCCATCACAACCCGCGCAGCCGCATTCTGCACCAGCTGAAGTCTCCGGGTGGTCTTCAGGGGCAGCTCCATGTAGAGAGCATTGCAGCAATCAACACGGGAGGTAACGAGCGCATGACTGACCGTACGTAAAGCATCTCGGTCCAGATAGGGGCGCAACTGGCGCACCAGGCGAACCTGGGCAAATGCCCCCCTGGCCATGACTCCAATATGTTAGCTGCTTAAACCTTCTCTCCTCAAGTCACCTGGATGTCAGTACTGCCCTGTGTCTCACCATTCTCCTCCTCTGCTTTTTTTTCTTCTCCTCCCTTGTCTTGTCTTTCTAGAGAAGCTGGTAAGCCCTCCAGCGTCAGCCGCTGCTTCCAGTCCTAGCACTTCTTCATCTCCACAGCCAGTTTCAGAGCCTGACATGTCATCAGAGCCACATCTGTTGTCTTCTAAGGGTAACAGCAGCTTGAGGATTCCGAGTTTTAGAAGAATTATTGCACGGTGTTCGCAAAAGCTTTGTTTTTGTTTTGTTTTGTTTTTTTATTTTTATTTTTTAAAAAAAAAACAACCCCTTTCTTCTTCCCAAACAGAGTAACGTGTGCAAGAATTACTGCAGTAATTGTTTCTGAAAGCCTTTTGGTGCACTTGCTTCCACTTCAGGTATCAGACGGATAGACCGAACAGGAACTCGCCTTTCTTAGCCACTCATTTTCACGTTCTGAGGTGAAAAACCAGACAGAAGGGAGAGTGTAGGGCAGAGCCAGAGAAATTTGGGAACGTAAACACACGGAGAACGAGCTGTGGCAGATTTGGAAGCCTTCTACTTTGAAAAAAAAAGTCTTGTCTGTGCAACTAAGAGAAGTGGGGGGGGGGAGAGGGGGAAGAATAAAAATTAAAGCTGGGAGAAATTATTCCCTACAATGTTTAGTGTATTGTCAGGTGATAGGACATCCAGAAAGCAATTCATTGTACATGGGCACGTGTTGTGAATTCCTGGCTGGCGTTGGAACGCAGTGGCTTAACATTTGGTAAAACGGTTTGGCCAGACAAATTACGGCCTGGAGAATTTGGCATCCTGACTAGTTGATGGGCCCGGACTTTCCTCTTGCTCGAATTCTGTGGCAAGCGTGCGAGGCCAGGGCTCAGCAACAGGTAGGTAATAGTTGGGACGCAGAGGACAAGTAGCAACCTCTTTGTTCAGTACTGAACATTTCTACAGTAAGATTTTCCATCAGACAGTCGATTCTTGTTTTCTTCAGGTGATTATATTATTATTATTATTATTTTGCTTTCTAAATGCCTTTTGGTGCATTTTCTTGAATAATGTTCAACACCGGTAATGCTCGGCAGCGGGGTGTGTGCTCGGCAGCGGGGGGTGGGGTGTGGCGGCATTTCCTCCACACTTCCTCTTGAATTTTGGATTGTCTAAAGCAGAGGTCAAGAAAGAGCTATTTGAAGTTGCAAATCTCCTCAGAATCATATTTGGGGGAAGCTGTGAGTGGCTTTTAAGTAATAGACGTTTTCTGGATTTCTTGCATTAGATATTCAGAAAAGGGACTGCGATTTTGTCAGCTGGGCATCTTAGAAGTTATTTGCAGCTCTAGAATTTTTTTTCCGTCTTCAGGGCCATTTAAAAAAGGTTTCAAGAGGTTTTGACGTAACACAAGCATTGCACAAATATATCAATCAGAATAGAGCTGGAAGGGACCTTGGAGGCCTTCTAGTCCAACCCCTTGGTCAAGCAGGAGACCCTATACCATTTCAGATAAGTGACTGTCCAGTCTCTACTTAAAAACCTCCAGTGGTTTTTTTTTTACTGCTTTTACTTTTCAAGCAGTAACTTAATATGTAACAAGCCTGTAAGCATATACCTGTAGGGGGGACGTGGTGGCTCAGTGGGTTAGGACGCTGAGCTTGTCGATCAGAAGGTCGGCAGTTTGGCGGGTCAAATCCCGAGTGCCGCGTAACAGAGTGAGCGCCTGTTACTCGTCCCAGCTTCTGCCAACCTAGCAGTTCGAAAGCACGTAAAAAAATGCAAGTAGAAAAATAGGGACCACTACGGTGGGAAGGTAACAGCGTTCCGTGCGCCTTTGGTGTCTAGTCATGCTGGCCACATGACCATGGAGACGTCCTCGGACAAGCGCTGGTTCTTCAGCTTTGAAATAGAGATGAGCACCGGCCCCTATAGTTGGAAACGACTAGCACGCATGTGCGGGAGAACCTTTACCTTTACCTTTTAAAGCATATAAAGGTAAAGGTTCCCCCGCACATGCGTGCTAGTTGTTTCTGACTCTAGGGGCCGGTGCTCATCTCCGTTTCAAAGCCGAAGAGCCAGCGCTTGTCCGAGGATGTCTCTGTGGTCATGTGGCCGGCATGACTAGATGCCAAAGGTGCACAGAATGCTGTTATCTTCCCACCATAGTGGTCCCTATTTTTCTACTTGCATTTTTACGTGCTTTCGAACTGCTAGGTTGGCAGAAGCTGAGACGAGTAACAGGCGCTCACTGTTACGCGGCACTCGGGATTTGACCCGCCAAACTGCCAACCATCTGATCAACAAGCTCAGCGTCCTAACCCACTGAGCCACCACGTCCCTTTATCCAAATCAGATTTCGTGGTTCAGATCTAATTTTCAATAATTTAGTTACTAAGTGGTTGGACTTCATCTTACTGTAGAAATGTATATCTCTGTACGATTGCCTACTGTGTAAGTTAGTTTCAAGTACAATTATGTTGTGGTGGTTTTTTTTTTAAAGTAGATATGTGGGACCCAGACAAGGTTTACAGATGATTCTATTTTTTATAATTTGTTTTCTTGCATATGATCTTTCAACCAGCACCACAGTAATGGAATATTTGATGGGAAAGAGATGAACTTGATCGTAAATCATAAAGAAAGAGTTATATATTCAGTTAACTGAATTCTGCAGTTGAAGAGTTACAGGAATCCATGTATATCTGCATGTCATAATTCCCTTCCAAAACAGAAGCTTGCAGTGTCCTTAGCGAGAACCTTGATCTTGCTGTGCTTTTATTTGCTTCACAACTGCTTCCTGCTGTTATCAGAGTTAAAATAGCTAGAAAAAAATACTAAATATAAAATTTAAGACCTGTCAAGAGGACTTGTCAACTCAAGACAGATCAGGTCAAGAAACCATCTCTGAATTATTGTAGTTGCTTTTCTAAATCCTTTCTTACGGGTCTGTTCCTCCCCCTTAAAAGGCTTTTGTAACTTCCTGGTGTCAGCTCCTAATTCTTTTACAGGGACATAGGCTGAAACCTTGTCTCTTTCCTCACGGAGGCTTTGTTGAGTTTGCTTTTATAACAACTTTCTCGCAGGTATTCTAAATTTGCATGTTTTGAGTGGAGTGGCTTCCAAATAACTTTTTTTTAATGTGGTATCTGCGTTAGAAACTATTTTCCCAGATAAAGAAACCCATTGAAGTCTAAATGATTTTCTTCTGAAACACACCGATTCTGGTAAAAGTTTGAATGTGTGCCCTCCCAAGAAAAGCTATGTTTTCCCTTGAACCAGATTATTATGGGATGTTTAGATTTGCTGCTTTTAACTTTACTGGAATGGATAGGTCCGATCTGCTAGCAAATTCCCGTCTGTCTGAAATTGGTATGCTTTTATAAGGGTACCTTTGAGCATCGGTGGAACTTTGATGCTAGCTGCCTGTGTCAAAAGTTTTTGGTATGGTGAGGAATCCGTGATTATAATCACCTGACGATCAAGCAAGTTACCCCTTTGTAAATGTGGGCACATGCGTATGTCACTCTGAGCAATATTCCTTGTTTGGCTTCGGCTTAGCACGCTGCACTTATCCAGTCAATTGTAACTTAGTCAAAAGAACAACACTTCAACTTCCGTGTGTTGTGTGATTCAGGTCTTTCCATTATGTCAATACTCACATCTCTGTGTGAAAGAGCTTAACTTTCAGACTTTCTTCCCAAAGATTCAAAGTATGTGATTTTCAGCTAAATCAGAGCACCTGTCCGGTTTGGGGTGAAATACGCACAGCCAAATTTATTTATCCTGTTGAAATGCTGCTATTTGGGAACTATAAATGGAAAATGGAATTTGTGCCTTGTAGCATCTCCATCCGTGCGGTGTTCTTGATCAGTCGCTAATGCTTCCTAGAGTAAGCCTCTTTCAGGAGAGGATTCCGTTTCAAATCCTTTTGACAGGATTTGAGGGGGAAGCCAAAATCTCTCTTGAGCACAAGTCAAGTTTGGTCTGAATGAGTGTAGGGGCTACTGACATTGCTTGGTTTCTCCCAGGTGCCGCTTTTCCATCTGTTCATTCTGTGCGCAAAAGTCCAATGGTGGAGCAGGCTGTTCAGACTGGCCCACTGGATAACAGCTTGAATCCCAAAAAGGCAGTCAAAGCTCCTCCAGCCATTCCACGCAACACCCGTCAGATTCAGCAGAATAACAAGACAAATGGTACTGAAATCTTTTCCTTCAGACAATATGCCAGCGTTTTAAATTAATAATAATTGGAACTACCATCAGCTGTTGCCTTTCAGCATCTTGGCTCTGTGGAGTGAACAGGTTTTCCTATTTTGTCCTAGATATAGTTGACCCACCACCTGTGCAAACGCAAGGGCAGGTGAATGATGAGAATAGAAGGCCCCAGAGGAGGAGATCAGGTATGTTACCTGATTGTAAATTGTCCAAAGTAATTGAATTTAATTCTTCAAAGCAACTGAATTGCCCTCTTCTGCATTACTTCTGTAATGCCGCCTTTCACAGAAGGATAAACATTAATTATTCCTAATTAATTCAGTATATTCCTACTTTAGTTGAAGGCTAGAACAGTTCAACATCTCTGTGCATGAAAAACAGAATTACCACGAGAGGACATCTCTACAATCCACAAGGACCTGAAGTCTTGTGGAGTAATATGGCTTGGGTAGGGTTAGCCTAGGAAGCTGTGCTGCTCCAGGAGAAATGTTTCAAATCTTAAGTCAAAATGTAAAGATGAATTATGATGCAAGAACTTGTTTCTGTAACGTTCAGGAGAGTGGAAATTGTTAAGCAAAATAGTCCTAAATTAAATAGAATTATTTTTCACTATGTTGGAATACAGGTAGCCCTCAACTTACGACCAGAATTGAGCCCAAAATTTCCATTGCTAAGCAAGACAGTTGTCAAGTGAGTTTTGCCTCATTTTACGACCTTTCTTGCCGCAGTCGTTAAGTGAATCACTGGTAGTTGTTAAGTTAGTAACACAGTTGTGAAATGAAATTGGCTTCCCCATTGTGTCTTAAGGGCAAAAAAGGTGATCACATGATCCCAGAAAACTGCAACCTTCATAAATACATGCCAGTTGTCGAGCGTCCAAATTTTGATCATGTGACCATGGGGGATTGCTGCAACAGTCGTAAGCGTGAAAAACAGTCGTAAGTCGCTTTTTCCAGTGCTGTTGCAACTTTGAATGATCACTAAGAGAATGGCTGTAAGTCGAGGACTACCTGTATAACAAGATTCAGAAGCAAAATTTCTTGGAAGTTTCTGATTTGATGGATGCCTTCTGTTGAGCGTAAGGAGATGTCTTGTCAAATTCTAGGTATTCATGCCAGTCAAGGATTAACAGAATGAGAAATACCAGATCAGCCAGCTTTCTGGCATCACTTCTGTGGCATTCAAATGATGTTGAAAAGCACAGCATTGTGTGCACTGCCTTAAGCAAGGAGCATATGAGGTCAAGCCTTGCTTTGTCTAAAATTAAATGAATTCTCGCTAGGAGATTGTAACATCTTCTGTTTAGGAAATAGAAGAACTAGGAATCGTTCCCGAGGACAGAATCGACCAGCTACTGTGAAAGAGAATACCATAAAGTTTGAAGGTGACTTTGATTTTGAAAGCGCCAACGCGCAGTTCAACCGAGAAGAATTGGATAAAGAATTCAGGAAGAAACTTAATTTCAAGGGTTAGTATTTGGGCTGTTTCTTGTATCCCAGTCCCCCACTCCTTAATATGGGTGAAAGAAAACTTCCAGTACAGGGGTTTCTAAAGTTGGCAACTTTAAGACTTGTGGACTTCAACTCCCAGAATTCATCAGCCAGCCATGCTGGCTGAAGGATTCTGGGAGCTGAAGTCCACACGTCTTTAAAAGTGCTAAGTTTGGAGACCCCTGATCTAGTACCAATATAGCTTGTTGCATATATGCACATTTTAAAATAATGATTCCTCCCCCTAACCCTTATCAGATGATAAAGTTGAGACCGGTGAAGATAAGGGAGAGCCTACTATGGCTGCTGAAAACTGTGATGGCAATCCAGATGAAGATCTACTGGGGCCCAACTGCTATTATGACAAAACAAAATCTTTCTTCGATAACATCTCATCGGAACTGAAGTCTAGGTAACAAACAGTAACTCTCGCAGCTTTATTTTATCTCTTCCACGCTAATTTTATTATTTTATTTATTTATTTATTTAATTAGTTTTCTATACCGCTCTATTCCCGAAGGACTCAGGGCGGTTCACAGGGCGATATTTAAAAGACAATATAAAATTAAGATAAAAAATAGAATTAAAAAGAATTAAATTAATTAATAGCCCAACAATAAAACAATGTTAAAACTTAAAACTAAAAACCCCCTCAGTCCAGGCCAGATAGATCGAAAAGCCAGGTTTTCAGGTCCCGGCGAAACGAGCGCAGGTCGGGGGCAGTCCAGAGTCCCACAGGTAAATCATTCCAAAGGGCAGGCGCACCCACAGAGAATGCCCTCCCTCTGGGGATCACCTGCCGGCATTCCCTGACCGGCGGCACCCTAAGGAGACCCTCCCTATGGGAGCGCACAGGACGATGGGAAGTTGATGCCGGCAGCAGGTGTTCCCTTAGATCAGGGGTGTCAAACTCAATTTCATTGAGGGCCGCATCAGCATTGCGGTTGCTCTCAGGGGGCCGGGTGGGTATGGCCTGGGTGGCTGTGGCCTACTGGGTGGGCATGGCTAGAGTGTGTATGGCTTACTGGGTGGGCATGGCCAGCTCTACATCGTTTGCATCAAGGGTGCCTATGGGGGCCTGGGCAGGAGTGGGACAGATCTGAGGATCTCTCGCAGAAGGAGGGTCTCTGGGCCAGGGCCAAGGCAGTGGGGGCTGATCCCTCACTGTTTCCAGGATGGCTTTGCGGGCCACATGAAACCACTTTGCGGGCCAGATCTGGCCCCCGGGCCTTGTGTTTGACATGTCTGCCTTAGATAGTCCGGACCCAAGCCATTTAGGGCTTTATAGGTCATCACCAGCACCTTGAATCTTAAATGTTTTTCGTTCTTCTATACCCCAATGTTGAGCAGAAATATGCTTTTCAACAAATGAATGTCCTTAAATCTGCAGTCCCTGGTCCTTGTTTCAGTTGCAAAGGAATGCCTTTCTCAGTTTTGTACTATATTGTAGATTTTACTCACAGCCCTTCCCGGATTATTGACGCCATGCTTGAAAAGCCCTAATTAAGATTTTATTTATTTATTTATTTTATTTATTTATTTAATTTATATACCGCCCTTCTCTCAAGAGACTCAGGGCGGTTAACAGGGCAATACGTAAAAGACAGATACAAAAGTTAAAATTATTAAAACATGATTAAACAATGCCCATAGTACAAATTTAAAATTAAAGTCATAATAACAAACCCACCCCGTCCCATCAGGCCAGGCCCGCTTCCTTAAAGAGATGGGTTTTAAGGTCGCGCCGGAAGGAGCGGAGGTCGGGCGCCATCCGGAGCTCTACCGGAAGATGGTTCCATAAGTCCGGTGCACCCACAGAGAACGCTCTCCCCCTGGGGGCCACCAGTCGGCATTCTTTGACCGGCGGCACCCTGAGGAGGCCCTCTCTGTGGGAGCGTACTGGGCGGAGGGAGGTTGACGCCGGCTGCAGGTGCTCCCCAAGGTATTCTGGACCCATGCCATGGAGGGCTTTGTAGGTCATTACCAACACCTTGAACCTCACCCGGAAGACAACTGGCAACCAATGCAGCTCGCGGAGCAAAGGTGTAACACGGGAGTATCGGGAGACCCCCGACACAACTCTCGCGGCTGCATTCTGTGCCAGCTGGAGCCTCCGAGTGGTCTTCAAGGGTAGCCCCATGTAGAGAGCGTTGCAGTAATCAAGACGAGAGGTCACGAGCGCATGAGTGACCGTGCGCAAGGCATCCCGGTCTAGATAGGGCCGCAACTGGCGCACCAGGCGAACCTGGGCGAACGCCCCCCTAGTTACAGCTACAATATGGTCTTCTAAAGAGAGCTGTGAATCTAGGAGGACTCCCAAGTTGCGAGCCCTATCTACAGGAGGTAATGACTCACCCCCCATAATGAGGGGTGGGATATCCTGAATATCCCGGGATGCCGGTACGCACAGCCACTCCGTCTTGTCGGGGTTGAGACGAAGCCTGTTCCTCCCCATCCAGACCCGGACTGCCTCCATTTTAACGTCAGAGAGAAGCAGGAAAAAGAATTCACATGTATATAACATATTCTTGGGAAGTAACCCATAAATACTGCTTGGTTACCGAATCTTTTATCCCCAATTCATCCATCTGAAATTACTTGATCTACAGCAGGGGGTCTTCAAACTTGGCCCTTTTAGGACTTGTGGACTTCAACTCCCAGAACTCCTCAGCCAGCAACGCTGGCTGAGGAATTCTGGAAGTTGAAGTCCCCAAGTCCTAAAAGGGCCAAGTTTGAAGATCCCTGATCTACAGGTACATGTTTTGGAAAATTCAGCCCCAACAATATGATTTGGAAAAATTACAAACATAAAGCACACTTTATATTTTGTAACCTTTCTTTGTGTGGGAAATGATGCGATGGCTTTCGTCTCGCTCTTTGCTCGAGTCAAGAGCTTTACATCGGGAAGTTAAAGAGAACTTAACTGTAACAAGAGAGCTGGTTACTTATGTTTTTTAGTTCGCGACGTACAACATGGGCTGAAGAGCGGAAGCTGAACACAGAGACGTTCGGTGTTTCTGGACGATTTCTCCGTGGCCGCAGTTTTCGTGGGGGATTTCGTGGTGGAAGGGGGTCTGGAGCCGTGCGGCGAAGTCAAGCCACTCCCAGAGTTGGTACTGGAAGAGTTTGAATTCTGCAGGTAAGTTACAGAATTAAAAGTATTTCAGGTTCAGCTTTCTTAATAGAGCAGCTGGGATGAATAAAGAAAGGACTCACCGGCCTGAGTCCTTCGGGAGAAGGGCGGTATACAAATTAAATTATTAAATTAAATTAAAATTAAATTGTTTGCTTATAATGAGTCTGTTCCTCAAAACTAACTAATTAGACTCTTTGGGGGATATTTAAAGTAGCGAAATAGTTGCTTTTACAGTAGCCCAAGCTTTTCTCACAGGGAGAATTTTTCAAGGGCTTTGTAATCCTCAGTTTATGACCATAATAGAACCTGCCCGTTAACGGTTATCAATTTTTGATCATCCATAAAGTGGATCGCCCACGTGACTGAGCCCCAATTTTACGACCTTTTTTGTATTGGCCATTAGGTGAATACGTGATTATTAAGCAAAGACCACCGTCATTAAGTTGCTTAAGACGGGACATTTTTATGCCAAAAGTAAATGCCAGGTTTTGGTGGTAACGTCCTCAGTCACGGTTGCATGACTGGGATGCTGCAAATGGCCAGAAACGTGGGCCAATTGCCAGGCCTCCAAAATGCAATCACATGACCGGGAGTGGCCATCGACTCTTCAGAAACAGATCTTATTTGCAACTTTTGGGACGTCTGTTGTAACTTCAGACTGTCACTAAGTGGAGGGACTAGCTGTACATAATTAACCTTTAGGACTTAAAATACTTTCAATGTACTTTGAAGGTGATATCAATCAATAAGTCAATCAGAATAGAGCTGGAAGGGACTTTGGAGGCCTTCTAGTCCAACCCCATGTTCAAGCATGATACCCTATACCAGTGATGGCGAACCTTTTAGAGACCGAGTGCCCAAACTGCAACCCAAAACCCACTTATGTATCATCGGGTGCTGGTTGAGCGTGGCCCTTTGGGTGGGTATGGCCCTTTGGGTGGGCGTGGCTGCAGTGGTAACGGCAGAATGGGACTAAAAAGTCAATCAATTCCAACTTTGCGAGAACTTATTTTTCCCCGCGAGAAGTTGAAATTGACTGATCGATTGAACTTTTTTTGTACACGGCGGTGGAGTCCTAAAGTGAAAAGGTTTTATAAAACCCAGCTGAAGGCCTAGGACTGGGGCATTGGCGCGCGTGCCCACAGAGAGGGCTCTGCGTGCCACCGGTTCGCCACCGCGACCCTATACCATTTGAGACAAGTCTGGGAATCGTAAACGCCCAACGCCCTCAAATTCTCCTGTTCTTTCTTGGGAAAAGGTTAACAATGTCTCCTGTGCCTCCACCCCTTTCTTATTCATTTGAAGTAAATGAGCATCCAGCAGTCTTTAAGATAGATAAAAGTGTCAACTTGCAGCGAGAGGGGCAGCGAACAAATTGAATACATTTATTGTATATTTGAGAAGAAAAAAAAACCATGTCTCTCGTTTTTATTTTTAGAGCTTGCAACCCCATTGCTATGAAATCATGTACATAGGAAGGAGGGAACAATACAAACTGCTGCACTTAAAAAAGAATGGGTGGATGAAACTTGACCTTCACAAGCCTGAATTCAGATGGGATTATTGTTAAGTCTTATCACAGCAGATGGGGGCAACTGGGATTACTTCAACCGGAGTGTGCTCAGGATCCACCGAATCAAGAAGTTCTCTTTTTTTTTCCACCCCCTCCCAATTTTTCTTTTTGCAGGCGAGGGTCTTTTGCAAGTAGTGCATGGAACCTGTGCTGCTTCTTTTAAGTTCTAGCCGCTGTTGTAGTTGAACACAGGGCGCAGCGCTTGTTCTATTCCTAAAGAAAGGGATGCAATTCTGAACTCTTCAAAAAAATAATAATGAAACCAGCGACTTAAATGTGGAGAGCTGACAAGTCTGCTGGCATCCTTCTGACTTCTGTGCTTTTCTCTTCACCTTCCTCATCCCCCCCCCCTTTGGAGCAGATTGTTTTGATGTCTAGAAACCAATTCTAGTGCAAAAAAAATATGTTGTGTGATGTAGTGATGGGATTTGTTGCTGACCATGTATCTGTAAATCCTGATTTGCCCCTCGAGAAATCTTTCTTTGGAGAGTTAACACACTGCAGAGTTGCTTGGAGTGCTGGTCACCCCTCAGAAGAATTAGTTATCTCAGACGGATCCGGGATGAATGCCATGGTCGATTTTCTAATGATGAAGCCATTCTATGCCACTGCGAATTTTCTCTCGGCGGAGAAAGCGAAAACTCACATCATGCCCTTTCAGCAAAGGTTTGAGGGATCTTTTTTTTTAATCTCTCGATTTAAAGGGGAGTTCCAAGTTTCATGTGGCCTCAAAATGCGAGATGCAACTTGTAAATGAAGCTTGGGCATTCAATAAATTCAGTTGGTCTTATCATCCTCCAACTTTATAAATAGTTCGGGTTTTTTTGCTTGTTTTTAAAATAGTTGTGGAGGATAGGAGCACACAGGGATTATACACTTGCATGGAAATTGGTCAAGCCTTTAGTAATAGGTTTGTGCCACTTTTGTTATCTTGTAGAAATATTTTGTTGAAAGGCTTCCGTACTGGAGGCCATGTCTCCTCCCTGCCTCCCCCATTTCCATGGCTCCCCTAGGTCTTGCATTAAGTTGGTGTAAAGCTTTGAGTTTCTTTTGTAGGCCTTCATCGCACAGAGTGACACGTTGTGGTGAGGTCGCATTATGGAGTCATGTAAATTGTAATTATAAATAAACATGTAAATGTTTAACCATTCTCAGCTTTTTGGTTTTTTTTTTAAAGTTTTCAATCAAAAGGGGTTAGGCAAACTTGCAAAATCAGGATGATGCTGCATTTAGGATGCCCAGAATTAGATACACGATTTCTCATGTTAAGAAAAAAAAACACGCATGTGCACGCAGCCACATTTTCTGCTTGCATCAAAAGCACTTTCATACAAGTAACATGTTAACTGCATGTCATTTATAAAGCTTGTTCTTTATTGCTGAAGTTTCAACATTTTCTCCTGGAAGCCTAGCGACTTGCTCTTTAATCTCTATTTTGAAACATAAATACTTCTGTCTGGATAAGAGACGCCGAAAAACTTGAATAAAACTTGAATAAAATTGGTCTGGGTGTCCTTTTAGGAAAACCAATCTGAGGCCACCAAAGTTTGGCATTTTTAAATGGTTAACATTTATGTCTTTATGAAATATAACCTTATGCTACACGTTGCAGTTCGCAGGGACCATCTGAAAAAAGAGCAAAATGGTTGCTTAAGAGAGAAAAAAAGTATCCTTGCAAAGCACACACCAGCATGTAATTGAACAAAATAGACAAGGTCCATTGAGTGTCTTTGAACAGATTTGAAATTTTGATGGGATTTGTGCCATACACTTACTAATGAAAACAGCTAAATCTGATTATGCAACTCACAATTCAAATTAAGACGTCCCTAGATGTTCTGTGAAGATAGTAATTCATCTTGCAAAGAAGCCAACCTTTGACCCACGTAATTCTGCAACATAGCAACTTTCCAGTCCTGGCTATACATGTGAATACTGCACGGCAGATCTGTGTGGTTTACAACAGAGCAATAGCCTCTTACTTGCATACTATGGCTTAACACGTACCAATTTGAGCTGTAGAGATTAATAGACTGCCCTGATAATGAAAAATTTGGGTGGTTTATAATGTTAGAACACATTTTCTTGAATTTGGTAATTGGCAGTTCAGTATTAATACTGATAAAAATCCATTAGAAACACACCCTTTACAACTGCTTGCTCTGAAAGTATCACTGGTGTTAATAGAAGCATCCTGCTATCACTTCAGAAGTCTTCAGTTTCTAAATCGGAAGAATAGAATAAATCATGTGGAACATCTTAATGATTTTTCTATTCATTATTCTATTCAAAAGGCTTTTCAACCTTTTCACCCATTGTACCACTTTTAGGATAGGGCAACATCCGAGTACCACCAGTCGCCTAGCAAGGTGTCAAAAACTTGATGACCAAGGAAAAAGTGAAGTACAGGTAGTCCTCGACTTACAATTCGCTTAGTGACTTTTGAAGTTACAATGGCACTGAAAAAAGCCACAGCCGAGCAAGACACTCGTCTGCCTGCCTGGCGGTGCTCTTCCTCCTGTCCGAGGTTTGTTGTGAGCATTTCTGTTGAGGATTGGCAGCGGGAGTGGGATGGGGTGGGTGCTTGGTTTTTATTCCCCCCCCCCCCCGTCTGCTGCATCCCCCCCCCCGTCTGCTGCATGGTTGCAGCAGGTTTTGGTCACTTCACATGACCCTGGGACACTGTGACCATCATAAATATGAATCAGTTGCCAAGCATCTGAATGTAAATCACAAGACCCTGGGATGCTGAAACATTCCAGCTGATTTGCACTTCTGGGCTCAGCAAAAGCACCAGGATCAGTGCCGAGCTCCAGCTAAAACCTGGCGCTGATCCTGCCGCTTCCACTGAGCCCTGACAGCCCCGAAGAAACGCTGATCCTGGTGCTTCTGCTGAGCCCTGACAGCCCTGCGGCTCCAGCCGTCTCTCGCTCAGGCTTGTGTGGTGCTGCCACCGGTTCAGCTCATTCCCCTCCCCCGCTACCACTTTTCTAGGATGGTTGCGTACCACCTGCCAGGTGCCAATGTACCACAGGTGGTACCCGTACCACTGGTTGAAAAGCCCTGCATTACTATATCTTGAGTCTTTGAATTTGATCTTTGTGAATCAACTCTTTTCAAAGGCTCACAAGTATTCCCCAGCACGTGCCACAGTTCTTCCCAGTGTTCAGATCTGTCCTGTGAATCTTGACTTAGCCCTGATCTAATTTTCTATCTTATTCTATCAGGGCTGCAAAATCAGAAGGGACCGTTATTCAAGGAAGAGTTTTTTTTTTACAGAATCTTTGCTGTCATGCTTATTTGCTCTAAACTACACAAAACCCTCTTTTTGTAATGATTCAGCTCAATAGCCACTATTTTCCAATTGCTCTATATGCAAATACTTTTCAACAGACTGCATCCTTCTCCCACAAAATACACTGTTTGGTATGTGTTTGCCAACTATTTGAAGTTTTGGTTTGTAACTCCCATGACTTGATTGCCTGGAACTGACAAAAGAACAAAACCAGATTAGCTTATAAGAAAAGTGCTCAACACCAATATATTTTTTTGAAAAAAGCAAAATTAGGGTAACATTTTCATAATTTCAGGGTGACATTACAACCATGGTCCCATCCTGAGTCTGTATGAGAATTTCTATGACTACCTGCCAAAATGATTTTATTGAAATTTACTGCCACGCAGTTAGAAATTAATTCACACATAGATCTACTGTCAAACATTCTACAGAGACCACGTTTACATTTTATCTTTCATAGTTAAGTGCAGGACTTAAATATGAACCATTTCCACATTATGTTGGAGTGAGGTTTCAGCAATTTTAGGCTTCGTCAATCATTACCCTGATGAATTTTAACAAATTGGAACATAAACACTAGCAATGCAGCAGTGGTGATAAACAGTAATAGAATAATAGTAATAAAAGGTATCTTTTATGTCAAATTGTGCATTCCTGAACAAGTTATGAAAACATTTTCTATTTTTGTTTAGAAAAACTGGTATTATTGCAGTCTGGCTTATATATACACATACATACATACACATACATGTAAGAATGGAGCCTCTTCTAGTAACAAGCTTAAAAAAACAGGTGCTTTATTGTAGACCTCTTAAAAGGGGCAGAGAACAAGGAAATAGAATGCTTACATATCTATACAGACTCATGATTGATTTAAAAACCAAAACTAAAGAAATTCATCATGTTGTGGTTTTCTTCTGTTTCTTCTTCTCATTCTCTTCTTTTTCTTTTTCAATTTCGGCAACATATTTTTCAATTTCATCAGGGCTCAGTATCTATAGGGAAGTGAGGAGATTACAATCAATTGGTCAGTTTCAAGTCTTATGTAACCAGGGGTTTCAGTGTAGCCGGTTTCCTAACAAATTCTCTCATCCTCTGAAGGATTTTTATTGACAATAGCAGAGATTAATGGTCCAGTTAAGCAAGCCACGGGAAGAGAAAAAACAGATAAGTCCATTACCTATTTTATTCATCCCCATCTTTTCTAGCCCTCTTAGATCAAGTGTCAGAATCCATTTATATCATATTCATAAATGTATGTTTAAAACATCATTCCATGGATTCTGCCATCTCCTGAGGAGGAGGAGGGAATGAATGTGTATTGAGCCTGTATTAGGCATTTCAAAGGAAAAGAAGCCTTTTGAACTGGGGGAACAAAAGGGGGGGTTAGGGTAGGAGCATCTGGCTTGTGTCACGGAAAAGAGCAATAAACATAAAAGGTCCTAAGTTCCTTTTTCCCCAAGAAAGGGATGATACGAGGAAAATGATGGGGGACTGACCAAATGGGGTTAAGGGGGGGGGGGGTTGAACCGGGAACTCTTTATAAGGGTTTAGTTTGTAGAACAATATTAAGTCCTGTCTTGTATTCCTACAACCAAGCATGTCATAGTAAAGATTCCTTTTGGACTAAGATTTGGCTCCAAGAGTTTTGTCTTCCTAAGACGTGGTTTGGGGTGGGTCCTGACATCAAGGATACTGTTGTTAACTCAATGTGAAATGATTGTACAATACATATTTTTTTCATTTGAGGCAAAATTTCACATTGCATTTATAATGTTCTACACCGGGGTCCCAACCCACAGGCCACGGATCGGCACCTGTTCAAGGCCCAGCAGGAAGTAGGTCACGCAAGCAAGCAAAGCCCCACTCGCACACACATGGGATCCAGACAGTACATGAAACCACACTCTCCACGGGCCGCAGAAAACTGCCCTCCATGGAACCCGTCCCTGTAGCCCAAAAGGTTGCGGATCACTGTTCAATAGTACAGTATTTTTCTAACTCTGGGATTTTAAGTGGTATGGACCCGAGTATTTTTGGGATTTGGCTGAGGAATTCTGTGAATTGAAATCCACACATCTTTCAAGTTATCCAGCTTGAAAAATTCTGCTGGAATGTATACATCAATATAGGCATGAAAGGGAATGAGTGAAACAGAATGGTTTGGAATGATTTATTCCTTTATTTAGGCTTTAGAATTATCATGTATAGATGCCAATTATCTATATTATTTAATAGGAAGCCATGACATTTCAAGTGGAAGCAACTAAAGACCATCATACAGCAACTAATCCTCAAAACAAAAAATTAGTATTACTTAAATCAGTTTACCTTGAGAGGTTGGCTTCTTCTCATAACAGCCAGCTCAATATTTTTTCCACCAGATTGAACAACCTTAAATTGCAGAAATTCAGAAAAAGACTTTGTTACAAATGTGTTACAATTAAGGATTTTTTTTGCAATGAATGAAGATGACATCCCATTTGAACTACATGATACATCTAAGAGTACTTCAATCTAATAAATTTAAAACACCCAGAAAAAGTGTATTTCTTCCAAATCAATCTTAAAACCAGGCAAAGAACTCTGGGTCTTAATTTTACTGAATGAAATTAAAGAATATTAAAGTATTAGGGCACTATTTAGCTTGTTAATTATCAAAATAATCAGGTTAGGAACAATTGAGACGTTGACACTTACTTCAAGAAGGGCTTTGATAACAAGTTTAATTGTGAGATCATCAGTTTCAATGGCTTCATCAGTATAGTTTTTCTCCAAAAATTCCCGCACGGATTTTGCTCCTCTGCCAATTGCATTAGCCTAGGATAAAGAAATAGACTGGGCAAAACTTGGCAAACTGATGAAAAATGTCAAATGAAATATTTACGTATTTAAATGTTTCATCCGATAGCCTAAAATGCCTCCAGCTAATATTTAACAATTTATCAGATACTATGAAACCAAATTGCAAGCGTTTGGATCCAATTAACATAAACAATCTCCCAACATGCAAATATTCTTAGTGAAAGATATCACAGTTCTTTTTTCCACAAAGTGACAAAACCTATTGATGGCTGAATTCCAGGTCCAATTACTCTATACCTCTACTCCTCCATATTTCTAGGCTCTAGGGAAAGCAGTCAAGACAAAAGTATTTCACAGCGCAGGACTACAATATTATAGTGCCTCTCCCGTGTTAACAGCCTCCTTTGAAGACCCCAACTCCTCTGGCCTTCTGGAAGACAGCAAAGAGCTAGCTTTCCCCCCCAATCCTCGGCTGTTAGGGAAACCCACTGCAAGTGCAGTTTGTGTGGTTCAGTTTGTTATACTGTGCCTTTGCTATTGTGCTAAAATTCTTTTAATTATTTGGACAGAGGTTGAGTTTTAACTTACTACTGTGTTTCCCCAAAAGACAGACCTACCCCGCGCTAGCTTGATTTTTGGGGGTGGGGTGATGGCGAACCTTTTAGAGACCGAGTGCCCAAACTGCAACCCAAAACCCACTTATGTATCGTCGGGTGATGGGTGGGCGTGGCCCATTGGGTGGGCGTGGCTGCGGTGGTAACGGCAGACTGGGTGGGACTAAAAAGTACAATCAATCAATTCCAACTTTGCGAGATCTTTTTTCCCCGTGAGAAGTTGAAATTAATTGATTCTTTTTTTTTTTTGCACATGGCGGCGGAGGCCTAAAGCGAAAAGGTTTTATAAAACGCAGCTGAAAGCCCAGGACTGAGGAGACGATGCGTGTGCCCACAGGGAGGGCTCTGCGTGTCACCTGTGGCACGTGTGCCATAGGTTCACCATCACAGTTCTAATATAAGCCCTACCCCCCAAAATAAGTCCTAGTTTGGGGGCAAGGCTCATGCCTAAAAATCAAGCTAGGGCGGGGTAGGGTGGGAGCTGCCCCACATGCTCCACTTACTGTTGCAGCCAGGCCTCCCATGAATAGACACCTGCCTTGCCGGCCCAGTTCTCCTGTGGTGCTCCCCAGCTTGCATTTCGACGTCAGAGACCTCCAGAAAGGCCTCTATCAGCAAAATGCAGGCCAGGGGCTGCTGCACACATCAAGCCGAGGCTGCATCCTCAGCTGCAGAGGCATTTCCTTCAGCCGGAGAAGCTGGCCGGCTGGGCAAAGCTGTTGGTGCCACCGCTGCGAGGCAAGACTATGGAAAAAACACCCCCCCCCCCAAAATAAGACCTGGTGCCCCTTTCTGGAGGCAAAAAAAATATATAAGACTAGGTCTTATTTTCAGGGAAACACGGTATATTGCTCTTCTTCATTGTTGTTGGCTACCCAGAGTTCATACGTAAGATGGGCAACCAGTTGAATTTTCTATATCTAACCAAATATTCTTAATAAAGAATGAAGTAATTCCAATTGTCGACTGGAAAGTTCTGTAGTACTATCACTATCAAAAAACAATAACAAGACCATTCCTACAAATAATGGAAATCAAATGGCAAAAGAATTTTAACCAAATGGTGACATTTTGGCTGTTGCTTCCACTATCATTCAACATTGATTAACGTTCATTTTAAAATGTATTTATTAAATTTATTTGCTACCCATCTCACCTTGGGGCTACTTTTCTAGTAGTCCATTAAATCCTATGCAAAGCAGTGAACTAATTGGCTTAACCATGTTTCATTTCGCAGGGTTCACGTATCTTGGTAAAGCAAACAAGTTACATTATGGTTAGTATGATGTATGAACCTAGTCTAACTCTGGTTTCTCCATATAAATAAAAGCAGAAAAATACATGGATTATGAATAAGAGGGAATGTGTTATTTTGAATCACAGTATGGTTAAGCAGTTTTTAAAAAGGCTATATCTAATCCAGAATTGGAGACAAAGGAATAAGGAAAATAAGGTTAGGTTAAACGGTTTAATACTTTCTGATCTTCCATAGATTAGGAGAGAATAAATTAATCTGATGGAAGGTTTTACTTATATGATTTAAGTGCTCTTTCATTTTCATCTTCACAAAATCTAATGGATCAACTCACCTTCCAAGCATGGTACGTGCCAGAAGGGTCAGTCTGATATAGCCTTGGAGTTCCATCAAAGTCAAACCCTACAATAAGGGCAGAAATACCAAAGGGTCTGCGGCCATTACTCTGGGTGTATCGCTGAGGGGGGAAAAAGGTGTTATTAAAATAGAACTATTGTAACTGTATGCCAAGAGATGTAAAAATTTATGAACCAGCACTTGACAACTGAGAAATTAGATTATGTTCTGAAGAGATCAATAAGATTTTAAGAACAAAAGTCCCTGTTTCAGACAGCAGTTCGGAGTTTCAAAACAGACTGAATGTGAAACTTAGCCCCACATCAAAGAAGCAAAACTTCTGAATGATCAAACAGCACTGAAATACTTGCAGCAAGTGTAGAACAGCTGTATTATTTTCAGATCCATGCTCTTTGAAATTTACAAAACAGTACTGTATATTTTTTTGGAAAACTAAATTTACTTCTAACCCAAAAGATGTTGAAGAATTAATATTTTAAACATCTGCTTACTCATTAATCAAGCCTGGAATTTGCAATGTTTTTAAATGCATATTTAAGAAATGAAAAAGATCTTCATGAGTGTTATCATACACTTTAATTAAAGTAACGTTGGCAAAGATGGAAGCAAGTATAGGTAGTCCTCAACTTACAAGAATTGAGGCCAACATTTATGTTGCTAAGTGAGACCTTTGTTAAGTGAGTTTTGCCCCATTTTACGACCTTTCTTGCCACAGTTGTTCAGTGAACTACTGTCATTTAGTAGCACAGTTGTTAAAGTGAATCTGGCTTCCCCATTGATATTGCTTGTCAGTAGGTTGTAAAAGGTGATCACATGATCCCAGGACCCAGCAAAGGTCATAAATATGAGTCAGCTGCCAAGTGTCTGAATTTTGATCATATGACCATGGGGACACTACAAGTCACATGACCGTGGGGATACTACAAATCATAAGTGTGTAAAATGGTCATAAGTCACTTTTTCCAGTGATGTAACTTTGAATGGTCACTAAATGGACTATTGTTTAAGTCGAGGACTATCTGTGTGTAAATCTGCAAGAAAAAATCAAACATAATATCTAATAACTGGAATAGGAAACATTATTTCCTACTATCTTTAATTACTTTTGGGGGGAAAACTAGATTTTGTTTTTGGCCAATAAAAGCAGCTACCGTATATTATATTCCATTTTCCCCCCAAATTTTGCAATAAAACTAAGCAAAGAATATGGCCTTTAAAAAATGTACATACTTGCTTCAGGCTAGCAATATAACGTGTAATATATTCCACAGTGACAGGATCTTCCACTGTAAGTCTATGGCTTTGACATTCCACGCGGGCTCTGTTTATAACTATCCGGGCATCTGCTGTGAGACCTGTAAATAATAGTTCAAAATTTGCTTTTAGCAAAGTAGGTAAAAATATTTTTACTTTAGTAAACTGGTTAAATGAATATTTATTTTATGCCTATATTCATCCTATGTTCCAGAAAACATGTTCTTTTGATGTGGATAAATGATATATGTATTCCCAGCATACTTCCATTATGATGATATCTAATGAGCCTCCCAGTGATGATTTTGAATGAAAAAGGACAGAGGAAAGATTAACCTGACATTTTGTGACTGCCATTCTTCCACTCAGATTGTTAATGCAGCTTTTAATTTAGAAAAAGAGATAGAACAAGGAATGTTGTGCTCCTAAATCTGATTGTTAAGTAAAAAAAATGAACCAGGGCTATAGAATTCTACCTTTCAGGGCTGGCTAACCTGATTAGTAAAATCAGGAAAACTTAAATTTCAAGAATCTCCTAGTCTTCTAGAGCAGACAGTATTCCAACAGCAGAGTTTTAATCCTATCAAATCCACCCCCACCAGCGGGGGGTGGGGGGGGGGAATGGTGGGCAGAGTAAAATAGGGAATTGAACACTGCTACTGAAATATTTGACAAAAGAATGACACTGTCATATTCAAGTCAAAATAATTAAATTTCCATTAATAGAATAATTAATGGTCATTTCTGAACCATTTATATTTTTTCCTCAACATTCAAAGTAGAATACTATTTTATTATAAAGATTTGAATTTCAAAAACTAATTAGAATAATTAATTTTAAAGTACTTTAAAAAAAAATAGAGATTTAAAATTGACCTGAGGGATAAAGAAAACAGTCCTTCATTATATTTTCAGAACAGAAGAGATCTCCACAGATTTTTTCCCCCCTAACCTCAATATTTTTAATTTGTTGAGATTCTTTGCAAATAAAAATTAGATCCACAGGAACAGTAATTTCTAGTCTTTGTAGAAAGGAATGCACTGGCTAAGAATTCTCAGATTTATAGTTTCACACACATCTAAAAAAAATGAAAGTGGGGAAAGGCTGTATTAAGAAAATCCATCAACGGAGTACCTGCAAAAGCCATGCAGACATTGTCATCAAGAGCACAGATCTTTCGGACAGTTCTCTCATCTTGCAGTTTCGCCACAGATTTTTTCTCCACACCAAGAACTACAATATTTTTTCCTCGTACTCCAACCTGTAATATGAAATGAAGGCGTTACATACCATATCAAGCACCTTCCCCATATATTAGTTTATTTTAAAAAATACCAATAGCAAAACAAATGCCTTTTTATCATTTCAGACTAGAATCATTCCATATTCTACCCGGGAGATGTCTACTTAGATTGAACGTGGAACTTTTAATTATCCAAAACAAAAGTTGAATCAAAGTATAGTTTTGTTGCTAAATATTATCTGATATGAAAATTTGTAACATGTATGGCAAAGCTTCTCAGTGGTTTTAACAGGTAACAGAAATATATTCCAAAAAAACCCATTCCTACAACAGCACTATCTGGAATAGGAAACCTTATGTGTGCCCCTCATGGCATGGAGCTCAATTCTGATCAGCCCCAGTCAGCTCTACCTATCAAAAAGAATTGTAGCAGCCACCTATACCAGGGGTAGGCAACCTTGGCTCTTTGTCTATCCCTGACCTATACCAACCAGAGGGCATTACTATTATTTACTTGTTGCATGTTATGCCTTTCTACTCTGGTGAATGTTCAAGGCAATTTTTAAAAAACAATACAAAAACAGAAAAAGAAACAAAAATGTAAGATGAAGTCGTCTCTCTTCAAAGACAGATAGATGATGCCTTTACAAATTTTCTAAAGGATGAAAGAATAGGGTCCCAACACATCTCTTAAAGGGGTGCATTCCACTGTCTGGGAACAATGTCAAGAGTGCAATCTACTATAGGCAAGAAATGTCTCCCTCTATTAACGGGAACACTTTCAAAGAGTCCTCTTTTCCTGCTCATTCTAACCTCACAGGAGAGATTACATCATGACAGACCTTTAGTAATTACCAATACACTGTTTAGGACTTCAAAGGTTTACATCAAATTTTTAAATTGTACTTGTTAAGCAACAAGCAACCGTTTCACAACTTTCTACATAATCATTCTGTGACTCCAGTATCTCCCATTGTTTAGTAGCTTACTTGCCTCATTTTTCACCAATTGCAACTTTTAGACACCTTTCAAGGACAATTCCTCATCAAACATGTGGCAGCAGTCAGGAGAATAACCAAAGTAATTAAGCATGTTTGCCAAATCTGATTGATTCAGGAAGGGTTGTAGCTAGTACACTATCTTTAAGGACAGACATACTCCATATTCAGATCTCCCAAATAAATACAGGGAGTCTTCTCCCATCCAGACATGCTGAATGTTAATCCTAGTGCATTTTCTTATTAAGGAACATCATCTTTTTTCCCTGAATTTTAATTTATCCTTGTTTCCTCCTTCAAAACTTCACTGATTTCCCCTAGCAGTTTTATTACCTGCGCTTAATATATATCTTCCAGCTTTTTCTTCAAAAGAGATTGAGGAAAATAATGAGCAGTCTGTAGTTCTCTTTAATTCCCTAAAACTGTCCAGTATAACCTCTTAAGTAAAGAAAGCAACTATGCAAGGAAAAATATACTGATTTGATCCAAAACGTCTTTCATTCAAAATGCCATCTTCCCATAACTACATTCAGGCCCATCATATTACCTTGAAGCATCATAGCTCATTTTTTTTAATCCTAAAAAACAGCCCACAATAAGCCAATGAAGGATTGCAAATACACACTTGCTATACCTGTTTGCTCCATCCAGCAATTTAATTACTTGCTTTAGATATAAATATTTTATTTCACTCAGCCAAATTTACCTTTTCATATTGCTTTACTTATTAAATAAGGTTAACACTCTTTAAAGTTTGAAATGTTTTTCAATCTTTACTCTTTAAAGTCCCTTTCTATAACTACAGGTTTTAATTCTCCCAACTTTTTACCAGAACTATTGTACATTATTCACATTCTGTCCAGTGATTTATAGGATGTCTCTAATACCTTTAACTTCTTGCAAAACAATCTCTCAGACTGCCTCCTCAATCTGAAATTCCTATTAAATTTTATAACTAATAGTCTCTTTTCTAATCTCTTTCAGTCAATTAATTCTTTTCTACCAATCCTTTCTATGAATTGTTTAGGCTTGTCCCACCACAAATGAACTAAGTTGTGCTCATTTCTGGACCTCACATCACTTTCATTATTTGATTACCCTCCTTCCATTTCAAGAATGCTTATAACTAAAAGTAAAATGTTATACATTAAGCTTAAAACATGAGCAAACAGCATTTTTATAAAATACAGCACTGGAAAAATTAAAGTTCTTGCCAGACAGATAAGCTTCACCAAGTGTCTGTTTCACTTTCTATGTTTCCCATTAAATTATTTAGCTTCCGAGAACAATCCTAAGGATAGAAAATGTGGCAGGCCACAGGCAACAACAAGCCTAACTTTATCTAACCCCTTCAATATGAAACAATATCCTCCCTTTAGAGGATGAGCCAAAAGAAACCAGAGCTTTTCTTCTAGTATAGCCACCACCACCACCACCCCACACTTGCTTTTTTCTAACCTAACATCACACCAATCCACAATGTTCTGTATCAGTCTGTTAAGCAACCCCAATTAACTGACAACATACAACATTAAACTAAAATTCAGACAATTCATTAGATACGCACAACAAAGCTTACAAACCAAAATTCATGTTATGGCATTGTATACAGTGTGAACGCATACCAGTATATATCTACTACACATCAGAGTTATAGGGGTTTTAGATTTTTTTTAATCAAGGATAATTTAATCTATTTTAATTGTTATTAACTTTTGGTATTGTAATGTTGTTTTAATTGCCTTGTGAACCGCCCTGGGTCCTACGGGAGAAGGGCGGTATATAAGTTCAATAAATAAAATAAATAATAATAAATAAATGTGTATACTTTTTTTAAAATCCCAATTATATCCCACCCTTCTCCGAAGACTCAGGGCGGCTTACAATCTAAGAAGCACAAATCAATGTGCTTAGCAATAGCCTTCATTCTATGTATATGCCTGCTTATTAGGGCTTTCACCACCACCCCCAGCGGCATTATTACAAAGTCAGCTTAATTGCCCCCAACCATCTGGGTCCTCATTTTACCTACCTCGGAAGGATGGAAGGCTGAGTCAACCTTGAGCCTGGTGGGATGCGAACCTGCACTAATTGCAGGCAGCTGGTGTTACTTAAGGAGGCATTAGCCCACTGCTCCACCAAGGCTCTTAGTATCCATACCAGGGGTCTTCAAACTTGGCCCTTTTATGACTTGTGGACTTCAACTCCCAGAATTCCTCAGCCAGTGTGCCTGGCTGAGGAATTCTGGGAGTTGAAGTCCACAAGTCATAAAAGGGCCAAGTTTGAAGATCCCTGATCCATACTATCAAATCACCTCTGCCCCCCCAGATGTTTACAGCCGGCTCCTTCCAAAACTCGAGGCCCTCCCTACTTGCTGAGAACTCTGGGAAATTCAATTCCAAAATGCCTGAAAAGACCAACCAGGGAGGCCCATCTTACCCAGCCCCCCAAAAG